>NC_083095.1:83701612-84001612 GCF_949774975.1 Lagenorhynchus albirostris
AGACCCTTTGCCTCTGCACGGCCCAGTGCCTCCTTTCCTGGCCCCGCTCCGGCCCTCGGTTGCAGGGAGAGAGCCTCCAGACTTTGCGGGGACACAAGAAGACACCCCTAGAAGGGAAGAGGCACTATCTGCGGTATCGCCAAACAGCCTGCGCGCGCTTGAGGCGGCTGAGGGCGCGCGGCCCGCGGGGCGATCACGTGACACACGTGGCCCCGCCCCTACGCCCAGGCTGCCGTGGGCGGGGAGGGACGGCGCCATCTTGCTCCCCTCCCACCACGATCGTGATAGCCAGGGCGGAGAGCGTGGGAGGGGCGGAGGAGTCACGTCTGGCTGCGGTGCAGAAGCTCGCGGCTCCTCCGGGGCTTCACCTCGTTTACTGCTGTCATTACTGCTCCTTATCTCGTCAGCTGGGGCTGCCTGAGGCTGATAATTCCACATCGTTGGCACCTGGGCAAGGAGCCCAGTCTCCTCCATCGGGCCTTGGGTGTAGCTGAAGCATTTAAGAAAGATGGGATTTAGAAATACAGTGCCCGGTTTCCTGGGCCTTTTCATTGAGTCTCATTTCTAAAATGTACACGATACAACCCGGTTGGGTGGATTCTGGGAATGAAGAGTTGGGGAGGGAGCAACTTCCTGCGGGCTGATGCAAACGGTTGGGAGGCCGGGATGAGCGAGTAAACAAGAAAAAATGGTAAAGAGAAGCCGAATGGGAAAAGGAACAGGTATGGATGGCATCCAGAGAGAGAATCAGGGGAAAAGAGAACAAGAGAAATTAGAAGAAAAGACAACTAAAATTTTGCCTGGTTTGACCTTATGAGAACTGTTTCTTTTTAATGAGTGAAGGACACGGTAGAGGGCTTTGACAAATGGACTGGTAGGACTAGGTCCCACCGCAATAGCTCTTACGAATTGATTAAAATTACAGTTATTTCTTGGTTATCTCAAGGCTGATCGTGCTACCATAGGGCTACTTCACTTTCCCTATTAACCCTTATTACTTATTCTTCTTGAAAGGGCGAAGGTCCATGTCTTGTACATCTTTGGATTCTCAAAATACCTGCACGTAATTCTCTATGTAAGCAGGTATTTTGAACATTTTGGAGACAAAAAGAAAAAGAAAAAGAGGGCTTCCCTGGTGGTGCAGTTGTTGAGAGTCCACCTGCCGATTTAGGGTACATGGGTTCGTGTCCCGGTCTGGGAAGATCCCACATGCCGCAGAGAGGCTGGGCCCGTGAGCCATGGCCGCTGAGCCTGCGCGTCCGGAGCCTGTGCTCCACAACGGGAGAGGCCGCAACGGTGAGAGGCCCGCGTACCGCAAAAAAAAAAAAAAAAAAAAAAAAATCATTTCCAGCAGTTAAAATTTGTTCTGGGAGTACAAACATATTTTTCAAGATGAAACCCCTTACACTGTAGTCACTACAAAACATAATTTATAATAATTCAGCAATATCCAGCACACTCCTTAGGAAAGGTTAGGGAAGATATGTAAATGAGTTGTGTAGTGACAGTTGTAAAAATACCCCTTTACCCACCGTCACCTGCCATCCCTATTCAAAACTACTAAAAAGGATTGGGATAAATGTGTAGAAAACATTTTTCAATTTTTCAGATGTAAAGAGTATTTAATAAAGCAAGAAACCTCTCATTTTGTATTCCGAGAAGATACCAGTAAATTCTCTCCAGCCCCTAAACTGGTGTTAGGGTTTGGGGTTAGTTGAGTCAAGAAATAACCTGATAGGAGCTTCTCTGGTGGCACAGTGGTTAAGAATCTGCCTGCCAATGCAGGGGACACGGGTTCAGACCCTGGTCCTGGAAGATACCACATGCCACAGAGCAGCTAAGCCTGTGCGCCTGAACTACTGAGCCTGCGCTCTGCAGCCCATGAGCCACAACTAGTGAGCCTGAGAGCCACAACTATTGAACCTGTGCACCTGGAGCCTACGCACCACAGCGAGAAGCAGCCCCAGCTCCCTGCAACTGGAGAGGGCCCACACGCAGCTATGAAGACCCAATCGCAGCCAAAAAAAAAAAAGAACCTGATAAACTGAGGGGTCACCGTGATCCTCAGACTTGAGGAAGGATTGCCTTGTGACAATATAGGACCAAGGATGAGATCAGAGTGGTATACTTCTTATGGCCATGGGCTATATGAAATTTTCACTGATTACGAGATAATTTAATATTGATATAAGAAGGGGGAAAGGGGGGGCGGTGGGATGAATTGGGAGATTGGAATTGACATAAGTACACTATTGGTACTATGTATAAAGTAGATAACTAATGAGAACCTACTGTATAGCACACAGAACTCTACTCAGTGCTCTGTAGTAACCAAAATGAGAAGGAAATCCAAAATTGAGGGGATATATGTATACGTATAGCTGATTCACTTGGCTGTACAGTATAAACTAACACAATATTGTAAAGCAACTATATTCTAATAAAAAAGTAAGATTGATGTAAGCGATTGGACATGATTTAAATATATGTCAAATGTCTATAGTAGTGTTATTTATACCTGTCTGCTCATCACAAACTTAGTGGCCTAAATTACAACAGCAATCACTTATTCTGTTCACAAATATGCAATTCTGGCAAGACCCATTGGGACTGCTTATCTCTGCTCCACATGATATCAACTGCGCCAGCTCAAAGTCACAGCCAGGGTATGGAAGCTGAAGGCTTGTTAACTAACATGTCTGGCAGCTGATGCTGGCTGTTGTTGGGACCTCAGCTGGGCCTGTCAGCTGGAATGCTTATATGTGGCCTCTTCCTGTGGCTGCTTGGCTTTCTTACAGCGTGGCAGCTATGTTCCAAAAGTGAGCATTTCAAGATAAGAGTCCCAAGAGGACAAGGCAGGAAGGTGGCCGACTTTTATGACTCATCTCAGAAGTCACAGAACATCACTTCCACTGTACTCTATTTGTTGAAGCAGTCAAAAGCTGCCACATATAAGGGGAAAGGACAGAGACTACACCTCTCAGTGGAGGCAGTGTCCATCATATTGTAAGAACAGCAGGTGGAATGAGATTGTTGCAGTCATTTAAGGAAAATAAAATCTGCCATAACATCTGTTTTCCTTTTATCAAAAAAATCCTTCCAAAGGTCTCGTTTTTAGATATTTTTTTTTGGAATGAAACCAGAAGAGGTCAAAAACCACATAAATTAATTACAGTCCTCTTCAGTTACTGACCGTGTACAGGTATTACAGGGATATGAGCTAGCCAATATTAACACCTGGCAGCAAACTGGTACACAGCCATAGCTGAAGGCAGGTGATTAGGACCACCAGCCCACATATTTATGTGCTAGCTAATTTTTATCCAAAACTTTCTGGAGCTACACTAAAAGCAAATAATAGAAAATGGAATAAAAAAATGGGCAACCTCTGGCTCTTAGATAGTGCTTAGTAATTTTTCCTTACATTTTTCTCCCATAATGAATAGTATAAGAAGGCATTCTCCCAGCTTAAAAACACTTTGCGTTCCCAGAGTTTTAAAGTTAGTTGTGTAGTGCTCAGGATCCATTTCCCTATAGAAATAATAAACAGGATGATAGGGTTCCCAGGCAGAGTGGGGCAAAAAGAAGGAAAGGCTCTGGGGATTAAGGACTCCCAGGGAGGTCCTACTCAGTCTGTAGGTCTACCTAGCTCTCCAAAGGTCTACTTTCTTCACAGTGTTTAAAAGAATTACTCTTCTCCTTGTGCCAGCAGTCCACTCATTTAACTAATGTTAATGCCCTGTGTTGGGAAGGCAGGAATACAGAAATGTGGAATAGAACAGATTCTCGAAGCTTCCTCCAATCACCTGTTCCTTAATCATATACCTCCTGGGATTTGCTTAGGGATTTTACCTCTTATAACCATGGGAAAATAGGTATGATGGTTAATTTAATGTGTCAACTTGATAGGGCCACGGTTGCCCAGATATTTGGCCAAACATTATTCTGGGTGTGTCTATGAGGATATTTCTGGATGAGATTAACATTTGAATCTGTAGACTGAGTAAAAGGATTGCCTTCCTTATTGTGGGTGAGCCTCATCTAATCAGTTGAAGATCTGGCTAGAACATAAAAGCTGAGTAAGAGAGGATTTCCTCTGCCTGACAACCTTCAAGCTGGTATATAAGCTTTTCCCTGCCTTCAAACTTGAAACATTGGCTTTTCTGAGTGTTAAGCCTGGTGGCCTTCAGACTGGAAGGACACCATCAGCTCTCTTGGTTCTCAGGCCTTTAGACGGGACTAGAACAACACCATCTACAATCCTGGGTCTCCAGCTTGCCAACTGCCGATCTTGGGACTTAGCCTCCAAAACTGCATGATGATAAATCTCTGTGGTAACTTTTAAAAGCCTATTTCCGGGCTTCCCTAGTGGTACAGTGGTTAAGAATCCGCCTGCCAATGCAGGGGACACGGGTTCAAGCCCTGGTCTGGGAAGTTCCCACATGCCGCGGAGCAGCTAAGCCCTGCGCCACAACTACTGAGCCTGTGCTCTAGAGCCCGCGAGCCACAACTACTGAGCCCACGCACCACGTCTACTGAAGCCTGCGCACTCTAGAGCCCGTGCTCTGCAACAAGAGAAGCCACCACAGCGAGAAGCCCGTGCACCGCAACAAAGAGTAGCCCCTGCTTGTGGCAACTAGAGAAAGCCCGCGCACAGCAACGAAGACCCAACACAGCCAAAACTAATAAATAAATAAACAAAAATTTTAAAAATTAAAAAAAAAAGCCTACTTCCTTCTCTGTTTTTTCTCTTACACTCCCATGGTGTGGTGATAGGCAAAATTTACGTGTAGGTGCTAACAACATCTTTCCAAACCTATAGAATGAAATAGGATCCATTTATGTTCCAAAGAATTCCTGGATTCCAACTTTCTTGGGCATTTATTGAAGAGCAGGAAGGGAGCTGAGTAGGGGACAGAAGAGATGGAATAGGACTTGGGATAATTGCAAAGCCCAAGGGGAAGGTGGGGGGAAGTAAGGAGGAGCCTATGGGTTTATTTCCCCTTCCTTCTTCCTTTTCATCATGGAAGGTCTCTTCCTCCTGCCTCCTGTCCCCAACACTACACTCACATGTCCCTGCATGGCCTCTCACTAAAGATGGAGAGAAGAGAAAAGCTGGAAGTGTTTTGAGTTGGTAAGCCAAAGCAGCAGTGTGCTGAGGAAAGAGGGATCCTTATGGCCCCAGGCTACGCATCTGGAATAAGTAGTTCTATTTCCAAATGGCTAATTCTATACCTATACAAAAGACACAGACAATGCAGGTTATTATGTAAACATTACTAGTGTTCAATGGTATCTCATTCTCCTCTTTTTCCGGGCACACAGAAGACTATTTTTCTTGGCTGTCCTTGCAAATGGGAAGGGCTATGTGACTATAATGACTAATGATATGTGATCAGAAGTGACGAGTCATTTCTGAGCTGTGGCAGTGAAAAGCTTGTTGTGATTTTCAAGTCTCTCTGCTGCCCTGCCATTGTGATTGTGGAAGGGGACTTGTGTTGAAGAGTTGAAATATTGAAGCAGCCTGTGTTTCTGAGCTACCATATTGTGGCGGGGGGGGGGGGTTGCGGATGCCCTAGAGACCACCCAGACATAACAACAAATTTTATATAAGCAAGGAATAAATCTTTATTATACTAAACAACCAAGATTTTTGGAGCTGCTCATTATCACAGTATAACCCAGCCTATCCTGGCAGATAGAGTCATGAAAACTGGGGCCTGCAATATTTAAGACAGCATAGACTTTATTTCCTGGGAATGGAAGATATTGAGTTAGGGCTTAAAAAAAAATCTCTGTGTATATTGGTGGCAATAAGGATATCCTAGGTCCTTGTAAAATGAAAGTGGTAGCTGATAATAAAGTCTCTGGGCATCTTTGAATTGAACTACTGGAATATTTCATGTCCAAAAACATACTGGTCTCCAATAAATTTATGTTACTTAAATAACTTTTTGGGGGGAGTACTTAAGCTTAGTATACTCAGATTGTCTCTTTACACAGGCAAACCTACCAACTCCCTCAAGATAAAGAGTCTAGTATCCGGGGCACAGGGAAGGTGGGCAGTATGATGTTGGTGTCAGTTTGACCTGGGTTTGAATGCCTGCTCCCCTATTTCCACTTGTGACACTGGGCAGTTACATGACCTCTCTAAGCTCAGTTTCCTCCTCTACCAAATAGTGATAAAAACGCCTATATTGCAAGGCTGTTTAGAGGACAATAAAATACCAAATTAATGAAAATCTCTAACAGTACCTGGCACATCATAGGAAATCAATGAAACGTAACTATATAAGATTGATTCCAGTTTATTGATGCTTAAAGACAACAAATATCAAAAGGGAAAAAAAGCATCATCTTTCAACATTTTAAAGAATTCTCTCTTTGTAGATATAAATAAAGCACTGCCTAACAAGTCCTGTATTTCAAAAAATGGAAGAACCACTTACTTTGCAATTAACAAAGGACAAAATGGCTTTTGGTTAAAGATTTAGAAGTCTACAATTTAGCCTTTACACTATTGGGCTAAATACGTTTATTTTATGGTTCTTAGTTTGGGGTATGTTAAATTACCATCAAAGAAATTATCTGTTGGGCTTCCCTGGTGGCGCAGTGGTTGAGAGTCCGCCTGCCGATGCAGGGGACACGGGTTCGTGCCCCGGTCCGGGAAGATCCCACATGCCGCGGAGCAGCTAGGCCCGTGAGCCGTGGCCACTGAGCCTGCGCGTCCGGAGCCTATGCTCCGCAACAGGAGAGGCCACAACAGTGAGAGGTCCATGTACCGCAAAAAGACAAAAAACAAAACAAAAAAAACAAACAACAAAAAAAGAAATTATCTGTTTAAAAAAGCTAATACTAATAATTTACTAATTATCATAAGTAATGTAATTAGTATAATAATTTACTAATTATATTTACTAATAATTTGCATATTCCAAATTATCTCAATATGTGGACTGGGAAATGGTTTTCTACTGATATGAATCTATAACTCCTAATGCAGTTTCCTAATTTGTAATAGTCCTTGCACCTATAGATTGCTATTAAATTCATCAAAAATATCTGGAAGGTGAGAGATTGAATACCCCTTCCCCCAGAAAGCCTCAGTAATTTCATATACACAGACACATAGACACATGCACACACACATCTACACATAGGGATTATAAAGCAACCTGACTAATTTTTTAATAGCAAGTATGCCAAAACTAAAATATCCATGAATATTATCACCTTTAAAGGAGTCACCTTGGGAAGTGTTTAACTGTTGAAGAATATCTTAACACTTACTTGGGACTCTCTTTTATAACTAACTTCAGAAGTTGGAATATTCTTTCCTGTATCATAAAAGGAAACATTCTTTTGCTGATGGTAACAAATACGTCCTTTAAGAATAAATTTGAATTTTCTGATAGAGCCAAAAGTTATCTAGGACCAATTCTGGTGAATTAAGTGATCAAGACAGTATCTTCTTTGCTAAAAGATGAGATATGACTATAAAATACTACGACTCACAGTCTGACTTGTAAGTAATGGCACAGCTTCGGAATAAAAATATATGCTTAACTTATTCCAGAATTTAAAGGACAAGACTCATTTGGATATATAAATATGTAAATGCATACAAATACCCACAAATTGATGCAAAATAAAAAAAGCAATTTTTATTTCATAATTTCTTGAGCAGCAGGAGCCACCTTGCCTCTCCTACTCCTGCCAGGCCACAGAGAGCTGTAAGAATAATTAAGTGCTTTTACCTGCTACAAGGAGACAGGAGAGAGGGCAGGGCCCAAAAAGTATTCAAAGAAGTAATGGCTGAAAATTTCCCATATTTGGCAAAAATCATAAGCCTACAGATTCAAGAAGCTGAGTGAGCGCTAAACATGATAAACCCAAAGAAATCTATACCAAGACACGTCATAATCAAACTTCTGGACACTGACAAAGAAAAAAATCTTTAAAAGTAGCCATAGAGAAATGCCACTTTACCTATAGGGGAAAAACAATGTGACTGATAGCAGAGCTCTAATTGAAACCACAAAGGCCAGAAAGAAGTGGCATAACATTTTCAAGGGCTGAAAAAAAAGAACCACTGACCCCAAATTCTATATCCAGTGAAAATATCCTTCAGGAATGAAAGGGAATATAGTTTTAAAATTTGGGCACAACGACCAACAGTCTGGAAGTTTTTCTTTGGGAAGTTGAGGGTAAACAGCAAGACCAGGAGATGTACTTTTGGGGAGCAGGGAGGTCATGAGGAAGTAGAGTCTCTTCCTTGGAGAACTGATAAGGGTTTAGGGAGGGCCTGGAGAATAAGGAAATCTTGGAGTGTCCTGACAAATTGTTTGTGAACCCCAGTTACACAAAAACAATCTTACCAGTCTGGATGCTCCAAGAGTTTAGAGGTTATCTGCCGGAAGCCAGGCAAGTACCAGTCTTTACTTTCGAATGATCCAAGACTGCTGAGTTATTTCATGTAGGGCAACCAAATGCAATGTGTGGACCTTGTTTGGATCCTAATGCAAACAAAGCACTGTAAAACAAAACAAAACAACAACAACAACCTTTTCCTTTTAACAGATTATTAGAGTATAATTGACATACAATAAATTGCATATATTCTACAGTTTGATCAGTTTTGATATATGCAAACACCTGTGAAACTATCACCACAATCAAGATAATGAATATATCCATCACTCCCAGGAGTTTCTTCTTGTCCCACTGGAATCCCTCCAGAATCCCTCCCTGTGGCTCATCTCTGTTATCCTGATACCAGGCAATGGCTTATCTTCTATTACTAAGTTTGTATTTTCAGAGTTTTATATAAATGGAATCATACAATATGTACTCTTTTGTCTGGCTTCTCTCACTCAGCATAGTTATTTTGAGATTCATCCATGTTATTATTATATAGATAGCATATTTCTTTGTATTGCTGAATAGTGTTCCATTGATTGTATTGATACATCTCAATTTGTTTTTACCAAGAAACAAGTTTGTCCATCACTTTTGATGAGCATTTGTGTTGTTTTCAGTTTGGTGATTAAGGGCTTATGAACATTCATTTACAAGTCTGTTTATGGACATATGCTTTCATTTCTCTTGGGTAAATAAATACCTAGCAGTGAACAGCTGTGTCATATGGTAGGTATGTGTTTAACTTTTTAACTAAAACTCATGATAGGCCTAAATGTAAAACTGAAAACTATAAAACTTCTAGATGAAAACATGGAGGAAAATCTTTGTGACTTTGAGTTAGGCAAAAATTTCTTGGATAGGATGACAAAACACGATTCATAACAGATAAAAACTGATAAATTGAACTCCCTCAAAAGTAAGAACTATGCTCTTTGTAAAACACTGTTAAGAGGGCTTCCCTGGTGGCGCAGTGGTTGAGAGTCCCCCTGCTGATGCTAGGGGACATGGGTTTGTGCCCCCGGTCCGGGAAAAGCCCACATGCTGTGGAGCAGCTAGGCCCGTGAGCATGGCTGCTGAGCCTGCGCTCCGCAACGGGAGAGGCCACAACAGTGAGAGGCCCACGTACCGTAAAAAAAAAGAGAATGAAAAGGCAAGCCACAGACTGGGAGAAAATTTTTGCAAATTACATATCTGATAAAGGACTTACTTCAGAATATAAAGAATTCTCAAAACTCAATATAATAAAAAAATACAATTTTTAAAATGAGCAAAAGATATGAAAAGACAGAAGATATATGAATGACAAATAAGCACATGAAAAGCTAATTAACATTATTAATCATTAGGGAAATGTAAATTAAGGCACAGTGAGATACTACTACACACCAATTACAATGTTTAAAATTTTAAAAATTGACAATAACAATTACTGACAAAGATGCAGAGTAACTAGAACTCTCCTAAACTGGTGGGAATATAATATAGTACAACACTTTGGAGAACAGTTTGCCAGGGTTTTTGTTGTGAAATTTTGACTTTGAAATAACTTCAAACTTACATAAAAGTTGTAAGAATTATCCAAAGAACTCTCACATATCCTTCACCTAAATTCCCCCCAATGGTCGACATCTATGTTTGACTTATCATCTCTCTCTTTATTTTCTGAATCACTTGGGAGCTAATTGTATATGTAATACCCTATTACCCCTTACGGTTTGAGTGGAAATTTCCTAATAGCAAGGATACTTTCTATTTGACCACAGTACAATCATTAAACTCAGGAAGTTAACACTGATATAATAATGCTGTCTAATCCACAAGACCCCCTTCAAATTTTGCTGATTGTTTTCATTATATCCTTTATAGGTCCAGCATACACTACAGATTCTAATTTTAGACAGATGGAGAATTTTGAACATAATTTGGGTATTAAATAATGTTAAGCAACTGTTATATTTTTAAGGTATAAGGACAGTATTATGTTAATAAAATGTCCTTATCTGTTAGAGATATGTACTTAAGTGTTTATAAAAAGAATATGATGTCTTAGATTTTCTTTAAGATTCACTCCTAAGGAGGTGTGTGTGTGCGTGTGTGTGTCTGTGTTGAGGGGTGGGGAGAGGGGAGAAATGAAATAAGATTGAATAAGATTCTAAATTTGTTGAAGCTAAGTGATGAGTACAGGGGGGTATTGTAATATTTCCCCTACTTTTAATGTATGTGTGAAATTTTTCCATAACTACAGTATTTTAATTTAAAAAAATGGAGAAATGGAAGGATTTTAAGAACTGGGGTGATATGATCATATTTTAAATTTAGAAACATTACTCTGGCTGCAATAGGAAGAATGGCTTAAAGTGGGGCAAGAATGAAAGCAGTGACTAGTTTCCCAGCTGTTGAAGTCATCCAGGGAAGAGATGATGGTGACCTGAACCAAGTTAGTGGCAGTGGGATGGAGTGAAGTGGATGAATGGAAGAAATGGTAACTATCTGGATGTGAGAGATGAGAGAGAGGGAATCCAGGATTACTCTTAGTTGGCTTGGGCCAATGGGGAGGGGGGGCTGCCATTTACCTAGACAGGCATCACTGGAAAAAGAACAGGTCCCTAGGGGAGGGAAAGAGGAGATGGTTTGAAGGGGCCTTGGGTCAAACTAGTGCCTTTGTGTTATCTGGCCACAACTGAGTAGATAGATGACGGCAAGATACTTAAATAATCATTATTTAGCAAATAGTATAAATAATCACTATTAAGCAAATAGTATAGGGGTAAGCAAGGCAGACAGAAGGAAATGCCACTTAAACTTAACTTGAGATAATACGATATGATTATTCTAAATCAACATGCAGCATTAGTAGCCAACTGAAAATGAAATGTAATGACAATGTCTGGGTAGATAGGTTATTTTATAAACTTGAAAAAATATGATTGGAGACAGGATATAACAGAAAGACCTCCTCAATTCACATTAAGTAAACTGGGCATGCAACATAATTCTCTTCATGGGAGTGTTGCTCATAAGATGCCTGGGTGGAAAGACATTTTTCAGTTGAAATTGCATGGTGGTACTGTTGACCCCTAGGGTCAACATGTAGGAACAGAGAACATGCACTGGGATGTTGAATCTATGGTTAAGGGGACGAGTTCGAGGGTAAAAAACTGGCGGGGAGGGGAGTAGTGGTCTCGATTTTTACTCCTGGTCGTCTTCTGGGAAGGCTTAAGGGGAGTCAAAGCGGCTGGAAAACCCATCAAAGTCTGCCCTTCAGAGTTTCGTCTCCTACCAATGCCAGAGTGAAGGAGTTCCAGCAGGCACTTCTGTGAAAAGAGACTTATTTCGTGAAAACCATACCCCTTGGCACTATCATTCCATTCTGATGGATTTGATCTCCCACGTCCCTTCAGGTTCCCCCGCTCAGTTCCCCCAGCAGAATGTGGGTTAAACCTTCCCCCAGCCTCGCTCCCATGCCGAAGCTGCTCACGCGCTAATAGCGTTCATGACACCGCTTCTCACTCAAGAGCCGGCCAGGGGCGCGGAGTTCAGGCGGGGATCCTGCTGGGCGCCGAGCCCCACCCCCACCGTGACCCCGCCCCCGGCTCGACGCCCCGCCCCCACGCCCCCTCCCGGCGTGGAGCTCCGGCTGCGATCCTTCCCCCAAGCGCGGAGCTCTCCCCATCCCTGACCCCGCCTCCGGCTTGGAGCCCCGCCCACGATCCCGTACCCGGAGCGAAGCCCGCCTAAGGCCCACCCACCTCCGCAAGGCCGCCTTGCCTTGCCTTGCCCACCGCACTACCATGGCTGGGGGCCGCGGGGCCCACGGGCGTGGCCTGGACGAGCCGCCGGAGAGCTACCCACAGCGACAGGACCACGAGCTGCAGGCCCTGGAGGCCATCTACGGCTCCGACTTCCAGGACCTGCGGCCGGACGCGTGCGGACGGGTAGGAACGTGGCTTGTCTGGTCGGGGCTGGCGTGCTGCGGCCCAGCTCCCCTGGCTCGATCTACCCCGGCCAGGCCCGCCCGGCTCTGCCGGAAACGAACCGCCTACCCCAGCTTAGGATTCTGGAGTCCTTTCATCCCTCGCGATTCCACCCACGCTCACTTTCTGTCCTTGCGCACGCAGCCGCTTGGCGGGTCTCCAGAACCCCCAACTGGGACGAATTCTCTTACAGCCTTTCCCCCCCGTCGGCTCCAGTCTTACCTGGCCCTGTTTCTTATTCCCACTGACGTTCCATAACTTCCCTGCCTCCTTACTGTCCTGCCTTTTTTCCTCCCTGACAGCCCTTGAGTTTGATACAACAGCGCATTCATAGGGACCCACTGCAACTTTGGGAACGCTTTGGGGGCTCTTGCACAGATCTTACTGATGCCTTCAGTCAGAAGTCTTACCTTCCCGTTTGTGTTCAAAACTATTAACCATGTAATCCCATTGTACTCCTCAGGCATCCTCCCTGTAATGTGCTGTGTGGAGCAACTTTCCTCTGTACCTTTCTCCAAGGCGCTTAGAGAGTATGGAATACAGTCTTCTTAGCTGTAATGGAGAGGGAGTGTGCTGAGTCCACCCTTTTAAAATGGCATTTGACTTAAAATATTATTTTTCTTTTTGTCTGGAAGTAAGTTAAGGCACATTATAAGCTGCTGATACTGACAGTCTTTCCCTCATCATCCTTGAAGAATTATCTACCAACCTCTTTATAGTATTATTTAAAAAGTAGTACCTTCTTTCATCTACCTTTAAATTTATTTATTTTATTTATTTTTGGCTGTGTTGCAGCTGTCTTCGCTGCTGCACGCGGGCTTTCCCTAGTTGTGGCGAGTGGGGGCTACTCATTGCGGTGGCTTCTCTTATTGCGGAACATGGGCTCTAGGCGCACCGGCTTCAGTAGTTGCAGCACGTGGGCTCCGTAGTTGTGGCACGTGGGCTCTAGAGCGTGGGCTCAGTAGTTGTGGCACGGGCTTAGGTGCGCCACAGCATGTGGGATCTTCCTGGACCAGGGCTTGAACCCGTGTCCCTTGCATTGGCAGGTGGATTCTTAACCACTGCGCCACCAGGGAAGCCCCCTTCATCTACCTTTAATTCTGGCATTTTACAACATGTGCCTTATCAGCACATCTGAGATTTTCTCAAGAAATAGGATCTTCGGGAGCTGTCAGGGCAAAACATTTTCCTTCTCACCCAATGTTTTCCTTCCTTCATTAACTATTTATTGTTCTAGGTATTGGGAATACAGTCAAGCACAAACCAAACCAAACCCCCTTCCCTCAGGGAGCTTACTTTTCTAGTGCTTAATTTCAAGAGTTATTTTTAAACTGAAATAGTAAAAATGTAAATATTCCCCTTATACAAGCTTGTAATAAAATAACAATGTAACTTTCTGGTTATCTGGTAACTTCTCTGTTCCCAAACATTGAGAACCAGGAATTCGGCTCATGAAGCCAAAATACCTGTTGCAAAGTGTACACGGGGGCTCAGTACAAAGTTCCTAAGACTTCATTCAGAGACAGTTTATTTACTTTACACAGCTTAATTATCTGGTCCTAAGACTGCAAGAAAACAGAAAAGAAAAAGGTACTGCTGTAGGTAGGGATACTGATAATCTCAGAATTTATAGCTGGTGGTCTTTATAACAAGATAGTAGAGCAAACAAAATCAAAAACTGTAATAGGCAGATAGAAGGATTCAGATAGCTGTACCCTGAGGTACATGGGCAAATAGCCTTAACACTTTGCTAGGCAAATAATTGGTGGTCATAAGGATGAATCAGAATGTAGTCATTCAACATAGAGAACAGACTTGTGGTTGCCAAGGGGGGGTGGGTGGGGGAGGGATGGACTTGGAGTTTGGGATTAGTAGATGCACACTATTACATGTAGAATGGATAAGCAACAGGGTCCTACTGTATAGCACAAGGAACTATATTCAATATCGTGGGATAAACCATATTGGAAAAGAATATAAAAGATTGTATATATGTGTATAACTGAGTCACTTTGCTGTGCAGCAGAAATTAACACTGTAAATCAACTATACTTCAATAAAAAAAAGTTTAAAAACGTTTTTTAAAAAAATGTAGTCATTCAACAAATACTTATTACTTGCCACTCTTTAGGGAAAGGTTATGCAAGCCCATAATCCTTTATGCAAAACCCTGAGGCCTGATACATTTCAGAATTCAGAAGTGTTTGTGTTCATGGCCACATGTGCACATTCCATACTTACCTAATACCTCACTCAGTGTCTGGAGCAGCACGCAGAATCAAACGCAGCAAACCATGTGAATATTCAAATATTCACACTCAGTGGGATGGTTAAAGACTATCAATAGCCTCATGTCAATTCAGGCCAAATTTGTTGCCAGTAAATTCAGCTCAGAATTATTGACGTGAGTAAACTTTAGGTTTTTTAAACATCTGAAGTTTTTTAAACTTCTTTTTGGGGGATGTGTTATAATGTAGATTTTGGTTTAGTAACATATGTACGTTATTTATAAATAACATTTTGGGAGTACATGCTAAAAATTATTTTACATACTAAAGTTTGGACACCACTAGTTGAAAATATAATTTCCTCTAGAGTTATAAATTTATTGTTAATTATCTTGGCTAATTTTCTGTCAGCCAAAGGTCTGCTCACTTATAATTCGATAGCTATTGTAAACCTCCCTCCTAAAGCCTTGCTTTTGTCTCTGGGCCCACCGGTAGTGTATGAGTGCTTCTTTTCCTACATCTTCACCAACACTGTAGTGTCAGACTTTTTCATCTTTGCCAGTAGATAGATGAAACATTTTTACTTCTTTAGTTGTAAATTATGAGGACCACCTTTGTCTCTAAGCCATGGATTTTTTCCTGTGAACTGTTCAATGTTGTTTGGTTTATTTTTACACTCTATTGTCTACTTTCTTATTCATATGTCAGAGCTATTTAGATGTTAATTTATATGCTAAGAAAATTAGCATTTGGGGTCATATATTGCAAATATTTTCCCCTAATTAACCATTATGCATTTTGATATTTAGGTAATTTATGCAATTTTTAAAAACTTTAATATAGTCAAGATGACCTTTTTTTTTCATTTTATTGTTGTTACATGGTCCCTGTGGTTTGTTTTTTTCCCTTCTCCAGTGTTACCAAAAGAATGAATTCTTCAAGACTTTCTTTTAATTCTTTCATGACTTTGTTTTTAAACTTCCATCAAATAAATATAGAAATAGCTTTTATTTTTTAAAGTTCTTACCTCTGTCTGAGTATGAATCTAGGCTGCCCACTTTCACGCCCAACTAGCCAGTTAGACTAACACATGATTTTTTTCAGTCTTTTCCACTAATTTGAAATGCCACCTTTACATTGTATGAGAGTAGGTTGGCTTCATAAGGACAGAGTCTCTGTATTTGTTCACATGTACATGCCTAGTTCCTGGTAAAAAGCTCTCAAAATTTTTTTATTAACTGAAATAATTCCCAAATGTATTTGGGTCTATTTAGAAAAAGAGATATGGGGGGAAGTCAGTGATTAAGGCATTTGACATAAAATCTAATTTCTTAGATTTTACTATCATCATTTTTTTTTTGCGGGGAGGGGCATCTTCACAGACTTAAAACCAAAGACTTGCCCAGATTATCTAGCTTGCGCATGTTACTTTATTTCTAGATTTGTTGTTTTTTCACGCAGACTAGTTTCTTCCCCACATTACAGCATGTGAGAATGGAGGCAGGTAAGAAACAAGAGGCCATGCTGAGCGAAGTCTTGCCATCAAAATGTAAGGGGGATGTGATGAGCAGAATCTAGGTAACAATTCTAGACCAAACACCTGAAAGTGGTTTGAATTGTGTAACTTTTTCTTTTATGTGCTGTGGTTAAAAACACATGGCATAAAACATACTAGCTTAACAATTTTTAAGTGTATGGTTCAGTAGTGTCAAGTATATTTACGTGGCTGTGTAAAGGAAAAATTGTGTTAGTATTTTTTTTTTATTGAAGCATAGTTGATTTACAGTGTTGTGCCAGTCTCTACTGTATAGCAAATTGACTCAGTTTTACACATAGATACATTCTTTTTTTAATATTCTTTTCCATTATGGTTTATCCCAGGAGATTGGATATAGTTCCCTGTGCTATACAGTAGGACCGTGTTGTTTAGCCATTCTAAATGTAATAGTTTGCATTTACCAATCCCAAACTCCCAGTCCATCCCTCTCCCTCTTGTGTTAGTATTTTTAATTAATTTCCCAAACCTCATCCTCACTCTGCTGCTCATCTTGTAAACCAGTAAAGTTTAATCGCAGGCTGTCATTAACCCTCATGCCTTGGAACCAAAAGATTTGCTCCTATGTGGAATGGCTGATAAAATTCTCAGTTTTTTATAGTCTTATCCTTTACTCCAGTACTTCTAACAGAAATAGACACATGCTTACATCAGTTTATTTTTGGGGGCCTGAGTGTGAGGAAGTGCCCAAGAAAACCACATTCAGACTGAGAAACTGGGGTTTCTGCCAGTGTTGGCCGGGCGCTCTTCCAGGTGTTGTGCACTGGGCTGGAAAGAGGGTCCCCGGGCTTCCCTGGTGGTGCAGTGGTTGAGAGTCCGCCTGCCGATGCAGGGGACACGGGTTCGTGCCCCGGTCCGGGAAGATCCCACATGCCGCGGAGCGGCTGGGCCCCTGAGCCATGGCCGCTGAGCCTGCGCGTCCGGAGCCTGCGCTCCGCGACGGGAGAGGCCACGGCGGTGAGAGGCCCACGTACCGCAAAAAAAAAAAAAAAAAAAAAAGGGTCCCCTGGGTCAGTGTTTCTCATCCTGTGGGGTGTATTAAGATCCTTGGGTTTTGTTTCTTGAAGAGCTAGTGTTTTTAATTTTTTTAATTCTAGGAGGGATTAGTCCAAATGAGCATTACCTCTCTTTTTTAGGACTGAGTTTGTGTTATTCTTTCACTTTTTATACCTTGAAGATTTGTTTGGTTATTTGATGGTACTTCAGGAGAGTCTCCAACTTCATGATCTCATTGAGAAGCAAATTTAACTCATCTCTCATTGTAGCGTGCCCTTCTCTCCATGACTACTTATTATGCTGCCTTCATGTCACTTGCATCTTCAGTCTTCAAAACAAATCTTTTTTCTCATGTAGAATTTTGTATACTTTGTAGCTATACATTCTGCATTGTGTTTTCCTCTCATTAGGTGCTCTCAAAAAATTTTGGTTACCCCTTACTTTGAGTTTTTTTACCTACAAATATTCCAGGAATTCATTATTTCCTTGTGCAGGTTAAATCAAAGATTTTATCAACATTGAATTCTAATGACCATTTATCTTCTAAAGGCATGAAGGAGGTCTTACCCAATCCTAATCTTTAGAACATCTTGATTGTTGAACTTTTTAATCAAGTCCTGTTCAGCTCCAGGAGTCCTTGAGTGCCCTAATATGAGCTAACACTTGGTATCCTAAACATGTTTTGCATAAAAGCATCTTCACATGTTGGGAAGCCTCTCAGTTCACTTGAGAGAAGCCTGGCAAATACTCTGTTCTTACCTCTGAAAGCACTGTTCCCTGACTTTATTTTTTATTTTTCCAGTGAGCCTGTACTGGTTAGGATTAGGTTTAGCTACATATGACAGAAAACTTAAAATAACAAAGTTTATTTTTTTACATGTAAAAGTCTGGAGTACGGCTTTTTCTGAATTGCTGTTCTGCCATCCTTAAAGTGCCCTTCGTGGTCTAAAATGGCTCTCTGACCTCCAGTCATCACATCTGCATTCCAGCTAGGTGGAATGAGAAGGGGATGAAGAAGTTTCATCCCTTTCCTTTGATAAAGTTCACTTCCTGGAAATTGCATATTATAGTTCTTTCATCTTACTGGCCAGAAATTAATCCAGTAGCCACACTGAGCTGCAAAGGCGTCTGGGAAATGTATCCAGCTAAAAAATCAGGGATTCTATTAAAAAGAAATAAAAACCAAGCTTACGTATTTTGTATACATAGCTGATTGTGTGATTCATGGTGCCACATGTAAGGTTCATGTTATAAATTTCTATTAGAATTTAATGTTGCTAAGTACTTTATTACCCTTAGAAGAATTTTTATCTTTTTTCTTTTCTGATAATGCCGCATTTCTCTTTTTTGCCCTGGCTGCCTGGACATTCCAAGGGAAAGTCACAGCAACTCAGGGTTGGCATTAACAAGGGAGGGCTGATGGAAAAGACAGGTTTGGGAGTCAGAATTGGATTTGAAGTCCAGATTTGTTGCTGTGTGTTGGTGGGCAAGAAACTGAAAGTCTGAGCCTGAGCCGCATTGTCTGTAAAATGTCTGTACAAAGGAGATTGCACCTACCTCGCAAAGTTGGTCAAGTGTCTGGACCATATGTGTATATGTTCCCTCAGCCTCCCCTTTCTCATGATATATAGATAATATAAACTGCCTCAAATCCTTTTTGGAAAAAGCATACATAAATAAAGAAGAATGGAGTATTTGGTGAAAAGCAGTTGGTTGAAAGCATACACAATTTTAGAAGAGCTATCAGATTTCTTCATGTCAAGATTTTCACTTATCTCAATATTCGAAGTATCCCCTGCTCAAGAGGCCTCCCCTGACCTGCGTGTCTGCGTACCTTCTTCTCCTCCATCACTATGTTCCATGACTTGGCTTTGTCTTCTTTACAGCACTCATCACTTTTTGAAAGCATTCGTCTTCTACTCTGTGCCAGCTAGTTGGGTTTGTGTCTGTGTAGATTTGCCTCTGAACTCTCAGTCTCTAGGGCAGCACTCAGAAGGTCATCAGCGCTCAGTGACATTTGAATGAATGGAGGCTACATGGGACATTTCAGGTCACTCCTTAGAAACTTTGAAAAGGAATATGTACTCTGTCTTGGAGGTTTTCGGGGTTTTTTGGAATTTTATTTATTTTTTTATACAGCAGTTTCTTATTAGTCATCCATTTTATACACATCAGTGTATACATGTCAATCCCAATCTCCCAATTCATCCCACCACCACCACCACTCCCTGCCACATTCCCCCCTTGGTGTCCATACGTTTGTTCTCTACATCTGTGTCTCTATTTCTGCCCTGCAAACTGGCTCATCTGTACCATTTTGTTAGGTTGCACATATATGTGTTAAGATACAATATTTGTTTTTCTCTTTCTGACTTACTTCACTCTGTATGACAGTCTCTAGATCCATCCACATCTCTACAAATGACCCAATTTCATTCCTTTTTATGGCTGAGTAATATTCCATTGTATATATGTACCACATCTTCTTTATCCATTCGTCTGTCGATGGGCATTTTAGGTTGCCTTCTTGACCTGGCTATTGTAAATAGAGCTGGAGTGAACATTGTGGTGCCTGTGTCTTTTTGAATTATGGTATTCTCTGGGTATATGCTCAGTAGTGGGATTGCTGGGTCATATGGTAGTTCTATTTTTAGTTTTTTAAGGAACCTCCACACTGTTCTCCGTAGTGGCTGTATCAGTTTGCATTCCCACCAACAGTGCAAGAGGGTTCTTCCCTTTTCCCCACACCCTCTCCAGCATTTATTGTTTGTAGATTTTTTCATGATGGCCATTCTGACTGGTCTGAGATGATATCTCATTGTAGTTTTGATTTGCATTTCTCTCATGATTAATGATGTTGAGCATTCTTTCATGTGTTTCTTGGCAATCTGTATATCTTCTTTGGAGAAATGTCTATTTAGGTCTTCTGCCCATTTTTGGATTGGGTTGTTTGTTTTTTTGATATTGAGCTCATGAGCTGCTAGTAAATTTTGGAGATTAATCCTTTGTAAGTTGCTTCATTTGCAAACCCCCATTCTGAGGGTTGTCTTTTCGTCTTGTTTATGGCTTCCTTTGCTGTGCAAAAGCTTTTAAGATTCATTAGGTCCCATTTGTTTATTTTTGTTTTTATTTCCATTACTCTAGGAGGCAGATCAAAAAAGATCTTGCTGTGATTTATGTCATAGAGTGTTCTGCCTATGTTTTCCTCTAAGAGTTTTATAGTGTCTGGTCTTACATTTAGGTCTCTAATCCATTTTGAGTTTATTTTTGTGTATGGTGTTATGGAGTGTTCTAATTTCATTCTTTTACATGTAGCTGTCCAGTTTTCCCAGCACCACTTATTGAAGAGGCTGTCTTTTCTCCATTGTATATTCTTGTCTCCTCTATCAAAAATAAGGTGACCATATGTGCATGGGTTTATCTCTGGGCTTTCTATCCTGTTCCATTGATCTATATTTCTGTTTTTGTGCCAGTACCATACTGTCTTGATTACTGTAGCTTTTTAGTAGAGTCTGAAGTCTGGGAGCCTGATTCCTCCAGCTCTGGTTTTCTTTCTCAAGATTGCTTTGGCTATTCAGGGTCCTTTGTGTTTCCATACAAATTGTGAAATTTTTTGTTCTAGTTCTGTGAAAAATGCCATGGTAGTTTGATAGGGATTGCACTGAATCTGTAGATTGCTTTGGGTAGTAGAGTCATTTTCACAATGTTGATTCTTCCAATCCAAGAACATGGTGTATCTTTCCATCTATTTGTATCATCTTTAATTTCTTTCATCAGTGTCTTATAGTTTTCTGCATACAGGTCTTTTGTCTCCCTAGGTAAGTTTATTCCTAGGTATTTTATTCTTTTTGTTGCAGTGGTAAATGGGAGTGTTTCCTTAACTTCTCTTTCAGATTTTTCATCATTAGTATATAGGAATGCGAGAGATTTCTGTGCATTAATTTTGTATCCTGCAACTTTACCAGATTCATTGATTAGCTCTAGTAGTTTTATGGTAGCATCTTTAGGATTCTCTATGTATAGTATCATGTCTCTGCAAACAGTGACAGTTTTACTTCTTCTTTTCCAATTTGTATTCCTTTTATTTATTTTTCTTCTCTGATT
Organism: Lagenorhynchus albirostris; assembly: GCF_949774975.1. Lineage (NCBI taxonomy): Eukaryota > Metazoa > Chordata > Mammalia > Artiodactyla > Delphinidae > Lagenorhynchus > Lagenorhynchus albirostris. Next base: position 83,722,891 of record NC_083095.1, read on the forward strand.
ACCGTGTCTAGGACTTCCAAAACTATGTTGAATAATAGTGGTGAGAGTGGACATCCTTCTCTTGTTCCTGATCTCAGAGGAAATGCTTTCAGTTTTTCACTGTTGAGAATGATGTTTGCTGTGGGTTTCTCATATATGGCCTTTATTATGTTGAGATAGTTTCACTCTATGCCCACTTTCTGGAGATTTTTTATCATAAATGGGTGTTGAATTTTGTCAGAAGCTTTTTTCTGCATCTATTGAGTGATCATATGGTTTTTCTTCTTCAGTTTGTTAATGTGGTGTATCACATTGATTGATTTGCATATATTGAAGAACCCTTGCATCCCTGGGAAAATTCCCACTTGATCATGGTGTATGATCTTTTTAATGTGTTGTTGGATTCTGTTTGCTAGTATTTTGTTAAGGATTTTTGCATCTGTATTCATCAGTGATATTGGTCTGTAATTTTCTTTTTTTGTAGTATCTTTGTCTGGTTTTGGTATCAGAATGATGGTGGCCTCATAGAATGAGCTTGGGAGTGTTCCTTCCTCTGCAATTGTTGGAAGAGTTTGAGAAGGGTGGGTGTTAGCTCTTCTCTAAATGTTTGATAGAATTCACCTGTGAAGCCATCTGCTCCTGGACTTTTGTTTGTTGGAAGATTTTTAGTCACAGTTTCAATTTCATTACTTCAAATTAATTACATAGAGTTGCTTGTAGTAGTCTCTTAGGATGCTTTGTATTTCTGCGGTGTCTGTTGTAACTTATCCTTTTTCATTTCTAATTTTATTGATTTGAGTCCTCTCCCACTTTTTCGTGATGAGTCTGGCCAATGGTTTATCAATTTTGTTTATCTTCTCAAAGAACCAGCTTTTAGTTTTATTGATCTTTGCTATTGTTTTCTTTGTTTCTATTTCATTTATTTCTGCTCTGAACTTTATGATTTCATTCCTTCTGCTAACTTTGAGTTTTGTTTGTTCTTCTTTCTCTAGTTTATTTAGGTGTAAGGTTAGATTGTTTATTTGAGATTTTTCTTGTTTCTTGAGGTAGGCTTGTATAGCTATAAACTTCCCTCTTAGAACGGCTTTTGCTGCATCCCATAGGTTTTGGGTCATTGCATTTTCATTATCATTTATCTCTAGGTGTTTTTTGATTTCCCCTTTGATTTCTTCAGTGATCTCTTGGTTATTTAGTAACATATTGCTTAGCCTCCATGTGTTTGTGTTTTTTACATTTTTTTCCCTGTATTCATTTCTAGTCTCATAGCGTTGTGGTCAGAAAAGATTCTTGATATGATTTCAATTTTCTTAAATTTACTGAGGCTTGATTTGTGACGCAAGATGTGAGCTATCCTGGAGAATGTTCTGTGCGCACTTGAGAAGAAAGTGTAATCTGCTGTTTTTAGATGCAATGTCCTATAAATATCAATTAAATCTATCTGGTATATTGTGTCATTTAAAGCTTGTGTTTCCTTATTTATTTTCATTTTGGATGATCTGTCCATTGGTGTAAGTGAGGTGTTAAAGTCCCCCACTATTATTGTGTTACTGTCGATTTCCTCTTTTATAGCTGTTAGCAGTTGCCTTATGTATTGAGGTGCTCCTCTGTTGGGTGCATATATATTTATAATTGTTATATCTTCTTCTTGGATTGATCTCTTGATCATTATGTAGTGTCCTTCCTTGTCTCTTGTGACATTCTTTATTTTAAAGTCTATTTTATCTATTATGAGTATAGCTACTTCAGGGGATGGAATATCTTTTTCCATCCCCTCACTTTCATTCTGTATGTGTCCCTAAGTCTGAAGTGTGTCTCTTGTAGACAGCATATATATGGGTCTTGTTTTTGTATCCATTCAGCAAGCCTGTGTCTTTTGGTTGGAGCATTTAATCCATTTACATTTAAGGTAATTATTGATATGTATGTTCCTATTACCATTTTCTTAATTGTTTTTGGTTTGCTTTTGTAGGTCTTTTTCTTCTCCCACTTAGAGAAGTTCCTTTAGCATTTGTTGTAGAGCTGGTTTGGTGGTGCTGAATCATCTTAGCTTTTGCTTGTCTGTAAAGCTTTTGATTTCTCCATCGAATCTGAATGTGATCCTTGCCAGGTAGAGAAATCTTGGTTGTAGGTTCTTCCCTTTCATCACTTTAAATATATCATGCCACTTCCTTCTGGCTTGTGGAGTTTCTGCTGAGAAACCAGCTGTGAACCTTATGGGAGTTCCCTTTTATGTTATTTGTCGTTTTTCCCTTGCTGCTTTCAATAATTTTTCTTTGTCTTTAATTTTTGCCAATTTGATTACTATGTGTCTCAGTGTGTTTCTCCTTGGATTTATCCTGTATGGGACTCACTGTGCTTCCTGGACTTGGGTGGCTATTTCATTTCCCATGTTAGGGAAGTTTTCGACTATAATCTCTTCAGATATTTTTTCGGGTCCTTTCTCTCTCTCTTCTCCTTCTGGCACCCCTATAATGTGAATGTTGTTGCGTTTAATGTTGTCCCAGAGGTCTCTTAGGATGTCTTCATTTTTTTTCATTCTTTTTTCTTTATTCTGTTGTGCAGCAGTGAATTCCACCATTCTGTCTTCCAGGTCACTTATCCGTTATTCTGCCTCAGTTATTCTGCTGTTGATTCCTTCTAGTGTAGTTTTTATTTCAGTTATTGTATTCATCTCTGTTTTTTTGTTCTTTAATTCGTCTAGGTCTTTGTTAAACATTTCTTGCATCTTCTCGATCTTTGCCTCCATTCTTTTTCTGAGGTCCTGGATCATGTTCACTATCATTATTCTGAATTCTTTTTCTGGAAGGTTGCCTATCTGCACTTCATTTAGTTTTTTGGGGGGGTTTTATCTTGTTCCTTCATCTGGTACATAGCCCTCTGCCTTTTCATCTTGTCTATCTTTCTGTGAATGTGGGTTTTGTTCCATAGGCTGCAGGATTGTCATTCTTCTTGCTTCTGCTGTCTGCCGTCCAGGTTTTGTTTTTAAACCATGCTTTAGGAAAATGTGACCAACACCTATATAAAATAAAATTATGTGTAATATTTAAAAAGTAGAACTTTGGCTAAAATATTAATAATTTTTATCTTAATCTTTAATGATTGGCTCTCTAGAGAAAAAAGATTTTCTTTTTCTCTTTTAGGTCAAAGAGCCTCCTGAAATCAATTTAGTTCTATACCCTCAGGGCTTGACTGGTGAAGAAGTATATGTGAAAGTGGATTTGAGAGTGAAATGCCCACCCACCTATCCAGATGTGTGAGTACATTTAGAAATAGCTTTGATGTGATTTCAGTTCTCTGTTTTGAAAACATAAGAACCATTTGAACTTAATGGTGTTTTCTCCTTCTGCCCCTATTCCATTTAAAATTTTATTTCCTATCACTTGCATTTCATCAAAGCTACATCAGCAATAGACATTGTCATGAAACCTGTCTCCTGTTAAGTCAGCTTATAGTTAGTAGTCTCTATGGATGGTAATGTTTGCTCCATGACTAATGTTTGTTTCCTCTGATATGTTAACTTTTGTTTGTTTAACTCTTCATAAACAAGTAAGAGGAACAATCTAGAAGAAAAAGATAAAGGTGCAGTGACTATAAAAGCCTTGTGGACTTAGTTTTAAAGTATGATAGGCATTAGGACTTAGAATAGCCTTCCAGGCCAATGGGACCTTTACTTCCTAGGGTAAAGGAGGATTTAGAGTTGCCCTGTTTCTGTGGGGGGACTGCTAACGAGTTTTCACTGGGCACTCCCACACCCTGCAGGACATGTAACATCACTGGCCTCTACCCACTAATGCCAAGAGAGTTCCCCAGTCAGTGAGACAGCCGAAAACCTCATGTATTTCTAAACTCCCACTGAAGGTGATACTCCCTCTGGCTGAGATTCACTTGTAAAACAAAAGCATTAGCTATCAGGACTTGAGTATTCTTTTTTCAAAGTACCATGCATATTCCATGTAATCTTTCCCCAGACATTCCATGTGGAAAAGCAGATTGGCCTGGATGATGTTTTGTGGTTTGAGCTTGATGTGTAGGAAGCCAGTGAAGGAACGTGACAAATAAAAGGAAGTCCTGCCTTACACAGTGGGTGGTAAATGTATGGAACTTGTTATCTTAAGAGGTGATAGAGAATGTGAAAATACAGATAGGTCAAGTTGAGTTCCTCAAAGTTAGTAACCCACTTTTTGCCCAACCTCTATGCCTAGAGTAGATATAGTAGGTATTCAGAAAGTTAATTTATGCATTAATTGAAGGGTGATGAATTTTATCAAAGAAAAATAAGACAGTGCCTCTCTAGGTTTTAGTTTTCCTGACACTGTATAGGTGGTGTCTTTTCTGACACCAACAGGGTGTCCAGACAATTCAATTCAATTCTGACACTAAAACTGATAGCTGGGTTAGGGGCTCAGTCCCACAACAAGACTTCAGATGCCAGTTGCAAGTCCCAGTACTTCTGATCAACTGGCTATAAATTTGCAGGTTCCCATAATGCCCGTGGTCGATAATTTGCTAGAACAGCTCACAGAACTCAGGAAGGCACTTCACTTACTATTACCGGTTTATTATATAGGATACAACTCAGGACCAGCCAGATGGAAGAGATGCTTAGGCAAGGAATGCGGGGAGGGGCGCAGAGCTTCTTTGCCCTCTTGACATTGACTGATGTCCTCTGGGGGGTACACAATCACCCCTGGTTGAGAACCACTACTTTAGAGAACTCGTCAGGTAAATCTTGATGTGTCTACTTGGTAAAAATATTATTTAAGAAACAGCATGCAAATGCTTAACAAAAAGTTAAAAAGTAAACATCATAATATCAGCTACATAAAATTATGAATTATGTAGCAAAGGCATAAGGAGAACACTGGAAATTTTAAAGCAAGTTTAATTAGTGTTGCAGTTGAATTTTTCACCATTTTGTTAATATTGCTATATAATGACTGCTTGATTTTTTTTAAAAAAAATTATGTAAGTCTTGACTTGGGGAAACATTCCTATCTTTTGAGATGATATGGGGCAGGAAAACTTTCCTTTTCTGCAAAATAGTCCTTGATGCCACTGTGAGAGAGAGAATCCTGGATTGGCTGGACCACACATAGACTCAGTAGTCTCTCTCCGATTTCCATCTATCCAACTAGATTGATGATTGTAGCAATCTATCATACTGAAGCATTGAGAGAATCCATAGGTAAATGAAGAGTAAAGGCTTCGCCAAGGTAAAACGCCATGAATTACTCAGAAATGCTTGGTGGGAAGTGATGAATCATCTTCTCTTCAAATGAAGCCTACTTAATCTCAGAGTTGTTATTAGATGTGTATTGGTTGGAAATAAAAGAACCCCAAGGGCTGGTTGTACTTTCCTTGGGTAGAAAGTGTTAACTCTTAGTTGCGCTCTATAGGGATGGAGAGGAGAGTGTGGTAGGCATCCTTGGAAGAGCAGAGTTTGCAGAGTGTGCATGACTAGATTTATGTATGAGTAAGTGAGCTCATTTACAGCAGAATGAGTGCCTGGGACACAGCATGTTGTGGGAATACTAGATAGATCACTGTGGCTCCATCTCGCCTAGTATTCTTGTCCTGCTTTATGCTGGAGTGCACTAATGAGCACAGAGCGTCTGGACTCTGGCAGGTGAGCTGTCTGAGGAAACTGACGTTGAGGGGCAAGCCAGGATGGAGCGTTACCATACAAGGGAGCTCATAGTGAAGTTACTAGGCTAGAATCACACACAGAGCTGGAGTGATTTTTTTAAAAGGCAGTAGACAGTAATTGATGCTAAAAATTTAAATCAGATTATAAAGCTGAAATCACACAGAGGAGTTGGGGAGACCCCTGATTGAGCCCCAATCATGTATGTCTGGTCCTCTGGGGGATCAGGGCACCCGACTGCCCACACTGACGACTAGCCAGCCCACTGCTGCCCCCACAGGCTGCAGGTGCCTCCATGCTGAGTACTGTGTCAACAGAGTTGCTGGGGTAAAGTTAAAATGCTTTTGAGATGAAAAGAAATGTTGCTGGGGGTACAGAGAGATTCACAAACGAGGCCCTTATGAAATCCCCAGGCCCCGAGCTTGGAACTTAGCAAATATTAATGCAAATAATCTGTACTTTCTAGAGTAACTCCTTTTTGTTTTTTTCTTTTCCAGAGTCCCTGAAATAGCATTAATGAATGCCAAAGGTCTGTCAAATGAAACTGTTAATTTGTTAAAGTCCCGCCTAGAAGAAGTGGCCAAAAAACATTGTGGCGAGGTATGATTTGTTAAACTGGAATTATGAGAGAATGGTAAAAATCTCGTCATGTTCAACAGTGTTTGCCTTCTGGCCTTTTCTTTGGGTTAAAGGCTTTCCCGTTGCACCTCAAATCTAAATTTCACTAGGATGTTTTGGGTTTTATTGGTATCTACAAAGGGGAACATTGCTGTTTGTATTTTTTTAATTAATGGTATTTATGAATTACAAATTGTGGAGTATATATAGATAGTACTGTTGCTTAAGAATTCTTTTGGAAGCACTTTATATGAACCTTGGCATTCTTTTTGCACACTTTGGACCTGACATCATGGCCTCATCTTGACTTCAACCTTTATGCTGGAAAATGTTTGCAGACAAGTGATATCTCACCAAACTTTGCTACCTCTCCAATTTTCATATCAGAAGGACTGTTTTCCTCCTCAACAATTAACAATACACTCTCCTCCATCAATGTCCCTTTTATACCTGAGCATTTACACCTAGTTCAGTACTGATTCTTTTTTAATTCTGTGACATCACAGTCTACATGAGCTCCCCCTTGGGTGGCAGAACTCTCTCTGGAGGGCTACGCTAGGTGACTTCTTAGGCAGAGTATTACTGTGTGTATTAACTCTGTGTATACTATGTGTATAATTACAGAGAGTATTATTATCTCTTAAATATAATCTATTTCCTCACTTTTGTATAAGATCACTCAGTGTTTTTGCCTAGGTAGCTCATGCTTAACTATCCCATCCTATAAAAATTGAGAAGAGCTAAGTAAGGGCTAACCCTAGGCCTCCATGTCTATGCTGGGCCTCTAGGAAAGTGCCTGGACAGTTTTTTACTTGCATTCTATAACACATTGAGTCACAGCCATCTAAGTTGCGTTTCCAAGAACTTCAGTGATTGTTGTAGTATAGAAAGTGACTGTATGATAGCCAGGTCATGGAAGCAACCTAAATGCCCATCGACAGACAAATGGATAAAGAAGATGTGGTACATATATACAATGGAATATTAGTCAGCCATAAAAAGGAACAAAATTGGGTCATTTGTAGAGACGTGGATGGATCTAGAGACTGTCATACAGGGTGAAGTAAGTCAGAAAGAGAAAAACAAATATTGTATATTAATGCATATATGTGGAACCTAGAAAAATGGTACAGATGAAACGGTTTGCAGGGCAGAAATGGAGACACAGATATAGAAAACAAACGTATGGACACCAAGTGGGGAAAGTGGCAGGGGGTGGTGGTGGTGTGATGAATTGGGAGATTGGGATTGACATGTATACACTAATATGTATAAAATGGATAGCTAATAAGAACCTGCTGTATAAAAAAAAATAAAATTCTAAAATTAAAAAAAAAGTGATTGTATGAAAAACTGACACCATTTCCTCTAAGATCAGGAACAAGACAAGGTTGTCCATTCTCACCATTATTATTCAACATAGTTTTGGAGGTTTTAGCCACAGCAGTCAGAGAAGAAAAGGAAATAAAAGGGATCCAAATCAGAAAAGAAGTAAAGCTGTTGCTGTTTGCAGATGACATGATACTATACATAGAGAATCCTGAAGATGCTACCAGAAAACTACTAGAGCTAATCGATGAATTTGGTAGAGTAGCAGGATACAACATTAATGCACCGAAATCTCTTGCATTCCTATATACTAATGATGAAAAATCTGAAAGAGAAGTTAAGGAAACACTCCCGTTTACTACTGCAACAAAAAGAATAAAATACCTAGGAATAAACCTACTTAAGGAGACAAAAGACCTGTATGCAGAAAACTATAAGACACTGATGAAAGAAATTAAAGATGATACAAATAGATGGAGAGATATACCATGTTCTTGGATTGGAAGAATCAACATTGTGAAAATGACTCTACTACCCAAAGCAATCTACAGATTCAGTGCAATCCCTATCAAATTACCAATGACATTTTTCACAGAACTAGAACAAAAAATTTCACAATTTGCATGGAAACACAAAAGACCCTGAATAGCCAAAGCAATCTTGAGAAAGAAAAACAGCTGGAGGAATCAGGCTCCCAGACTTCAGACTCTACTAAAAAGCTACAGTAATCAAGACAGTATGGTACTGGCACAAAAACAGAAATATAGATCAATGGAACAGGATAGAAAGCCCAGAGATAAACCCATGCACATATGGTCACCTTATTTTTGATAGAGGAGACAAGAATATACAATGGAGAAAAGACAGCCTCTTCAATAAGTGGTGGTGGGAAAACTGGACAGCTACATGTAAAAGAATGAAATTAGAACACTCCCTAACCCCATATACAAAAATAAACTCAGAATGGATTAAAGACCTAAATGTAAGGCCAGATACTATAAAACTCTTAGAGGAACACATAGGAAGAACACTCTGACATAAATCACAGCAAGCACCTTTTTGACCCACCTCCTAGAGAAATGGAAATAAAAACAAAAATAAACAAACGGGACCTAATGAAACTTAAAAGCTTTTGCACAGCAAAGGAAAACTTAAACAAGACGAAAAGACAACCCTCAGAATAGGAGAAAATATTTGCAAATGAAGCCACTGACAAAGGACTAATCTCCAAAATTTACAAGCAGCTCATGCAGCTCAATATCAAAAAAACAAACAACCCAACCCAAAAATGGGCAGAAGACCTGAGTAGACATTTTTCCAAAGAAGATATACAGACTGCCAACAAACAAATGGAAGGTTGCTCAACATGACTTATCATTAGAGAAATGCAAATCAAAACTACAATGAGTTATCACCTCACACCAGTCAGAATGGCCATCATCAAAAAATGCTGGAGAGGGTGTGGAGAAAAGGGAACCCTCTTGCACTGTTTTTGGCAATGTAAATTGATACAGCCACTATGGAGAACAGTATGGAGGTTCCTTAAAAAACTAAAAATAGAACTACCATACGACCCAGCAATCCCACTACTGTGCATATACCCTGAGAAAACCATAATTCATAAAGAGTCATGTACCACAATGTTCACTGCAGCTCTATTTACAAAAGCCAGGACATGGAAGCAACCTAAGTGTCCATGGACAGATGAATGGATAAAGAAGATGTGGCACATATATACAATGGAATATTACTGAGCCATAAAAAGAAACGAAATTGAATTATTTGTAGTGAGGTGGATGGACCTAGAGTCTGCATACAGAGTGAAGTAAGTCAGAAAGAGAAAAACAAACACCTTATGCTAACACATATATATGGAATCTAAAAACAAAAAACAGGTTCTGAACAGCCTAGGGGCCGGACAGGAATAAAGACACAGACGTAGAGAATGGACTTGAGGACACGGGGAGGGGGAAGGGTAATCTGGGACAAAGTGAGAGAGTGGCATGGACATATATACACTACCAAATGTAAAATAGCTAGCTAGTGGGAAGCAGCCGCATAGCACAGGGAGATCAACTCGATGCTTTGTGACCACCTAGAGGAGTGGGATAGGGAGGGTGGGAGGGAGACCCAAGAGGGAGGAGATATGGGGATTTATGTATATGTATAACTGATTCACTTTGTTATAAAGCAGAAACTAACACACCATTGTAAAGCAATTATGCTCCAATAAAGGTGTTAAAAAAAAGAAAGAAAGAAAGTGATTGTAGCACAGTCTGGACAAAAAAGTAGGCCTTGGGAATTATTCCAAAGTTCTTTCTAGTTTAAGTCATTTCTAGTGTAGTCTAATGTCTAGCTGAAAAATAATATGGAGTTATATTGAAAATTCAGCTACAGAATCCTCTGGTTTCTTGGATTCATGATTTGTGATTTTTTTGAAAAATTTTTTGCTGTATTTTATTTTATTTTTACAATGCAGTGTTATTAAGTATAATCACTATGCTGTACATTAGAGCCCCAGAACTTATTTATCTTATAACTGGAAGTTTGTACTCTTTGACCAACATATCTCCCCTTTTCTCCCACCCCCTCGCCCCCGGCCCCTGGTAACCACCATTCTAGTCTCTGTTTCTTTTTTGTTTAAGTTATTATATTTTATTCTATTTATATTAGTTTAATACTTTTTAAATTTAACAAATGAATTAATGTATGTCAATGCTGTCTTACAGGTAGAAAAACCAAAATATCAAACCACCAAATTATATCTCAAGAGTACATGTTTTCTTGGAACTTGAGCCAAAATTGAAAGTTAGGGGTCCCTAACACTCTAGTTACTACCTCTGGCTCCTAGGCCGTGCAGACAACAAATACCACAAAGCTGTTCTACTTTGAAAAACTAATAATTATGTGTAAATACTTTACTTTGTTTATAAGTTCAAGTAAGGAAGTGTTCAGTATTCAGTTCTGTCCGAATTCAGTTATCTATTACCGTCTAACAAATTTTCCTAAAATGTAGCAGCTTAAAACAACAGCACTTTTAGTCTTTGTTTCTGTGTGTTCAGCTTTTTTATATTCCACCTGTAAGTGATATCGTGCAGTATTTGTCTTTGTCTGACTTGTTTCACTTAACATAATGCCTCAAGGTCCATCTGTGTCTTGCAAACAGGAGGATGTCCTTTTTCATGGCTCAACAATATTCTGGTGTGTGTGTGTATCACATCTTCTTTATTCACTTATTCGTTGACACTTAGGTTGTTTCCCTAGCTTGGCTATCGTGAATAATGCTGCAGTAACATGGGAGTACAGATATCTCTTCAAGATCCTTTGTTTTCATTTCCTTTAAATATACACTCAGAAGTGGGATTGCTGGATCATATGGTATTTCTATTTTTATGTTTTTGAGGAACCTACATACTGTTTTCCATAGTGGCTGCACCAATTTACATTCTCACCAAGAGTGTACCTGGGATCCCTTTTCTCCACATCCTCGCCAACACTTGTTATCTGCTGTCTTTTTGATGATAGCCATTTTAACAGGTGTGAGGTGATGACACATTGTGGTTTTGATTTGCATTTCCCTGATGATTAGTGATGTCGAGTATCTTTTCATATGCCTATTGGCCATTTGTATGTCTTTTTTGGAAAAATGTCTGTTGTGTTCCTCTGCCCATTTTTTAATTGGATTGTTTGCGAGTTTTGGGGGGGTTTATTGTTTTGTTCTTTTTGTTTCTTTTTGGCTGCGCTGCGCTTTTGTTGCTGCACGCGGGCTTTCTCTAGTCGCGGTGAGTGGGGGCTACTCTTTGCGGTGCTCGGGCTTCTCACTGTGGTGGCTTCTTTTGTTGCGGGGTGTGGGCTCTAGGCACGCGGGCTTCAGTAGTTGTGGCTCATGGGCTCTAGAGCGCAGGCTCAGTAGTTGTGGCATGCGGGCTTAGTAGTTGTGGCTTGCGGGCTCTAGAGTGCAGGCTCAGTAGTTGTGGCGCACGGGCTTAGTTGCTCTGTGGCATGTGGAATGTGGGATCTTCCCAGACCAGGGATCGAACTCATGTCCCTTGCACTGGCAGGCGAACTCTTAACCACTGCACCACCAGGGAAGTCCCAGATTGTTTGGTTTCTTTTTTTTGCTACTGAGTTGTATGAATTCTTTATGTATTTAAATATTGACTCCTTATCAGTTATATGATTTGCAAATATCTTCTCCCATTCTGTAGGTTACCTTTTCATTTGTTGATGGTTTCCTTTGCTGTGCAGAAACTTTTTAATTTGATGTAGTCCCACTTGTTTATTTCTGCTTTTGTTGTCCCCCCACCCCCCTGCCTTTTTTGGCTTTATTACAAATTATACTTTTTATTTTGAGATAATTATAGATTCACATGCAATTGTAAGAAATAATACCAGGAGAGCCCAAGTACCCTTTACTCAGTTTGCCCCAATGGTAACATTTTTGCAAAACTGTAGTGTAATATCATAACCAGGACATTGACATTGATACAGTCAAGATACAGAATAGTTTCATCACCACAAGATCCCTAATGTTGCCACCTCCTTACACCCCCATGCCCTCCGTGATACCTGACAACCACTAATCTGTTCTCCATTTCCGTAATTGTCTCATTTCAAGGATGTTATATAAGTAGAGTCACAGTATGTGACCTTTGGGATTTACTCCCCTTTCCCCACCACTTCAGCATGATTCTGTGGAGACTCATCAGACTGTCACATGTATCAATAGTTGTTACTTTTTATTGCTGAGTAGTATTCCATCTTATAGGTGCACCGCTGTTTAGCCATCCACCAGGTGAAAGACAGCTGAATTATTTCCAGTTTGGGGCTATTAAAAATAAAGCTGCTGGGCTTCCCTGGTGGCGCAGTGATTGAGAATCTGCCTGCCCATGCAGGGGACACAGGTTCGAGCCCTGGTCTGGGAAGATCCCACATGCTGCAGAGCAACTAGGCCCGTGAGCCACAACTACTGAGCCTGCGAGTCTGGAGCCTGTGCTCCGTAACAAGAGAGTCCGCGACAGTGAGAGGCCCGCGCACCGCGATGAAGAGTGGCCCCCGCTTGCCGCAACTAGAGAAAGCCCTCACACAGAAACGAAGACCCAACACAGCCAAAAATAAATAAATAAATAAAAAATAAAGCTGTGTAAACGTTTATGTACAGCTTTTGGTGTGAACACAAGTTCATTTCTCTGAAATAAATGCTCAGGAGTGCAGTTGTGGGTGTATGGTACCGTGTGTTCAGTTTTTTAAGAAACTGCCCGAATTTTCCAGGTTAGCTGACCACTTTACATTACCGTCAGCAATATGTGAGTGATCCAGTTTCTCCACATCCGTGTCAGCATTTGATGTTGTCAGTTTTCTATTTTATCCATTCTAATAGAAGTTGTGATGGTTAATTTTATGTGTCTGTTGGCTAGGCCATGGTACCTGGATATTTGGCCAAACATTATTCTATATGTTTCTGTGAAGGTATTTTTTAGATGAAATTAACATATAAATCAGTATACTTTGAGTTAAGCAGCTTACTCTCCATAAGGTGGCAGTGCCTTACCCAGTCAGGTGAGGGCATTAAAAGAAGAAGACTGGCCTCCCTGGAAGAAGGAATTGCCAGGAGATGCCCTTGGGACTTGAACTGCAACATCAACTCTGCCCTGGGTCACCAGCCTGCTGGCGTACTCTGCAGAATTTGGACTTACCAGCGTCTATAATCATGTGAACCAATTCCTTAAAATCAATCTCAATCAATTTTTCCCTCTCCCTCCTTCCTTTCCTCCCTCCCTCCCTCCCTCTCTCTCTCTCTCTCTCTCTCTCTCTCTCTCTCTCCATACACAGTCGGCTCTCCGTATCTGTGGGTACTACATCCGTGTATTCAGGCAACCATAGATGGAAAATATTCAGAAAAACAATCCAGGAAGTTCCAAAAAGCAGAACTTGAATTTGCTGCATGCCGACAACTATTTACATAGCATTTACATAGTACTTACAACTATTTACATAGTATTTTCGTTCTATTAGGTATTGTAAGTAATCTAGAGATGATTTAAAGTATACTGTGGGAGGATGCACGTAGGTTATGTGCAGATGCTATACCATATATATATGTGGACATATATATATATATGTGGACACATACCCCTTCTATTTGGTTCTGTCTCTCGGGAGAACCCTGACTGATACAGATGTGTACTGCGAGGTGAGGCAGAGCGGCTGTTGTAAATAAGGAGGTCAGGAGAGGCCCCACCAGGTGACATGTGAGCAGAGGCTGAGAGAAGCAAGACGATAGACTGTGTAGCTTTGGGGGAGAGGGGGACAAGAGCCAGTCCGGAGACTAGCTCTTATTTACATCCAGTCTTGTATGTTTTATCAGATTTATACAGCAAGTGCTAGTAAATTAAACAGATTAGCAAAAGAAAATCCCTCCACTGCTTGGCTCCTGGCTCCTTTCTGGTGTAGAAATGGTTTCTCTTTGACCTGATGGAAACTGCCTTCTTTAACCAGCTTTCCTTAAAAGAGCTTTTCACAGAATAGTTTGCCTCTTAGACTCTAAACTAGTGTTTCTAGTGAACGCCACAGCTTCTAGTACAATAAAAAATACAGCTTCCCCCAACAATAGCTGTGGTTTCTCCCCAAGAGAAAGGTGAACACCAGGCAAACTATATATTCTTGTGTACAATGAATTCTGTTACTTTTTACCACCCTAAGTCCTTTTAGAAACAATAATTTTTAATGTGCTTCATTGTAATTGAGGAAAAAGAAATTTCAGAGTGGTGGTCCTCATCTGCAGAAGGAGCTTGGCACGCTTGACCTCTTTGGGGTTGGAATAGTTGGTCAGTGTGGGGTCCCAGAAACCCTTGCTCTGTTGATTTACCAACCAAGCTATGGTTTATGATTTAGGGGTTGGGGAAAGTGGCTTCCTACATTCACATAGGATGTCTGAGAGGGGGGCCTTTTTCCTTCTGATACTGTGAATGCTTCCCTAAGTGGAAATGAAATGCTTTCTAAGTATTAATTAGCCTCCTACTAGTCCATTACTAGCAGGGAAAGAGTGAGGCCTTTAAGCATTTGCCTCTGTACCCCAGTAGGATGTTTTCAGGATGCTGTATGGATAGATGAAAGCTCTCACGTTAGCAATGATTATTCTCTGCTCAACTGTCATTATGTAGGCAGGTTTTCTAGCTGGGAAGGTAATCTTTACTTTTATGCAGTCTTAAATATTTTACCAGATTTATTTATACAGAAAAACATTTTATCGGATTTATTATACAGAAAATGCTAATAAATTGAATAGGATTGCAAAAGAAAAGTGAAGTTTTTTATTTATCTAGATAGTGATTTTTCTTGATGGTAACACAATGAGGTGAGTGCTATAAAAGCTTTTTGCTCCTGTGGTTGCATCCTACACCTAATTTAGAACGTGTCACATCAAAATGAATATCACCATTGTGAGTGGGTCTCGGATGGCCTGCATGTTTTTCTGTAGTCTCACCTTGAGGCCCTGCTTTGCGTCACTTGACCATTTGTGGTTGATTTCCATCCATGTGTTTAGGTGATGATATTTGAACTGGCTTACCATGTGCAGTCATTCCTCTGCGAGCACAACAAGCCCCCTCCCAAGTCTTTTCATGAAGAAATGCTGGAAAGGCGGGCTCAGGAGGAGCAACGGAGGCAGTTAGAGGCCAAGCGGAAAGAGGAAGAGGAGGTGAGACCCTTGTCGCCGCGGTGTCCGGCCCGGAGGACTGCGAGCTCCTATAGGTTTTCCTCCGTCTCTACCTACTCACTTACTGGTATTTCTTTAAGTTTTGCTCAGCATTTGATCCAAGAACCATGGATTCATGTGAAAGAAGGCCCTAAGAGTAACCAAGAAATAAATACTATGAGTGATTCCCTCCCAACAGATATCAATGCTACCCCTAGAACGCTTAGTCCAGGTTTTTAAATAAGAGAAAAAGGAAGTTGGCTTAACCAAACTTCTGGTGCTCTTTCTGCGCTTGTAAAGCTGTGCAGGAGTTCAGAGGCTATTATCTTCTTCCCTCTGTGGGACAAGTATCTCATGCCCAAATGAGTAGCCAAAGCCAGAGACTGAACGTCTTTTTTGTTCATTAACCATTTTTACTTTTTCTTAATTTGCATATGGATGTATACTGCTGTGTTATTTTAAAAATCCTTTAATCAGAGTTAATACATGTATCTAAATTTCCTTCCTGATTTTTAAGTTTTTTTTTCCTGCTATTTAGTCTTTTAATAAACTTATCTAGAACTTATTTTGGTGTGGGTTGTAAAAATGAGGGTCTGAGTTTTTCTTTTTTCCCAGTCATTTTCCTAACACCTTTATTAAGTAATCATTCATTTTTAAGTGATTTGTAATAATTCCTTTAAAGTGTATTTTACCTACTCATTTATACTAAGTTCTACTTGTGAATTGTCTCTTTTGTTCAATTCATGTTTTTATCTTGAGTCTCTACAGCACTCTTTGAGTTATTGTATCTTTATAACGTTTGACTGTCTAAGGCAGGACCCCTGTCCCTTCATCCTTCATTCTTTTTTTTTTTTTCTGTTGGCTATTCTCACAGATAAGTTATAGGATTGCTTTCTCAAAATCAAAACAAAACAAAGCCTGTGGGATTTTGAGTAAAATTGCACTAAACTTATGTATTCATTTAGGAAGAATTAACATTATGACAGTATTCAGACTTCCTATCCAGGAATGTTTTTCCATTTATTTTTATCTCTCAGTGAGGCTTTTTAGTTTTCTTCCCTTAGGTGTTGCAATTACTTGTAGGGTTTTGTTTTTCCTGCTTTTCTTAGGTTCTTATTCCTGGTTCTTTTTTCCTGCTTCATTTTGTTCATCCTTTACTTATGTTAACACTGTCTTTGTGGGTTCCGTTCATTTTTTTCCTCAATATTTATTTATTTGGCTGTGCCAGGTCTTAGTTGCAGCATGAGGGATTTTTGTTTGTTTGTTTGTTTTTGGGGTTTTTTTTGGTTTCAGCATGTGGGATCTAGTTCCCTGACTAGGGATCGAACCTGGGCCCCCTGCACTGGGAGCACGGAGTCTTAACACTGGACCACCAGGGAAATCCCGGTTCCATTCATCTTGTTACTGCTTATCTCCTATTTAATTGCGTAGCCTAGTTACCATTTAGGGTTTAAAGTTCCTTATTGTTGTCATTGTTCTTAGGCAGACACGTTTTTACTAGAAGATAAAGATATTTAACAGACTTGTTTTGGTGTCCTACTATAACTACCTGTAAGTTTTGGGTATGCTTTATATTATTGCTGTAATAGTTTTTGGTGAGTTTCTCAATAGTTTTGATATTTAAAACCTGGAATTTTAGGCAGCTCATAAAAAACATTATTTTTCTCTACCTAAAATTCAGAATCATTTGAGTAATAGCTACATGAGTCAAATGGGTAGAGATCAAAATGCCACTTTTAATACTGAGAAAACTGATTGGGGAATGCACCTGAAGGTCTGTGGCTTGTGGGTGTGCACCCAGCTCAGCCCACCTCCACCCAGCGGCCTGGCCGACAGTAGGCGCAAGTGCATGTTCTCTGCAGACAGGCAGGTATCAAAGAGGAGGGTCTCAGTCAAGTGTGGGGAGAAGTGAGCGGCCCATGGTGTTGCTGCAGTTAAAGTCCCTCCACATTGGGAATCCCCTGGCGGTCCAGTAGTTAGGACTCCGTGCTTCCAAAAAAAGTCCGTCCACATAGAAATGGGGAGTACGTGTCCCTCCCCACAGTCTTCACACCCATTTAAGTGGGAAACCTATTGCCTAAGAACTCTAATAAAACTGACGTAACTACAGTTTGTACTAAGGTTCTAGATATTCAGATCTCTTAGGAGATGAGAGCTTGAATTACTGAAATTCAAAAGATTTTTTGTGATTACAGAATTCGTATGTTGTATGGGTTTCAGAGATCAGCATTTGATGGCAGTATGATTTATTTCAGCAACGTAAAATCCTTCATGAGATTCAGAGAAGGAAAGAAGAGATAAAAGAAGAGAAAAAAAGGAAAGAAATGGCTAAGCAGGTACTCTAGCAATTCTGCCATACTCGAATAGTTTACATTTTGCTAAACATAAAACCTTTTTATTTCCATTGATGATATTTGAATTATTGTATCTTTATAATGTTTGAATATCTGAGAAGTCAGGACCCCTGTCCGTCATTCTTCATTATTCTTTTTCCTTCATTATTCTTTTTCCCCTCCTTTGTTAGTATCAGTAGTAAAGCTTAAAATGAAGCACTAAAAAGTCCCCCAAATATCAT
Source organism: Lagenorhynchus albirostris (assembly GCF_949774975.1). Classification (NCBI taxonomy): domain Eukaryota; kingdom Metazoa; phylum Chordata; class Mammalia; order Artiodactyla; family Delphinidae; genus Lagenorhynchus; species Lagenorhynchus albirostris. The sequence goes on from NC_083095.1 coordinate 83,740,732, forward strand.
TCATTATATATTTTAGATTCTCCAAATAAGTAGCAAAACTTAGAGTTGTATGTTATCTGTAGATGTCTTTGGCTTACATAACTACAGTAGTTTATCAAAAGAGTTGAAGGACAGAGGAGATTGAAGTTTTGATAATCAACCCAGACTGGAATTATTAATACTTGGAAAACAAAACTATTTGTTCATACAGAAGAGTGAATGGAAACCACATGGATCTCCCTGAGATTTCATTCAGTGATGGAAAAGAAGGATTCAACAGAGCTGGTTTAAAAAGCAGGGGTGGAAAAGGATAAAGTCCTTTTTCCTATATTTTTCCTGAGTCCAACTCAATCAAAAACCAGCTACACATGTTTGGAGAAATCCAGAGACAATTTTGCTCATTCTCTTTTAGAGAAATATGGCATTAAACTTAAGGGAAGCAATGAGGTGCAGTGGGTGGAGGCACTGATGTGCAGGTAAGCAGCACCTGGCTGAAAGCTTTGGCTTTTTTACTGCCTGGCTCTGCGACCTTGACAGATGACACTCTCCGAGGCTCATTTTCCTCACCCCTTAAGACGGCACAGATAATGCCTTCCTTTCTGTCTTATGTAATTATTCCCACAGATAAATGTACTGCCCTTTGTGAACGTACAAAGCTGTATACAAATTTAAGGTGATATTACTGTTCCCACCAACTCTCCTATCTTACATCTGATCTGCCTTCCTGTCACTCACTCTGCTCTCTCCTTGTTTGTTTGTTTTTTACAGTGTTCAAAATAGTTTAATATTGGAGTCAAGATAGATAACAGAACAATACTAATTCTGTCAGTAGACAGAAGACATAATGCAAACATAGACCCCCTCCACCCCATGTGTATATAACTGATTTTTTGACTAAGGTACAAAGATAATTCTGGAGAAAGGATAGCCTTTTCAGCAAACGGTACTAGAACATTTTTTTTCTTTTCCTTTATGGTTTATTATAGGATATTGAATCTGCTTTCTCTCTGAATGCCTCCTTCTGTTCATCTCTTGCTCTTCTCCCTAACTTTTCATGTATATTCCACGATTCTAAGCATTTTCATTTATAAAACTCACATTCTCTTGAAACGGTAACGTGGCCTTCAGTTCTTGAACCAGTATATATTTGGACATTAAACTTTTAAAAGTTGAGTTCAACTTTATTACACTTGAAAACATTCAGCTTAAATAAGATTTGCATTCTCTACATATTTATAATTATGTACCAGGATTGTCTTCCACTTATGACATATCTAAAGTAGGTTTTACTTTTCTTTTTTTAAGGAACGTTTAGAAATAGCTAGTTTGTCAAACCAAGATCATACCTCTAGGAAAGACCCAGGAGGACACAGAACAGCTGCCATTCTACATGGAGGCTCTCCTGACTTTATAGGAAATGGTAAACATCGGACCAACTCATCTGGAAGGTCTAGGTAAGTCCCTGAGGTTTCTGATCTGAAGGGATGAAAGATGTAGAAGAATTAAAACAACTTGTAGCGAAATTTGGTGGAATTGTCACATGATAGTTTTAATAACTTTTGCAGCGCCTGTATATCTTAATATATTAGTTAGCAATATGAAATGAAATTTTCATTTAACACTTTGCAAGTATCTTTCATGAAACCAGTTTTAGGGTTCATTCCCTTTCATAACAGTTACAACACTTCACAGTCTTGCCTCCAGTGCAGTTTGATCTGACTTTTAATGATCTAATTATTCAGTAAGTGATTTAAAAACTTTTCTCTGTCAGAATCACCATCCAGTCAGATTTCACACTGTGTGTGTTTGCAGTCTGTAACTCCCTAGGTCCCACCACAGATGTGGGGGATACTCCAAAACAGGCACGGGTGTGGGAGATCCTTTACATGAGGATGGGAGCCCCAGTTTGCTGTCAGGGCTCCCCTCCCTGTTGCTACTGAGGACACTGGGCTTCCCTGTTACTGCAGGTGGGCTCCTGGGTTGTTCCCTGTCACCAGAGATGATATGAAAGGTACTATCTCTTCCTCCATATCCTTTTCCACCAAAGAATTGAGACTTCCCTGTCTATTTGCTGTGACCCGCTGTGGACCAGAAAGGAATTTTAGTACAGAATCCATTTGTGAGTAGGTGGGTGATTAAGTAGTATAGGTATTATAATTCAGCTTCTTTATGTGTTTAAACTATCTCTTGTGAGAATCTAAGCAGCACTTAAAACCAACATTTTCTTCTACAAAAAGAAACATTTTAGGTACCAAATTAAAAGCTTATATAATCTTTCGGGTTACAGTTTATTTATACGAAGGAATCATTTCAGTTCTTTCCCTAATTATCTACTTAAAAAAAGAAAATCAGCTCAGAAATTATTTTGATATTAACATTTAACCACCTACTGTTAAGGTGAACTAAGTCTTTTCTTGAATGCAGTTTCTGGTAACAATTCCTTTTCAAGGTTATAACTCCTTGCACCAATTTAGATTGTTTTTGCAACTGGGCTTCCATTAGGCAACATAGTTTGAAGTTGTCAGAGTATTTCAGTAGGAAATAATTGACAGATTCCTACTGTGTTAGAAACAGTGGAAATAAATCAATGCCATGAATAAGGATGTATAAAAAACAATTTTTTTAGTTTAAACATTTCCATTTTTGCGGCTAACTGTAAACAGTGGGTCCAAGATTAGACTTGGCTTTTGAGATCAGAGATTATTAGCAAGTTTATTCAAGGAAGGATGGGAACTTCTCTCCCTCCTTGACATAGGTAGAACTTTTCACGTAGTGCTTGTAGAGGGCCATTTGTATGTCTTGGATAAAATGTGACATTCCATGAGCATCCAAGAAGAAATCGTTTTTTTTGTTTGTTTATTTGTTTGTTTTTTGTTTTTTCGGTACGTGGGCCTCTCACTGCCGTGGCCTCTCCCGCTGCGGAGCACAGGCTCCGGATGCGCAGGCTCAGTGGCCATGGCTCACGGGCCCAGCCGCTCCGCGGCATGCAGGATCCTCCTGGACCAGGGCACAAACTGGTGTCCCCTGCATCGGCAGGCAGACCCTCAACCACTGCGCCACCAGGGAAGCCCAAGAAATCATTTTTATATATTGTTTGCCAACGTTGTTGTACAAACCTGCATGAATTCTGGCACTATGTTGGCTACCGACTAGAAAAGAATGAATATTTCTTAAAATATAGTTTACATGCTTCTTCAGTTAAGAAGTAAAAAGTCTTTGAGCGCTTCCCTGGTGGCTCAGTGGTTGAGAGTCCGCCTGCCGATGCAGGGGGCACGGGTTTATGCCCCGGTCCGGGAAGATCCCACATGCCACGGAGCAGCTGGGCCCGTGAGCCGTGGCCGCTGAGCCTGCGCGTCCAGAGCCTGTGCTCCGCAACGGGAGAGGCCACAACAGTGAGAGGCCCACATACTGCAGAAAAACAAACAAACAAAAAAAGTCTTTGATATACTGAAGTACCTCATGGCATACTCATGATTCTTTTTCTTCCTTGCTATTCACTAGTCTTTGAGTTGGAAAGCCAAAGGAAATAAGCAGAGTGTTCCATTTTATTCTTTCAGTTAGTAGATACATTTGATAGAGTTAGTAGAGATGGCCTTGTCATCACTGTTGTCAGCAGGCATTATTCGAATGGGCTGTGACTAAAAACAATACAATCTAGAACCAGATACTTAATGAGCACTTACTAAAGGTCAGACACTGTTCTGAGTCCTGGGGATTCAATAAGCAAGATCAAGAAGGACGCTGGTTTCATGGAGCTTATATTCTAGTTGGAGGAGACTGTCCACGAGCAAGCAAGAAAATGTTAGATAGTGACTAGCGCTCTGCAGAGAATTTAAATAGGCTGTCTTGAAGAAAGACTGGATGGCTACTTTAGATTGGAGTCCAAGGATTGGATCCTGAGTGACAGAAGGATGGTGGCTTTCGACTGGGGGGGCACGGATACCAGATCTGGATGATGGAACGGAGCCAGCTGTTCGGGTAAAGAGCAGCCGGTGCAGAAGACCCGAAGCCAGCCTGGTCTTGTGCTGCCCAGAGCTCATCAAACAGGGCAGCGTGGCTAGAATGAGCGGGCATGGAGACAGTGGTTCAAGGGGGCGGCAGGGGTGTGTCACGGAGGGCTCTGTTGGTCGGGGCAGGAGTTTAGGTGCAATGAGCAGCCATTCAGGGTTTTAAAGAGGAATAAGATACCATCTGATCCACGCTGAGTGAAGTTCTTCCTGGCTGCCAGTGGAGAATGGAGAACAGGAGAGCAACAGTAGAGGAGCAGTTTGCACATCATGCTTCGTACTACTCTCCCCCTCCCTTAGCCTCTGCACGGCAGCCACGCTCATCTTCCAGGCCCTCGCGCACACCAAGCTCCTTCCCATCTCAGGGCCTCTTCCAGTCACTGCCTGCTACGCTCTCCCTGGGGCACTTTGCATGGCTGACTCCTTATCTTTTGGTTCTCCGCTCACAAGTGACCTCAGACGCCTTCCCTGAGCACCCCCCACACCCCGCTCCCCCGCTTAGTCACTTGTTCTCCACTTCCCTGTTTTAAGTTTCTCCATAGCAGTTACTGCTAACTGAACTTCATATACATTTGTTTGCTTTTTTATTGTCTTTATCCTTTCATGACAATGTCAAGTTCATGCGAGCAAGGACCTCATCTGTGTTTCCCTCAGGTCCTGGAACAGTGCCTGGGAGAGACAGAGTAGGTGCTCAGTAAACGTCTGATGAAGGGAGGGAGGGGGTCAGGAAGGATGATAGAAAGGGACAGACTGTCTTTTTGGCACTTGTAGAGTCTGCAGCCTCTTCAACCAGGGTGACTCAGCTTTTCTTTTTATGTGGGCATATCAAAAATCAGTAAGGCTTTATTTAATGAAAGGTTTCCACTGCGTAAAACAAGAGAAAGAGAACAGAAAACCACTCACTGTTCTAGTGGAAAGAGCTTAAAGGCCTGACACTCAAGGGCCAGCCCCCTTGGCCCAGCTTTTCACGGATGTGTTTTTGTCTTTGTTGAACAGCTTTATTTTCTGTGTCCTTAAGGTTGTCTTTTTTATCCCTTGAAGGATTTACCTTTTATTTTTTTTCAAATTGAGGTAACATTCAAATAATATAAAACTAACCATTTTAAAGTGTCAGTTTAAACTAACCATTCAGTGTCAAGCTGTCTTTTGTAAATGCAGACATAGTTCTCTCCTGCCTTCTTCCCAGGGATGTTGTATCTCATAAATGGGCACTTTGAACTTTTTAGGAGAAGCAAAAAAAGAAAAAAAATTCTATAAAGTAGTTCATGGTAGAGGATTATTTTCACCGTTTCAGACTTGCCTTCTGTGCAGGTTACTAAAGTGTAGTCCAGAATCTAGGATACATCACCCATTTTCACCAGGAAACAGCATCAGGTTGTCTGGTAGTTTGTTTTCCTGATTTTGACACCAGCTGTGGTAACTGCTGGCTATTCCTCCTTACAGAGAAGAGATAATTAAGGGTATAAGTGTTACCCAGCTGGGTTCTTGGACTCTTTAATCAATAGAAATTGATACGAGGCCAGATGAGAAATTCAGGCAAGGCTTTATTGGGACTCGTGCTATATAGCACATGGGAGCAAAAACAAATAACAGGTGCCCTTGCTCTGTCTCTGAGATGGTGGGGGGGCAAGCTGGTGCCTTAAATGGGGTGAGGGTAGGGGCAGACCCCTGGGTTGGGCTGGAGGGGTGCCCTGGGTGGTCGGCCCCACCCCCTTGGTGGTACTGTGTGCAGGGTGCATGCTCAGTACCCTGCTTTGCTCACAGCACCTCAGAAGTGGCAGTTGGGTTTTTGGTCTTTTTGTATCTTGTTGTTCATAATTTGCCCCAAGGGGGCATGCACACAGTTATTTTTAGTCCCTTATAGGTTCTTTGTATTCTGTTGCTCTAGGAGACGTGTTTGTCCAGGTGAAAGCACTGCAGCAAAGGGTCCCAGGTCCCAGCCTGTCTCCTAAGTATAAGACATGGGCTGGGGAACCGCTGAAGTATTAAGGTTGTGGGTAGGGGAAGAGGGAATCCTTGATACATCTCTCCACACTTGTGAGCCTCCACTGTTCACAGTCTCTCCAGTTGGCTTCATGGAGGCATATACTGGTTCACTTCAAATTAAGCAATGTCAGCAATTCTTACTAACTTTATGTCCACAGAGCTGCCTGGAGTTTCAAATTGGGGGACCAAGAGCTAGAGTTTTCTGTGGCATCTTGGTGAGTTAGGCAGGAAGGTGAGAGTACCCTAGCCCCCTGTGTCTCATCTGAGATCTCCCTTTTTCTGTCCCATCCCAACCATCTACACCATTGACCATGTTGGCAGAGCAGTCTTTTGGGTGGGAGTCTGATTCTCAAGTCCCTAGTAGACAAATTGCTTCCTCTTTTCTTGCTACTTGGCTTTTTAAAAAATCATATTTTCTTCTTGTTTGAGGTATCAAGGTCGTAGATGCCTAATTTAGTCTTCTAAAATTGAACTGTGTCTAATTATCTGTTCTTTATAAAACCCAGTTAATGTTATTTGGCAATTTTGTTTAAAACACCCTTTATCCTGTGTGTACTGCCACAGCTACTGGGAAAAACTGATAACATGGGTGATATTTCTAATGATATTGCAAACCCCCATGAACATTCCATAATCTAGAATTAATCATTGGCAATGACGGGACTTCCCTGGTAGTCCAGTGGTAAAGAATCCACCTTCCAATGCAGGGGATGCGGGTTCTATCCCTGGTTAGGGAACTAAGATCCCACATGCTGCGGGGCAACTAAGCCCACACACCACAGCTCCTGAGCCTGCACACCTCAACTAGAGAGCCCGCATGCCACAAACTACAGAGCCCACATGCCCTGGATCCTTTGCGCCACAACTAGAGAGAAGCCCATGTGCCGCAGCGAAAGACCCCGTGCGTAGCAACGAAAGACCCCGTGTGCCACAACTAAGACCCGACGCAGCCAAAAATAAATAATAAATAAATCTTTAAAAAAAAATCATTGGCAATGGCACCAGTGTTAATTGCTTCTAAATACCATTTGCTTGCATTGGGATGGCTATTTCTGCTGGAGTTTAGGAGCTGTTTTACTTATTAATGGATTAGGTTCCAGAAGGTTGTTCTGAACCCAATTCTGATGAGTCCAAAGTAGACAGTATGAGCCTCCAATATGTACACATTTTTGGGTGAAAACAGGAAACGTCAGTGACATTGGACTTCTTTGTTCCTTCTCTTCAGACTCTCTGTGATTTACTTTTTATCCTTCAGAATTGTTCCTGCTGTCAGTATATCCCATGTGGCATGTACCACATTTGTCCTTTTCTTGACACTTTCACTTTTAAAATGATCTCTGGGTTTGTTTTCAATCCTAATGATACATCTTTTCTTACTAGAACTCTTAACATTCTCGTTGGGTTTGTACTTAACAGTCATGATGGGGTGATTAATAGTCTAAAATGCCTTAAAATCAAGCATTTACACACTGTACACTAAAGAACATAGAGGAGTTAGACTAAAATGACTATTAGCACCATCTGTTGGAGGGGGCAAAGCTCATGTAGAGGTGCTTCTGGATCATTTATTATATGTTAATAAGTCTAGCGCATCATTTAAAACCCTCACTCTTATCCTTTTCTCTATAAATTTCAGTATGCCCAGGGTTGCACAAATAACTTGAGAAGTCAAAATTTAAACAGAGCTACAGTGTATTTAGTCATACCCTGGTATTTGGAATTTGTGGACACACATGTGGTATGAGAGACTCAAGTCATAACAGGTCTTGTCAGCAGTGTGGGCAGGTGTTGGCGGGGGAAGGTGTATAGGATTGAAGGTGATGAGACCAGTTAATAATGGGGTATTTCTTGTATCCAGGAGAAATTTGGTGATGTCCTGAACAGGGCAGGGGAATTGGAGAAGAGAGGCTGATACTTGGGGATCAGTTAAATGCAGGAGATGGAGGAGCTCAGGGAGACATGCGCATTTTTGACTAGTGAGACAGAATGGATGACTATGCCACCAACCACAAAGAAAAAAGGAACCAAGGGGAAAAATCAGATTGAAGGTGGGTAGGAGGGAGGTGGCAGCTTTATTGACTTCTCAGTGCCATGAAGAGTAAATAGAAGGGGCAGACATGGAGACAGCAAGTGTAGAAGTTTGAAAATGAAAAACAAGACGGGGCATGGGATTGAGGGAGAATAGAATGGACATGGGAAAGATACATAGGCTGAGGGAAGGAGCCGATATAGAGGAACAGATTGAACATACAGGAGAGAGGAACTAACTGATGGTGCAGGGTCCCAGAGGAGACTGTAGGGATGGAACTGAGGACAGGGCAGCTGTCCTTCCTTACAGTCCGGGAAGAAGAAAAAATGGGGCAGATGCCAAGTAACTTTCTAGGTGGACCCACAGAAAGTGTGGGCTTCACTGCTCATTTCTTCATGTTCTCAGTGAAAGTGGAGGTCAATATCACGCTCAGAGTGAGAGGGCTGCTTCCTAGAGATCAAAGCATTTCTTCCAAGTGTCCGATCCTGACCATCAAGAGCTCTCTCCCTTGCCTCATCCCTGCAAAGCTCTCCCGATTTACTCGTTATATTTGCATTATAATCTAGCTTCCCAGCTATTGCTTCCCACTCAGAAAAAAAAGTAGAAAAAGGGAAAGAGAAGAAGAGGGGTTGGGCTTTGAGTGTTTTGAAGAAGTCGTGAAGGGGAAGAGCAGAGACCAGAAAGAGAATGAATGAGCATTCAATAGTGGGAAGCCCAGTTGGTGATCAGGAATTTGTAGTGCTCCAAGCCCGCCATTTTGCAGGTTTCTCCAGATGTGTGTGTGCACGAGATGTGGGGTCAACATGGAATAGAGCTAAATCACTGCTGTAGAACTTCTGTGATGATGGAAATGTTCTCGATCAATGCTGCCCAATATGGTAGCCACTAGCCACTTGAGGCTGAGTACAAACATACCTCAGAGATGTTGTGGGAACAGACCACCACAATAAAGCAAGTCACATGAACTTTTGGTTTCCCAATGCATATAAAAGTCATGTTTACACTATGCTGTGGTCTATTAAGTGTGCAATTGCATTATATTTTTAAAAAAACAATGTACATACCTTAATTTAAAAATACTTTTTTGTTGCAAAATGCTAATTAACAGCATCTGAGCCTTCAGTGAGTCGTAGTAGTAACTGATCACAGATCACCAAAGCAAATATAATAAAAATGAAAAAGTTTGAAATATTGCAAGTAAAGCCAAGTACAATAAAATGAGGTATCTCTGTACTTAAGTGTGCCTATTGCAGTTGAAGAGCTGAATTTTTCATTTAATTGAGTTTGAATTGAATTTAAGTAGCCACATGTGGCTAGTGGCTACCATACTGGGCAGCACAGGTGTAGAGCACAGGGGTTTGTAGAGTTCATGTGGGGAAGACTCAATGGCGAGTGGGGGCTTGGACAGCTTTCCCATTAGCACCTTCAGCTCAGTTCCCAGCAGAGACAGATGTTGGACAGTGAGTGGGCTAGTAAGCAGGAAGAAATGGAGGGGCAATAATTTCCTGTGTTAATCTTAAAGAAAAAAAATCGTTGTCCAAATTTATTTTTAAGGCGAGAACGTCAGTATTCTGTGTGTAGTAGTGAAGATTCTCCTGGCTCTTGTGAAATCCTGTATTTCTCTATGGGTAGTCCTGATCAGCTCATGGTGCACAAAGGGAAATGTATTGGTGAGTAAACTAGCTAAACTCATTTAAATTATTCTAATGACGAAAGTTAATCATGAAGGAATGGGGTAAAATAGATGCCGCGTCGTCTACACCAGCGCGGTCCAAGGAAGACTCTTTAAGCTGATAGTCAACCTAGCTCCTGTTCCTGATGACTAGAAGAAGTCACTCAGGTTTCCCCTTCTGTAAAATGGAAATAAAAACCCAGGCTCTTGGCAATATCGTTAGCAGAAAGGTAATTTAAAATTTGCCATCGTTAGAATTAGCCAAGCTTTTCAAAACCAAAATGGTTGAAATATTATGAATCAGTAGAATTTTGCATCTTGTGCATCTGTTGTTGATAAAATATGTGTAACAAGATGAGTTCTAATGCCTATGATCTTTAATGGTCAAGTCTCATTTTCTTAATTTGCTGTCCACCTGCTTAGCGTTTTCCCGCTTGGCATACTGTACCAGACCAGGAAAACCACTTTATTTTCTATGTGTTTTATTTAGCAGTTTAGCCATCTTATTTAGAAGGTGGCTATTTGGAGTGAATCTCATTCAGCAATTTGCTATTTGAATTGTTTATATTAAAATCAAGTTTTCAGTATCTACTTCCTTTGCCCTAAATGTACATGATCTTTTATCAGTCATACAGATACAGCCACTAATTGGTGTAGGGATCACTTGCATATGGTGAATTTGACAATTAAGTTCAATTTTCAATCCCATGAGTATTCTTACCCGAGCTAACAGGTAGCTAAATTACCTGGATCAAGTTTGCTTTCTTTCATTATCTTTTCCCTTCCTCTTTGAGGAGGTATAAATAAACAGGGGAGTTGTCCAGGAGAGGGCAGCAGGTGGAGGGAGAAGAAATCAAGCATCTGAAGAGTCTGTGATCTGGACACTCAACCTTGGCTGACTGAGGCTGCCTGGACCATGCAGGATTCTGCACATACGCAGAGCCTGCCCTGTTCAGACACAGCAACTGTTTGGGCAGGCTTAAGACCTTGATAGAGATGCTTGGCTTTGGTCCTGAGACTGTCCTTGACTCTGAGGCATTTCCAACTCATGAATTGGCAACATAAAACTCACAACTTTTAATAATGTGGGGAAATCAGGAAGGCAAATTAATCCAACTGCTTATTACCTTACCTTTGTCTCCTAGTCTCACTGGTACTCATTAGACAGATTCACCTTACTTAATACCCTCATGAGGAGACACTTTTGCAGCCTGAACTTTTTTTTTTATAAAACCACCAAGTAAATTATTTATTTTGTTTTCTCATGACGGGTCTAGTTTTTAAAATATGTCCTAATTTTCTAAGAAATGTTTTTGTAAAAGATCAATAAATTAACATTTGCTTTAAAGCTGTTGGAACTAGAGGGAATCAAGAACTTCCCTAGATATTATTCCTTATATATTACAGCATTATAGAGGCTTTTGTATAAATGATCATTGGTAGCACATAGTAGAGTGTCAGTCTGAGCTCTTTTGGTAACATTTTCCTTCAGCCTCACTGCAGTGTGTTCTTTTGTCCCTTTTATTATCCCCATCACACAAAAGTGACAAAAGGCGGGTGGCAATAATAGAACTATAATACAAAATAAAAACCCAACCAGCAATTATGAAATACCCACTTAGTCCCAGTTGGGGAGATAAACATTGCAAGACATTGTGCCATATAGTTCACGAATTTAATTAGGCTTTATGTAAATCACATCACATTCCGTCCCGTAAACGTTTACTATCATGTGTCTCCAGTGTGTGCTGCATAGATCCAACATTCCACAGGTTGCTTCCTTTGATTGACACATTTTCAAACATTAGGTTTTTTTTTTTCCCCTTAGCTGAGAATGTCAGGAATTATGACTAGCATAACAGATCATTTTAAATAAAATCTCTTAAATGGTCAGCATTTCTATGAAGTAAAACTGCTTCTCTAGGTGAGTTAGTTCAGCCACATTTCTCCAAAGTATTTTTGCCAAGACCACTTTGTCTTATGTATACAGGTTACTTCACTTTTCATTATGAAGATAATGTAGCATCATGGAGAACTATCAATATTATTTATATAGTAAGAGAAAAAGAATACGAGAAAAAGAAAAGAACATCAGTGGTTCTCAATTGGGGCGATTTTCTTCCCTAGGGGACATTAGGTGACATCTAGAGATATTTTTGATGATTAAGACTAGGGTAAGGGGTGCTACTGACATCTTGTGGATAGAGGCCAGGGATACTGCTGAATATCTTACAGTATACAAGTCAGCCCTCTTCAACAAAGGATTATCTGGTCCCAAATGTCAATAGTGCCCAGGGTGAGAAACCCTGTTATATATGCTACGATTTGGTAAATTAGGGAAAAAAAACGGGTAGAGGGAGCTAGAAGAGAAATAAAACGAAATGGTGATATTGTGGGTAATATTTTTCTCCACTTCCAATTTTTTGGTGATTTTCTATTATAGTCTTTAATAAAAATTTAGATTTTTGTAAGAAAAGTTTTGGTGTTACAAAAATTGAGCTCTCTCGGGTATAGGTTGAAACCATATGCCTATCACTAAATGAATGTGTCTCTCTCACACGCTTCAAATTTAAACTGTCACGACTGGTTCCTTCCCTTGAAGCCATTGGCCAGTTTGTATTTACTGAGCATATTCACATTTTGTGTTTAGAAAATCATTGATGTATTCAAATTTCCAAGTTACTAAAACCTGTTCTCACTGTGTACACTCATCTGCATTGATGGAGCGTTCCTAGTTCCAAACACCTTCTATTACATTAGTTAGTATTTAGCAGCTGTGTGAGGGTTACTGTACCACACCAGCAGCCGCGGTCATCAGAGGTGGACTGGTTATGAAAGTAACATCGTCAATAACAGCTAGTAGAAGAAAGCATTAGTCCAATACTAAGATCTCACTGTCGAATCTTGTCCCTTTGTAAAATTTAATATTTTAGAGTTCAGAGTATATTGTTAAATACCAAAAATTGGTTACAAAAGAGCATGTATTACATGAAATCACATTTTTCATAGTTAGTACATGGTATCCATTGTTGAATGAATGATTGTCTATTCCCCTTTTTTTTTTAAATGCCCACAGAAAATGTACCAGTGAAATTTAATTATATTTTCTTTCAATGTGCAGGCAGTGATGAGCAGCTTGGAAAATTAGTTTACAATGCTTTGGAAACAGCCACTGGCGGCTTTGTCTTGTTGTATGAGTGGGTTCTTCAATGGCAGAAAAAAATGGGTCCATTCCTTACCAGTCAAGAAAAAGAGAAGATTGATAAGTGCAAAAAGCAGGTAGGCATCCAAGATGGCTCACTGAGCAAAAGGACTAATCTCGAGCTTAAGGCGGTGACAAAACAAAATAGCTGTGCATTTCATTGGCCACCAAAGATGACCCAAAATGCTATGAGATCTGTTTAACCAGAGAGGGTGGTGGAAGACCATAAGTTTTCTCAGCCCCTGCTGCCTCTTTCAGAACTTCACAACACGGTCAAAACTTTTGCAGCTGCTTCTCAACCTCCTTTCTCAGCCCTTATTATTCCATTAATAGCTGTCTCTCCAACTGGGATTAAAGAGTACTTCATAACTGTGCTATTTGCAATCATTTGCATTTTCTCAGTTTTTTGAAATACTGCTTCACAACTGAATTTTTGGGGACTGGAGAATTTTATAGTTCTTTATAATACTGAGCTTAAGGAGAACATTTAATATTGCATGTTGCAGTGTTACATAATAAAGGTTATAAAACAGTAGGTAAAGCATTGTGTTTGGAAATGTATGTGTATTTATGACAAAAAAAAAAACCCTGGAAGTAAAGACACTGCAATCTTAACAGCTGTCTTTGGATAGTGACCATAAAGATAAATTGTGGGGTTTTTCTTTTGTATTAGTACTTACTAAAATTTTGACAGTGAATCTTTATAATCAGGAAAACTTATTTTTAAATTAATGTTTCTTTTTTCTGGTGGCCACGTCGCAAAAGAAGTTGCTTTTGAACCTTGTCCGTCTTTATGAACTTGTAGGTTGACCCTGTGGTTTAGGAGAGGACTCAGTTCAGGGCATATTCCTTCTCCTCTCCTTTGAAAGTGCATTTTCTATTAAATATTTCACTTCTAAAGGGAAACACTAGTTAATGCCTACCAACCCAGTTATCACCTTACTGGTTTTTTCCATACCAGATTCAAGGGGCAGAAGCGGAATTCAACTCACTGGTAAAATTGAGCCATCCAAACATAGTTCGCTACTTTGCAATGAATCTCAAAGAGCAAGACGATTCCATTGTGGTGGACATTTTAGCGGAGCACACTAATGGGGTCTCCCTCTCGGCCCACCTAAGCCACTCGGGCCCTATCCCCGGGCATCAGCTTCGCAGGTACGCGACTCAGCTCTTGTCAGGCCTTGATTATTTGCACAGCAATTCCGTGGTGCACAAGGTTCTGAGTGCATCGAATGTCTTAGTGGATGCAGAGGGCACCATCAAGATTACAGACTACAGCATTTCTAAGCGCCTAGCAGACATTTGCAAGGAGGACGTGTTTGAGCAAACGCGGGTTCGTTTTAGTGACAGTGCCCTACCTTATAAAACGGGGAAGAAAGGGGATGTTTGGCGTCTTGGCCTTCTGCTGCTCTCCCTCAGCCAAGGACAGGAGTGTGAAGAGTACCCTGTGACCATCCCTAGTGACTTACCAGCTGACTTTCAAGATTTTCTAAAGAAGTGAGTATCATTGAGATTTCTCTCTAATTGCACTTTACTCCTATACTTTTGGTTGTGCTTGAATGTGCTAAACATCTAAGTCATGTGTATAAGCTGAAAAGTGAACAGTATTAGAGTTAATTCTTTGTTCTCCCAGTCCTCTCCCACCCACATATGTTCTGTTTTCTCACTTATATTTATCATTCCCATAACTCCTACATTCTTCTAAATTCACTTGGGCTCTTAATAATAGGTTTTCAAACTACTTTTTGGGGACTGCCTGTTATACCCTAGGAAGTCAATAGGGATTGCTAGGAGGAGAAATGCCCCAGGTATTCCAAATGGAATACCTCTCTGTCCACCTTTGCTGCTGGTTCCTAAGGGATCAAAGACAAGACCTCCCATTTAGAAAACAGCTTAAGGGGCATTAATGTGAGCAGTAGGGAGCGGCTGTAAATGAAGTTGAAGCTTCGCTCACTCGCCCTCTGTTCACCTCCTGCTGTGTGGCCGAGTTCCTAACAGGCCACAGACAGGTACCAGGCGTTGGGGACTCCTGGCTTGTGGGATCTTAGTTCTCCAACCAGGGATTGAACCCGGGCCCTCAGCAGTAGAAGTGTGGAGTCCTAACCAATGGACTGCCAGGGAATTCCCTGATTTCGTTCTTCAAAATGTCACCTTTAGCTTTCTGCCCTTCCTCATTGGTCAAGAATAACTTAGTAGAGGTAAGCAATAGCATTATGTATTTTCACATACAACACTGCAAACTTTAAGTAGAACCTATCTTTTCACATTTAACAGTAAAAGGAAGGACTCAGTAGGTAAAACTTTCCTAGTTTTCCTCTTAGAGAAAAGCTCTGTGCTATCAGTTTTTTTTTTAATTTATTTATTTTATTATTTTATTTTATTTATTTATTTTTGGCTGCGTTGGGTCTTCGTTGCTGCGCACGGGCTTTTCTCTGGTTGCGGCGAGCGGGGGCTACTCTTCATTGCGGTGCGCAGACTTCTCACGGTGGTGGCTTCTCTTGTTGCAGAGCACGGGCTCTAGGTACACGGGCTTCAGTAGTTGTGGCACGTGGGCTCAGTAGTTGTGGCGCACGGGCTCTAGAGCGCAGGCTCAGTAGTTGTGGCACATGGGCTTAGTCGCTCCGCGGCATGTGGGATCGTCCCGGACCAGGGATCGAACCTGTGTCCCCTGCATTGGCAGGCGGATTCTTAACCGCTGCGCCACCAGGGAAGCCCACTCTGTCAGTTTTGAACTTGAGATCAGCACTATTTCTTATTCTGTTAATAATATGGTTGCCTTTAGATTGATTAGTATATTTCTTTCTTCATAGAGTGGTTTGATAGACTGTGCTTGGTTTAGAAGCAGCTGTACAGTATTGTTTTACTACCTTTGCTGTCCAGCCCCAGTTAACAAAGGAAAAAAAAATCATTCCCAGACAAGTATAGCAGCATTTCATTTGTAGTTATATTTTTACTTATTGGTGAACATCCTTTGGAGAAAGGTTTTGTTTCACATCAGTCTCTGTGATGGAAAAGAGCCCAGACTCAGAGCCAGACAGCTGGGTTCATATCCCACCTTTATCCCTTCTGGCAAGTGACTTAAACTCCCTACCCTGAGTTTCCTCCTCTGAAAAATGGGGATAACAGTAGAGTTGTCTCTTGTTATATTAATGAGGTGGATTTGGAAAGTACCTAAGGATGGGGCTGGTTGCCAGGAGAACCAACCACGTGATTAAGGGGTTTGGAACTGTCAGTCCCACCCCCATCCTCTGTGGAGAGGGGAGGGGCTGAAGGTTGAATGATCACCAGTGGCCAGTGAGTTAATCAATCATGCCTTTGTAGTGAAGCCTCCATTAAAAGCCAAACAGGACAGAGTTCAGAGAGCTTCCGGGCTGGTGAACACACAGAGGTGTTGGGTAGGTGGCGGCCCGGAGAGGGCAAGGAAGCTCCAAGGCTCTTCCCACATACCCCTATGCATCTCTTCCGTCTGGCTGTTTCTGAGTTACAGCCCTTTACATTAAGCTGGTAACCTAGTGAGTAAAATGTTTCTGAGTTCTATGAGCTGCTCTAGCAAATTAATTGAACCCAGGGAGAAGGTCGTTGGAATCTGGTCACAGCCTGGGCTTGCTATTGGTGTCCCAAGTGGGGATGGGGAGGGCAGTCTCATAAGACTGAGCCCTTAACCTGTGTGATCTGATGCTCTCTCCAGGTAGATAGCGTCACAATTGAGTTGAACATACGACACCCAACTGGTGTTGGGGAATTGCCTGTTGGTGTGGAGAAACAGCCCCTCCCCTCAGTAGAATTGGGTGCAGAGCCTTGTCTGTGGTCAAATGAAAAAAGCAAGTTGAAGAATAATATGTACAGGATGATGTCATTTTTAAAAAATCAGTATCCACAAATTAAAACTTTATCTTTTGCTTGGACGTTTGTCCAAGACTTTATCCTTACCAGTAGTGTTTTAATATTTGGAAGGAGAAAGTATTCATGTGTTACTGATGTAATTAAAAATTAATTTAAAAAAATGGTTATGAAGAACCTAGGGGCAGGACAGGAATAAAGACACAGATGTAGAGAATGGACTTGAGGACATGGGGAGGTGGAAGGGTAAGCTGGGGCGAAGTGAGAGAGTGGCATGAACATATATACACTACCAGATGTAAAATAGATAGCTAGTGGGAAGCAGCTGCATAGCACAGGGAGATCAGCTTTGTGCTTTGTGACCACCTAGAGGGGTGGGATAGGGAGGGTGGGAGGGAGGTGCAAGAGGGAGGAGATATGGGGATATATGTATATGTATAACTGATTCACTTTGTTTGCTCTTTAGTTCTTCTAGGCCCTTGTAAAACGTTTCTTGTATATTGTCCATTCTATTTCCAAGATTTTGGATCATCTTTACTATCATTACTCTGAATTCTTTTTCAGGTAGACTGCCTATTTCCTCTTCATTTGTTAGGTCTGGTGGGTTTTTATCTTGCTCCTTCATCTGCTGTGTGTTTTTCTGTCTTCTCATTTTGCTCAACTTACTGTGTTTGGGGTCTCCTTTTCGCAGGCTGCAGGTTCATAGTTCCCATTGTTTTTGGTGTCTGTCCCCAGTGGCTAAGGTTGGTTCAGTGGGTTGTGTAGGCTTCCTGGTGAAGGGGACTAGTGCCTGTGTTCTGGTGGATGAGGCTGGATCTTGTCTTTCTGGTGGGCAGGTCCACGTCTGTTGGTGTGTTTTGGGGTGTCTGTGGCTTTATTATGATTTTAGGCAGCCTCTCTGCTAATGGATGGGGCTGTATTCCTGTCTTGCTAGTTGTTTGGCATGGTGTCCAGCACTGTAGCTTGCTGGTCGTTGAGTGAAGCTGGGTCTTGGTGTTGAGGTGGAGATCTCTAGGAGATTTTCGCCATTTGATATTACGTGGAGCTGGGAGGTCTCTTGTGGACCAGTGTCCTGAAGTTGGCTCTCCCACCTCAGAGGCAGAGCCCTGACTTCTGGCTGGAGCGCCAAGAGCCTTTCATCCACACAGCTCAGAATAAAAGAGAGAAAAAATAGAAAGAAAGAAAGAAAGAAAGAGGATAAAATAAAATAGAGTAAAATAAAATAAAGTTATTAAAATAAGAAAAAAAATTTAAAAGGTAAAGAAAAAACAGATGGACAGACCCCTAGGACAAATGGTGAAAGCAAAGCTATACAGACAAAATCACACACAGAAGCATACACATACACACTCACAAAAAGAGAAAAAGGGGAAAAAATAATATATCTTTGCTCCCAAAGTCCACCTCCTCAATTTGGGATGATTCGTTGTCTATTCAGGTATTCCACAGATGCATGTATATCAGATTGACTATGGAGATTTAATCCGCTGCTCCCAAGGCTGCTGGGAGAGATTTCCCTTTCTCTTCTTTGTTCGCACAGCTCCTGGTGTTCAGGTTTGGATTGGCATGTAGGTCGCCTGAGGGCGTCTGTTCTTCGCTCAGACAGGACGGGGTTAAAGGAGCAGCTGCTTCGGGGGCTCTGGCTCACTCAGGCCAGAGGGGAGGGAGGGGCACGGAGTGCGGGGCGAGCCTTCGGCAGAGGCCAGCGTGCGTTCTCCCGGGGGAGTTGTCCCTGGATCCCGGGACCCTGGCTGTGGCGGGCTGCACAGGCTCCCCGGAAGAGGTGTGTGGATAGTGACCTGTGCTCGCACACAGGCTTCTTGGTGGCGGCAGCAGCAGCCTTAGCGTCTCATGCCCGTCTCTGGGGTCCGCGCTGTTAGCCGTGGCTTGCACCCGTCTCTGGAGCTCCTTTAAGCAGTGCTCTTACTCCCCTCTCCTCGCGCACCAGGAAACAAAGAGGCAAGAAAAAGTCTCTTGCCTCTTCGGCAGATCCAGACTTTTTCCCGGACTCCCTCCCGTCTAGCCGTGGCGCACTAGCCCCATTCAGGCTGTGTTCACGCCGCCAACCCCAGTCCTCTCGCAGTGATCCGACCGAAGCCCGAGCCTTAGCTCCCAGCCCCGCCCGCCCCGGCGGGTGAGCAGACAAGCCTCTCGGGCTGGTGAGTGCTGGTTGGCACCGATCCTCTGTGTGGGAATCTCTCCGCTTTGCCCTCCGCACCCCTGTTGCTGCGCTCTCCTCCGTGGCTCCGAAGCTTCCCCCCCGCCACCCGCAGTCTCCGCCCGCGAAGGGGCTTCTAGTGTGTGGAAACCTTTCCTCCTTCACAGCTCCCTCCCACTGGTGCAGGTCCCGTCCCTATTCTTTTGTCTCTGTTTTTACTTTTTTCTTTTGCCCTACCCAGGTACGTGGGGAGTTTCTTGCCTTTTGGGAGGTCTGAGGTCTTCTGCCAGCGTTCAGTAGGTGTTCTGTAGGAGTTGTTCCACGTGTAGATGTATTTCTGATGTATCTACGGGGAGGAAGGTGATCTCCGCGTCTTACTCTTCCTCCATCTTGAAGCTCCTCCCTCACTTTGTTATAAAGCAGAAACTAACACACCATTGTAAAGCAATTATACTCCAATAAAGATGTTAAAATAAATAAATAAAAATTAATTTTAAATTTAGGGGAAAATACAGTATCTTATACAAATGCTTTTATTGCAGTCTTTTCTTGCGCTCTCAAAGTATGAAGTTAGGAGTGCTTTACTTTTTAGCGTTGTGACATGAAAAAATTAAATGTTACCCTTTATGATACTTGCTGTCACCAATGTATAGGTGTAGATTTAAGTCCATAATTCACAGTGATGGTTGATTGTTTTAAATACCTTTTTATAATTACGGTCAGGTGCTACTGGGTCATTGTTAGGAAAGCCAACTAGCTTATTAGATTAGTTAGAACAGTGATTCTCAGACTTTCTTGTGTATTGAAACCACCTGGAGAGCTTGTTAAAGCACAGATTACTGCAAAAACCCCCAGAGTTGCTGATTTACTAGGACTGGGGTGGAGAATTTGTATTTCTAACAAATTCCCAGGTGATACTGATGCTGCTTGTCGGGGACCCCACTTTGAAAAACACTGGGTTAAAGGTATGGCTTGTTTTCATTCATTAAACAAATTGTTTGTTAGAACATTAAACAGAAAGTTAGTAGGCTCAAGGAATGATAATTAAAAGAAACTAGGTGATAAAATGTGGGGCTTTTAAAAGGTTGTTCTTAATTGTTCCCAACATACTTCAAACTGTGATGAGCAGGCTTCATCTAAAGTTTATCATAATGGGCCCCAGCCCTGCATCAGCTATCTAATTTGCTTTTCCTTTGGGAACTTTTATTTATGACTGTTCCCCAGAAACGCTTAGCTTAGCATGGCAATTCATTAAGCTGTTAGTGGGAGTGAAAATTCATGACCTACTTGTGCTGTCTTATCCTAGACTTTTAAAAATATTGTTCTGTGAGCATCAGTCTTCTTGCCTCTAGAGACTGTACTTTTTTTTATTAATTCCCCCACTTATATGCAGCCTGGTGCTCAGCATGTAAATCCTGCAAGAAGGTTTATTAAATTCACTTATGAGCACATTTTGGCCCATAGTAACATGAATTCTCTAATGTGTATCTTTTAAAAATAAACCCATAGTTAAAAGCCTTGGATTAATTAGTTTAGCATTTATTTTGTGCATCACTGAGATTCTTTTTTCCTCTCACTGAGGTGTGTCTGCTTAGATGACAAGGAAAGATGGAGTCCTCAGCAGTTGTTAAAACACAGCTTTATAAATCCTCAGCCAAAAATACCTTTACTGGAACAAAGTCCCGAAGGTGAGTCTGTTACCGTTCTTTTCTGATAGCCTATTTAACATAAATTATTTTGAAGGTATACGTAAACTTAAGACTGGAAAGGACTGCATGGATCATTTATTTTATCTGTTTTATGCTGAGCTATACATAAATCCATTCATTCAGTGTGTCCTGTATACGTGGAAGTGTTTTGCCATCCTGGTTTTTCCCGCCTCTTCTGATGGAGTGTCTGGTGGTGGAGCCTCTTAGTGTGGGGTCACCCTTCTCATCATGTCACCCTTATTACTGCCTTGGAACTAGATTTCCCTGCTGTTACTCAAGTAGCAGATGCAGGAGCCTCAACAGAGACCGGGATGATCAAGAGACCTGGGTTTGGCTTCTGGCTCTGTCGTTCAGTCATTTCTTTACTCTCAGTTACCCCTACCTGTAAATGTGGGCTAACTGTATATTTCTACCTACTTTAAGGAGGACAGGGTGAGGAAAGTATTAAAGAGTCTGCCAGGTAAGAGGTACTTTTTAAAACTCCCTGGTTGGGGCCCTTTCCTCCCGTGCTTGCATGGTCGTTGGATGTTGCCGCTCTTCCTCTATTTTTAAAGCCTCAGTTGCCTCTTACCTTTTGTTTTATCTCAGATTCTGGAGGACAAGATTACGTGGAGACTGTTATTCCCAGCAACCAGCTACCCAGTGCTGCGTTCTTCAGTGAGACACAGAGACAATTTTCCCGCTACTTCATTGAGTTTGAAGAATTACAGCTTCTTGGCAAAGGAGCTTTTGGAGCTGTCATCAAGGTGCGATACATAGCTGTCGCCAGTCCCTTTTAAAGCTCTTTCCCTGTTCCATTTCTGCATACTTAAGGACTTCTGTTTTGGGAGTAGGGAGGGAGGTGAATATGACCATTTGAAACAATAATCTTCCCCTTCATGCAGTTAAAGGCTTTATTTAAAGTTACACTAGACACATTAAGAACATATCATTCCTCTTCCCTTGCTTGATGTAGTGCGTTAACGTGAAAACCACATGATTATAACTGCACTTCAGGTTGAATTAAGACCTCTGCATTAAGAACCTTTTTGTGTGCTTTGGTTTAGAAAGAAAATTGGTCTCTTTTTCTCCCATTTGCTTTTACAATTGCTGTAGCTAAGAGGGTTACAGGGTTAGAAAAGAGATGGAATTCAAACTGAGAAATGGCCCCAGATGGTCTTGATGGCTTTTTTTATCGAGCTATTACTGAGCTGGAAAACTAGTGATGTGTTATTTTGTTGTTGTTTGTTTCTTTGTAAGGATTTTTTTAAAAAAAAATTTAACATCTTTATTGGAGTATAACTGCTTTACAATGGTGTGTTAGTTTCTGCTTTATAACAGAGTGTATCAGTTATACATATACATATATCCCCATATCTCTTCCCTCTTGCATCTCCCTCCCTCCCACCCTCTCTATCCCACCCCTCTAGGTGGTCACAAAGCACCGAGCTGATCTCCCTGTGCTATGCGGCTGCTTCCCACTAGCTATCTATTTTACATTTGGTAGTGTATATATGTCCATGCCACTCTCTCACTTTGTCCCATCTTACCCTTCCCCATCCCCGTATCCTCAAGTCCATTCTCTAGTAGGTCTGCGTCTTTATTCCCGTCTTGCCCCTAGGTTCTTCATGACCATTTTTTTTGGTTTTTTAGATTCCATATATATGTGTTAGCATACAGTATTTGTTTTTCTCTTTCTGACTTACTTCACTCTGTATGACAGACTATAGGCCCATCCACCTCCCTACAAATAACTCAATTTCGTTTCTTTTTATGGCTGAGTAATATTCCATTGTATAAATGTGCCATATCTTTTTTATCCATTCATCTGTTGATGGACGCTTAGGTTGCTTCCATGCCCTGGCTGTTGTAAATAGAGCTGCAATGAACATTGTGGTACATGACTCTTTATGAATTATAGTTTTCTCAGGGTATATGCCCAGTAGTGGGATTGCTGGGTCGTATGGTAGTTCTAATTTTAGTTTTTAAGGAACCTCCATACTGTTCTCCATAGTGGCTGTATCAGTTTACATTCCCACCAACAGTGCAAGAGGGTTCTTCCCTTTTCCCCACACCCTCTCCAGCATTTACTGTGTGTAGATTTTTTCATGATAGCCATTCTGACTGGTGTGAGATGATATCTCATTGTAGTTTTGATTTGCATTTCTCTCATGATTAATGATGTTGAGCATTCTTTCATGTGTTTGTTGGCAGTCTGTATATCTTCTTTGGAGAAATGTCTATTTAGGTCTTCTGCCCATTTTTGGATTGGGTTGTTTGTTTTTTTGATATTGAGCTGCATGAGCTGCTTGTAAATTTTGGAGATTAATCCTTTGTCAGTTGCTTCATTTAAAAATATTTTCTCCCATTCTGAGGGTTGTCTTTTTGTCTTATTTATGGTTTCCTTTGTTGTGCAAAAGCTATTAAGTTTCATGAGGTCCCATTTGTTAATTTTTGTTTTTATTTCCATTTCTCTAGGAGATGGGTCAAAAAGGATCTTGCTGTGATTTATGTCATAGAGTGTTCTGCCTACGTTTTCCTCTAAGAGCTTGATATTGTCTGGCCTTACGTTTACGTTTTTAATCCATTTTGAGTTTATTTTTGTGTATGATGTTAGGGAGTATTCTAATTTCATTCTTTTACATGTAGCTGTCCAGTTTTCCCAGCACCACTTATTGAAGAGGCTGTCTTTTCTCCACTGTATATTCTTGCCTCCTTTATCAAAGATAAGGTGACCATATGTGCGTGGGTTTATCTCTGGGCTTTCTATCCTGTTCCATTGATCTACATTTCTGTTTTTGTGCCAGTACCATACTGTCTTGATTACTGTAGCTTTGTAGTATAGTCTGAAGTCCGGGAGCCTGATTCCTCCAACTCTGTTTTTCTTTCTCAAGATTGCTTTGGCTATTTGGAGTCCTTTATGTTTCCATACAAATTGTGAAATTTTTGTTCTAGTTTTGTGAAAAATGCCATTGGTAGTTTGATAGGGATTGCATTGAATCTGTAGATTGCTTTGGGTAGTATAGTCATTTTCACAATGTTGATTCTTCCAATCCAAGAACATGGCATATCTCTCCATCTATTTGTATCATCTTTAATTTCTTTCATCAGTTTCTTATAATTTTCTGCATACAGGTCTTTTGTCTCCTTAAGTAGGTTTATTCCTAGATATTTTATTCTTTTTGTTGCAATGGTAAATGGGAATGTTTTCTTAATTTCTATTTCAGATTTTCATGATTAGTGTATAGGAATGCAAGAGGTTTCTGTGCATTAAGTTTGTATACTGCAACTTTACCAAATTCATTGATTAGCTCTAGTAGATTTCTGGTAGCATCTTTAGGATTCTCTATGTATAGTATCATGTCATCTGCAAACAGTGACAGCTTTACTTCTTCTTTTCTGATTTGGATTCCTTTTATTTCTTTTTCTTCTCTGATCGCCGTGGCTAAAACTTCCAAAACTATGTTGAATAATAGTAGTGACAGTGGGCAACCTTGTCTTTTTCCTGATCCTAGTGGAAATGGTTTCAGTTTTTCACCATTGAGAATGATGTTGGCTGTGGGTTTGTCATACATGGCCTTTATTATATTGAGATAAGTTCCCTCTATGCCTACTTTCTAGAGGGTTTTTATCATAAATGGGTGCTGAATTTTGTCGAAAGCTTTCTCTGCATCTATTGAGATGATCATATGGTTTTTCTCCTTCCATTTCTTAATACAGTGTATCCCATTGATTGATTTGCGTATACTGAAGAATCCTTACATTCCTGGGATAAACCCGACTTGACCATGGTGTATGATCTTTTTAATGTGCTGTTGGATTCTGTTTGCTAGTATTTTGTTGAAGATTTTTGCATCTATGTTCATCAGTGATATTGTTCTGTAGTTTTCTTTCTTTGTGACATCTTTGTCTGGTTTTGGTATCAGGGTGATGGTGGCCTCGTAGAATGAGTTTGGGAGTGTTCCTCCCTCTGCTGTATTTTGGAAGAGTTTGAGAAGGATAGGTGTTAGCTCTTCTCTAAATGTTTGATAGAATTCGCCTTTGAAGGCATCTGGTCCTAGGCTTTTGTTTGTTGGAAGATTTTGAATCACAGTTTCAATTTCAGTGCTTGTGATTGGTCTGTTCATATTTTCTATTTCTTCCTGGTTCAGTCTCGGAAGGTTGTGCATTTCTAAGAATTTGTCCATTTCTTCCAGGTTGTCCATTTTATTGGCATATAGCTGCTTGTAGTAATCTCTCATGATCCTTTGTATTTCTGCAGTGTCAGTTGTTACTTCTCCTTTTTCATTTCTAATTCTATTGATTTGAGTCTTCTCCCTTTTTTTCTTGATGAGTCTGGCTAATGGCTTATCAATTTTGTTTATCTTCTCAAAGAACCAGCTTTTAGTTTTATTGATCTTTGCTATTGTTTCCTTCATTTCTTTTTCATTTATTTCTGATCTGATCTTTATGATTTCTTTCCCTCTGCTAACTTTGGGGTTTTTTTCTTCTTTTTTCTCTAATTGCTTTAGGTGTAAGGTTAGGTTGTTTATTTGAGGTGTTTCTTGTTTCTTAAGGTAGGATTGTATTGCTGTAAACTTCCCTCTTAGAACTGCTTTTGCTGCATCCCATAGGTTTTGGGTCGTCGTGTTTTCATTGTCATTTGTTTCTAGGTATTTTTTGATTTCTTCAGTGATCTCTTGGTTATTAAGTAGTGTATTATTTAGCCTCCATGTGTTTCTATTTGTTACAGATTTTTTCCTGTAATTGATATCTAGTCTTATAGCGTTGTGGTCAGAAAAGATACTTGATAGGATTTCAATTTTCTTAAATTTACCAAGGCTTGACTTGTGACCCAAGATACGATCTATCCTGGAGAATGTTCCATGAGCGCTTGAGAAGAGAGTGTATTCTGTTGTTTTTGGATGGAATGTCCTCTAAATATCAATTAACTCCACCTTGTTTAATGTATCATTTAAAGCTTGTGTTTCCTTATTTATTTTCGTTTTGGATGATCTGTCCATTGGTGAAAGTTGTGTGTTAAAGTCCCCTACTATGATTGTGTTACTGTCGATTTCCCCTTTTATGGCTGTTAGTATTTGCCTTATGTATTGAGGTGCTCGTATGTTGGGTGCATAAATATTTACAATTGTTATATCTTCTTCTTGGATCGATCCCTTGATCATTATGTAGTGTCCTTCTTTGTCTCTTTTAATAGTCTTTGTTTTAAAGTCTGTTTTGTCTGATATGAGAATTGCTACTCCAGCTTTCTTTTGATTTCCATTTGCATGGAATATCTTTTTCCATCGCCTCACCGTCAGTCTGTATGTGTCCCTAGGTCTGAAGTGGGTCTCTTGTAGACTGCATATATATGGGTCTTGTTTTTATATCCATTCAGCCAGTCTTTCTCTTTTGGTTGGAGCATTTAATCCATTTACATTTAAGGTAAATATCAATATGTATCTTCCTATTACCATTTTCTTAATTGTTTTGGGTTTGTTATTGTAGGTCTTTTCCTTCTCTTGTGTTTCCTACCTAGAGAAGTTCCTTTAGCATTTGTTGTAAAGCTGGTTTGGTGGTGCTGAATTCTCTTAGCTTTTGCTTGTCTGTAAAGGTTTTAATTTCTCTGTCAAATCTGAATGAGATCCTTGCTGGGTAATCTTGGTTGTAGGTTTTTCCCCTTCATCACTTTAAATATGTCCTGCCATTCCCTTCTGGCTTGCAGAGTTTCTGCTGAAAGATCAGCTGTTAACCTTATGTGGATTCCCTTGTATGTTATTTGTTGTTTTTCCCTTGCTGCTTTTAATATTTTTTCTTTGTGTTTAATTTTTGATAGTTTGATTAATATGTGCCTTGGTGTGTTTCTCCTTGGATTTATCCTGTATGGGACTCTCTGTATTTCCTGGACTTAACTATTTCCTTTCCTATGTTAGTGAAGTTTTAAACTATAATCTCTTCAAATATTTTCTCAGTCCCTTTCTTTTTGTCTTCTTCTTCTGGGACCCCTATAATGCGAATGTTGGTGTGTTTAATGTTGTCCCAGAGGTCTCTGAGACTGTCCTCAATTCTTTTCATTCTTTTTTCTTTATTCTGCTCTGCAGTAGTTATTTCCACTATTTTATCTTCCAGGTCACTTATCTGTTCTTCTGCCTCAGTTATTCTGCTATTGATCACTTCTAGAGAATATTTGATTTCATTTACTGTGTTGTTCATCACTGTTTGTTTGCTCTTTAGTTCTTCTAGGTCCTTGTTAAACGTTTCTTGTATTTTCTCCATTCTATTTCCAAGATTTTGGAAGATCTTTACTATTATTATTCTGAATTCTTTTTCACATAGACTGCCTATTTCCTCTTCATTTGTTAGGTCTCGTGGGTTTTTACCTTCCTCCTTCATCTGCTGTGTGTTTTTCTGTCTTTTCATTTTGCTTATCTTACTGTGTTTGGGGTCTCCTTTTTGCAGGCTGAATGTTCGTAGTTCCTGTTGTTTTTTTGTGTCTGTCCCCAGTGGCTAAGGTTGGTTCAGTGGGTTGTGTAGGCTTCCTGGTGGTGGGTACTAGTGCCTGTGTTCTGGTGGATGAGGCTGGATCTTGTCTTTCTGGTGGGCAGGTCCACGTCTGGTGGTGTGTTTTGGGGTGCCTGTGGCCT
This sequence comes from Lagenorhynchus albirostris, assembly GCF_949774975.1. Classification (NCBI taxonomy): domain Eukaryota; kingdom Metazoa; phylum Chordata; class Mammalia; order Artiodactyla; family Delphinidae; genus Lagenorhynchus; species Lagenorhynchus albirostris. The sequence continues at coordinate 83,767,916 of NC_083095.1, forward strand.
TACTATGATTTTGGGCAGCCCGTCTGCTAATGGGTGGGGTTGTGTTCCTGTCTTGCTAGTTGTTTGGCATAGGGTGTCCAGCACTGTAGCTTGCTGGTCGTTGAGTGGAGGTGGGTCTTGGCGTTGAGATGGAGATCTCTGGGAGATTTTCACTGTTTGGAGCTCAGTGGTCTCTTGTGGACCAATGTCCTGAAGTTGGCTCTCCCACCTCAGAGGCACAGCCCTGATGCCTGGCTGGAGCACCAAGAGCCTGTCATCCACACAGCTCAGAATAAAAGGAAGAAAAAAAAGAAAGAAAGAAGATAAAATAAAATAAAATATAAAAGTTATTAAAATAAAAATTATTTTTAAAAATGTTTTTTAAGTAATAAAAGAAGAAAAAGAGGAAAGAAGAGAGCAACCAAAGCAACCAAAGCACAAAGCAACCAAACCAAATGATAACAAGCACTAAAAGCTATACTAAAAAATAAAACAAAAAACAGACAGACCGAACCCTAGGACAAATGGTAAAAGCAAAGCTATACAGACAAAATCACACACAGAAGCATACACATACACACTCACAAAAAGAGAAAAAGGGAAAAAATATATATTTATATCGTTGCTCCCAAAATCCATCTCCTCGATTTGGAATGATTCATTGTCTATTCAGGTATTCCAGAGATGCAGGGTTAATCAGTTTGATTGTGGAGATTTAATCCGCTGCTCCGGAGGCTGCTGGAAGAGATTTCCCTTTCTCTTCTTTGTTCACACATCTCCCGGGGTTCAGCTTTGGATTTGGACCCGCCTCTGCGTGTAGGTTGCCTGAGGGCGTCTGTTCTTCTGCTCAGACAGGACAGGGTTAAAGAAGCAGCTGATTCGGGGCTCTGGCTCACTTAGGCCGGAGGGGAGGGAGGGTTACAGAGTGCGGGGCGAGAGGCCAGTATGACATTGCAGCAGCCTGAGGTGTGCCGTGTGTTCTCCTGGGGAAGTTGTCCCTGGATCACGGGACCCTGGCCATGCTGGGCTGCACAGGCTCCCGGGAGAGGAGGTGTGGATAGTGACCGGTGCTCACACGCAGGGTTCTTCGTGGCTGCAGCAGCAGCCTTAGCGTCTCATGCCCGTCTCTGGGGTCCGCGCTGTTAGCCACGGCTCATGCCCGTCTCTGGAGCTCCTTTAAGCAGTGCTCTTAATCCCCTCTCCTCGCGCACCAGGAAACAAAGAGGCAAGAAAAAGTCTCTTGCCTCTTTGGCAGCTCCAGACTTTTCCCCGGACTCCCTCCCGCCTAGCCGTGGTGCACTAACCCCCTGCAGGCTGTGTTCACGCAGCCAACCCCAGTCCTCTCCCGGGGATCCCACCGAAACCCGAGCCTTAGCTCCCAGCCCCGCCCGCCCCGGCGGGTGAGCAGACAAGCCTCTCTGGCTGGTAAGTGCTGGTCGGTTCCGATCCTCTGTGTGGCAATCTTTCCGCTTTGCCCTCCGCACCCCTGTTGCTGTGCTCTCCTCCGTGGCACCGAAGCTCCCCCCTCCGCCACCCGCAGTCTCTGCCCGCGAAGGGGCTTCCTAGTGTGTGGAAACCTTTCCTCCTTCACAGCTCCCTCCCACTGGTGCAGGTCCCGTCTCTATTCTTTTGTCTCTGTTTTTTCTTTTGTCCTGCCCAGGTACATGGAGAGTTTCTTGCCTTTTGGGAGGTCTGAGTTCTTCTGCCAGCGTTTAGTAGGTGTTCTGTAGGAGTTGTTCCACATGTAGATGTATTTCTGATGTATTTGTGTGGAGGAAGGTGATTCCACGCCATCCTGAAGCTGCTCCGTGATGCATTATTAAGGTGTGCTGCTGTTAGGTCTTCCCTTACTTATTCCAGGCTATTTGGGCAACTTTTATTATCATCTGCCCCTTAAGAGAGAGTTTTCAACTCTTTTTGTGTAATTTAAGTATTTTGTTTGAATTTAAGAGTCCCAGATTACTGTTATCAAATCCATATGAGATATGTCATCTTACCCATAAGAAAGTAGCGCATGGGCTTCCCTGGTGGCGCAGGGGTTGAGAGTCCACCTGCCAATGCAGGGGACATGGGTTCGTGCTCTGGTCCGGGAGGATCCCACATGCCATGGAGCGGCTGGGCCCATGAGCCATGGCCGCTGAGCCTGTGCGTCCAGAGCCTGTGCTCCGCAACAGGAGAGGCCACAACAGTTAGAGGCCCACGTACCGCAAAAACAAAACAAAACAAAAACAAAAAAAGAAAGTAGCGCACCATCAATAGGGCATGAGTCTGTTTTGGATTCTGAGAGTATTATTAGGAAGCATTACCTGTATCACTGTGGAAGGCCTTTTACATTGAAAAAAGAATTACATTAGTTTTTCTACAGAAAGACAAACTTAAGCAGGTTTTCCAAAAGAAAGTCGTAATATCATGGGAAATTTTCAACTTTCTTCTTGAAAGTATAGCTATTACGTTTAGGTGATTAAAGAGGTCTACTTTGGGCAGACAGGTATCCTGATCAGGTAATCATAGTTATCTTTAAGAGGAGTGGATGATTGAAGTTTATATTATCCCTCTATAATTTTGATCAACTCCTTTAACTTTAATTTTAGATTCTTGAATTCCAAACATGATCAAACTTCATTTCCTTTCAAGTACTTAAAACTGATTAGTAAGCTCATATAACAAAAACATCTTAGTAACTTAATCCCCCATGTTTTTCCTGTGGTTTCTCCCTGTGAGAACCCAACAGTCCTCACACCTCATCTCTATTTTCAGGTTAAGGTAGGGCCATCTCCTCAGAGATCTGGAATTTCATTAGCAATTGGACCCATTACTGTTAATGCACCTTTGCATTTTAATAAATGAACTCCTAGGAGTTCTAGTGTAGCAAGCCCCACACCCCAGTCAGTGACACATAGTGTTACCAAACCAAAATTGGGTCAGCTCACCCACTCACAGTAAAGCCAACTTACTGACACTAGGATTTGATAGAGGATTTTGCAGCATTTATTGCAGGCACCAAGCAAGGAGTATGGGCAGCTAATAACCAAGAGACCCAAACTCCCCAGTGGATTCCAGGGAAGCATTTTTAAAGGCAAGGTGAGGGAGAGAGTTGCAGGGGGCATGATCAGCTCGTGTACCATTCTTTGATTGGGTGACAGTGAGGTAAGAGGGTGGTGTCACGGGGCTTAACATCATCAGTTAAGATGTTAACTGGAACCAGACCGGTTCCAGCCAGTCTGGGGGCTCCATGCTCATGCTCCTCATGCAGTTAGATTCTTCTATCTGGTGGAGGTTTTAGTTTTAGTATTTGTAAAACAACTCAGGGACATGCATCAGACATGTTATCTATGTCCTTCAGGAAAGAACTAAAGATTCTGTGACTGTTACATGGCTGATTCACTTTTTAAATTGTTACCAATTCTCCTGGCCCAACTGCTATTTTTTTGTCACTACATGTTCACATTCTTTCAGTCATTATTGAGCAGCCTTTTGTGACTCGGGAGGCCTGGGAGAATAAAGCTTTTCTACAAACAAGACACAGGCAGAGGACATGGTGGGCGATTTGTCCTGGGAAGGCCCCATAGGGTCCTGCTTGGTTACAGTAGCATATGTGATATGTACTGAGATATGAGGTTGAAAGACAGCGCCAGAACTTCCCCACAGTCCTCCACTCTATTAACGTGGCGGTAAAAGAACACACGGCTGTCATTTTTTTGGAGCACATTTCCTTTTTGCGGCTGTGTGCCAGGTGGCTCGTGAACCTTGTCGTTTAATCTCATGACATTCTCATGAAATAGGTATTATCCCATTTTGCAGATGAGGGAACCGATGCTGAGAGAAGTTATGTCATTTGCCTGAGGTCACATACATCACTAAGACATTTCAGCCAGCATTCAGACTGACACCCGTTTTACTCAAAAATGTACTTTGTACCACTATTTCTGTACCCCCAAAAAGATAATCTGAAGCTCACTTTTATGGTATTCCTTTCTCATTCCTAAAAGTAGTTTTCGGCATAGAAGCCTATGAGCCAAATAAGAGAATGATGCTCTCTTTTGTCACCAACTAGTTTCTCCCTCTGCGATGGGCAAGTTGTTAGTTTCCATCACTTCAGGTGCCCTGCATGGTTGGAACTGGAAGGTTCAGAAAACAAAATTTTATAAAAAAGACTTCAGTCGACCCAATTGCATAGCAAAACTGCCCGGGATAAGGATGCCTCTGTGTAAAATACGGAGATTTGGCCTTTGAAACATTTTCTTGTATTTTTCTTGTGTTTTTCTTTTATTCTCAATTGTATTGTTCTAGTTTCCTTACATAACATCAGTTGTAAATCTTCAATCTTAGTAATAAAATCGATGGGCAGTAATTGTGTTAATGCCAATTACTTTATTTACTGAACACCTTTCTCTGTGACACCTTGATACAGGTGCTTTACTCACATCATTTCATTTAATCCTCACAGTCGCCTTCGAGGTAAGGGAAGTGGCATAAATGCCATTTTATAGATTAAAAAATCGAGTTTCAGGGAAATTAAGTCATTTGCCCAAGTTCTTTATAAGTTGAGAATTAGAATTTGCATGCAGGTCTGTTAAAACTGTTGCTTAGTTTGTGTTTGGTGACTTTAAGTTTAAAAAAACAAGTGGAGAGAAACTAAAATCACCTTTTAAAAATTTACACTGAGTTTGGAAAATATTTTTTGAAAAAGAAGGTTAAAAAAGCAACAAGGTTTACTTGGAAATTTATATAGCAGATGTGATATTGGGAAAGCAGGGATATAATTGTCAATAAAATGAATGATTAAAATGGAGATTATGTTTTCCCCAGAGTCTCTTAGCAGGCGCTATACATTTAGCTTGAGGTGAAATGTTTTCTGTTTTTGGCAGTCACGACTTTCTTCAGTTTAAGAACTTCAGACACGTGGTCCTCGACTGTAGCTGTGGGTTCAGACTCAGAACTCGGGGTTCTCCTTGGGAGGGGATGGGCTGACACGGTAGGAATGCCAGTCGGTACAGGGTTTGGAGTGGCTGACCTGCCGGCCCCCTCTCCTTTCTCCTTCGTGCGGCAGGTGCAGAACAAGCTGGACGGCTGCTGCTACGCGGTGAAGCGCATCCCCATCAACCCGGCCAGCAGGCACTTCCGCAGGATCAAGGGCGAGGTGACACTGCTGTCGCGCCTGCACCATGAGAACATCGTGCGCTACTACAACGCCTGGATCGAGAGGCACGAGCGGCCGGCGGGCCCCGCGACGCCGCCCCCAGACGCGGGGCCCCAGGCCCTGGACGGGCGAGCCTTGCCCCGACTGCCCATCAGCGACAGCGACACGGACGGCCCGGGCAGCGTGGAGGCGGCCGCGCCGCCGCCCATCCTCAGCAGCTCGGTGGAGTGGAGCACATCGGCTGAGCGCTCGGGCAGCGCCCGCTTCCCCGCCGCCGGCCCGGACTCCAGCAGCGACGAGGATGACGACGAGGAGCACGACGGCGTCTTCTCACAGTCCTTCCTGTAAGAGTTCCCGGGGAAGGGGAGGGACTTGGTTAGAAATCCAGTCCTGTGGACCATGATGAAATACATGTATATGCAACTCAGTTTTAGAGAGTAACCAAATTCAGTCCAAGGGTTTTTCCCCTCTAATATCTTCAAGAGATCTCCAAAATCCAAGCCCTGGAGGAAGGAAAAATAGAAACTTCTTCCAGTCCCTCCTCTTAATACATTTAATAGGATTTTTAAAAGAGCATTCTTTTTAGATAAGGGCTTCCGACTCTGTGGAGCATAAAGGAACTAATTTGGAGGCTTGACATAGGACCTACTGCAGTTCTAAAAAGGGTTACCAAACCAGTAATTATGATCTTAAAATAAAGTTTAACGCATCTCAGGGCTTCCCTGGTGGCGCAGTGGTTGAGAATCTGCCTGCCAAGGCAGGGGACACGGGTTCGAGCCCTGGTCCAGGAAGATCCCACATGCCACGGAGCGGCTGGGCCTGTGAGCCACAATTACTGAGCCTGCGCGTCTGGAGCCTGTGCTCCGCAACAAGAGAGGCCACAATAGTGAGAGGCCCGCGCACCGCGATGCAGAGTGGCCCCCGCTTGCCACAACTAGAGAAAGCCCTTGCACAGAAACGAAGACCCAACACAGCTATAAATAAATTAATTAATTAATTTAAAAGATGTTAATAAAGTTTAACGCATCTCAGAATCCACCCTGGTCATTTACATTCATGTTTTATTTCATTGTATCCATTTGGATACAGTTTATCATAACTCTGAGCTATTGAATTGTAACAGGGAATTTGGTTTCTTTAGTCTTTCTCTATTTCTCTTTTTAAGACCTGCTTCAGATTCTGACAGTGATATCATCTTTGACAATGAAGATGAGAACAGTAAAAGTCAGAATCAGGTAAATATATAAATAGAAGTTACACCTTTTTATTCTTCATGGGATGGGTACATAAGCAAATGTTTGATGTTATAAACCTCAGGTAAAATAGTAAAGCCTTAATCTGATATGCAGATATAGAAACTGTCGATTTTAAAACATGATTTTTTAAAATAATCTACTCATAGGGTTACTTATAGGTCTTAATTTATCCACATAATAAAAAGAGAAGAATAAATTGACATACTGGGTTTTTTTTGTTTTATTTTGCTTTTAGTGAAAACCACTTCCTAGAGGATTTTAGGAAACATTATGTGGTTGGGGATGAGGGTTGAATGCAAATTAATTGAGTAACTAAACAGCCTAATTGTGGAGTTATGTAGGTCTCTCTCACATCAATTAATCTTGATGACTTACTCTCATAAACCATCCTCTGGAACAGTGTTTTAACACTGTGGGTTATGATCCTGTAATGGGTTATGAAATCAGTTTCAAGGGTTACAACCAGCTTCATTTTATTTTTTTTTATTTTTTTAATTTATTTTTTTCATTTTATTTTTAATGCTGTAGAGAAGAGTAAAGAATACCGAAATGTGTCATACTAGTAAAGGTAAACTCTCTTCGTAGAACTTGTCTCTTATGAGTATATGTATTAGGTGTAATATAAAATACAACATGGTCTGAAAGATTTGAGAAACGCTGCTCTAAGCCTTGGATCCCACTCAATTCTGTATATTCCTGCATCCAGGCCAGCAGAGCCCCTCAGTGCTGATGGCTTGGAGTCGGTGTGAAGCTTTGTAATTTCCAGGGCTGTCAGTTATTGCTAGAGAAACCTTCTGCAGCTGGGGATTGGATGCAGTGACTTTACTACCAGGCATAAAAATATAATTACAAGCAGGGTGCATTCATAGCAGATAAAAAGAAGTCTAGGGCTTCCCTGGTGGCGCAGTGGTTGAGAGTCTGCCTGCAGATGCGGGGGACGCGGGTTCGTGCCCCGGTCCGGGAGGATCCCATGTGCCGTGGAGCGGCTGGGCCCATGAGCCGTGGCCACTGGGCCTGGCGCGTCCGGAGCCTGTGCTCTGCAACGGGAGAAGCCACAACAGTGAGAGGCCCGCGTACCGCAAAAAAAAAAAAAAAAAAAAAGTCTACACATAGACTGTCTTAGATAAGCAGTTAAATTGGTTTGAATGAGGTTTGAATGCTTTAGCCAGCACTTTTTTTTTTGGCTGAGCCGAGCAGTATGCAGGATCTTAGTTCCCCAACCAGGGATGGAATCTGTGCCCCCTGCAGTGGAAACACGGAGTCTTAACCATTGGAGTGCCAGGGAAGTCCCAGCATTTTTTAAAAGTACTTCCCTTTTCTATTAAAATCCCCTTAACCCCTGAGGAAGTTTAAGGAATAATAGCACACGTAGTCTAACTGCTTTGGTTTTAGCATTAGTTATGCATATAATCATTATGGGGGCACCAAATTTACAATTCTGGTTTTTCTTAATTAAGGGAGGTATCCCATGGGCATTCTAATTGATGGGTAGAAGCCTCTAAGAGATTAACAATCTTGTACAGATAATCCCCAGAATAAATAAATGATTCAAGAGTAGAACTGAGGGAATTCCCTGGCTGTCCAGTGGTTAGGACTCCGAGGTTTCACTACGGACGGCCCAGGTTCAATCCCTGATCGGGGAGCTAAGATCCCACAAGCTACGCAGTGTGGCCAAAAAAAAAAAAAAAAAAAGTAGAATTTGATTGTTTCCAGAGCAGTTTTTTTCCTTCAATAAAGATAAATGTTGAAAAAATGTTTCCACACAAAAAATGCAAATCAGAAACAGTCAAATGCTACCTAATGCTTTCCCATACTTGGGGGTAGGAGGGAGTATTTAAATATGTCTATTAGAAGAAGAAAGAATTTTTTTTTTAAGGGACATGAGTTAGAAAAACAGCTGTAGGGGACTGGCAGACTAACCATGTGGAAAAGTCGTGTAGAGGATCGGTCACCCCAAGTGCCAGCTGGGTGGTGGTGCTTCAGTGCTGTAGCCGAGGGCAGTGTGCCGTCTGGTAATGTGATCACATTTAAATTGTTTTAGCTAAAGATGGATTTCTCATCTTCTGTTTCCAAAGTAAGTCTACCATCAAAGGTAGGCATTCCAATAAAACTGAAGTCTTAAAATATTAGCCTGTGTACATTCTACCCTTCTTATCCATAGAAAGATAGCAAGTGGTGAGAAGGAATTGACTTAGAGCCTTTCTGTGGATTACCTTTAATACCCACCTGTTTCCTATTGTCCCCATCATTGTTCTGTACAGTAACAGACCTGTAAACTGTGCATTAGATTCTGGTATTGGCAAAATTGCCTTTTAAATGCTGTCAGCATCTAAAGGACAGTAGTTGTTGTTCTGCTCACTCACCTTCCCTCTAAGGCAGCAGGATAGCTATCTATGTGGTAGGGGCAGGAACAAAAGACTTGGTGGTGGTGATCTTGTTTCATTTCAGCCTCATTTTGAGCTCTCATGTGTTCCTCTTGGGTTAGGATGAAGATTGCAATGGAAAGAACAGTTGCCATGAAAGTGAGCCACCGGCAACCACTGAGGCTGTGCACTACCTCTACATCCAGGTGAGGCCCTGGCATGCAGCTCAGTGACACGGCAACTCCCAGTAGTATGCTGGTGGGTAGGTTTTGGGAGATGAGAGCAAGAGAGCGAGCAAAGAGGGCTCATCGCACTGCCAAAGATTAATTGGCCAGAGAGGATTATAGCATGGAGGCCCTTTCCCCCTGCCTTGAACCCATGCTCTCCTGTACCGTAGCAGGAGATGGCACAGGGCAGTGGTTCCAGCTCTGGACTTAACTTAGGCTGTGTAAGTTTACATCCTGGATCCACCGGTCACAGCTTTGTGAGCTCAGGCACGGTTCTTCAGCATTCTGTGTCCCAGGTTCCCCACCTATAAATGAAACAGTAGCAGTTACCTCAATGGCTTGTGAAGAATAAACAAAATAACGTGTGAAGTAGTTAGAACCCACCTGAGTTCCAGAAGCGCTAGACTGTGCATGTAGAGAAACTCTACTTTGTCTAACAAGTTAAATCTGGACAAGCAAGGTGCGAGGCACATACATCCTCGTGTGTACAGAAGAAACACCCGCCTGGTTTTAGGAAAGTGGCTTGTCCTGGAACCCCTGAGGGACAGGAGAACCAGTTCCAGTGGGGCATTGCTAAAGGGAAGCTTATAGGCTTTGTCCTGCTCACACTTCCGAGGGGCACATTCTGGACAGTGGCGAGCTCAGCCAGCAGAGGGACAGCCACAAACCAAAGCGGAAAACTTGCCTCTGGCCCAAGTGAACAGGACCGTGAGTCATTATTAGTGTTTTCAGTCACATCTGCAAGGAGGCAGATCTTTAAATGTGAGATACAGTACTATGCCCAAGAAGGAGCCCTCAGACAAGTGTAACATTTCAAAAGAGTCTAGTTAGGTGGTTGCTTTCCTGGGGTTACAGCGGGTTTTAGGTTTTCCCTAAACATAAACCACTTACACACATGGTAAAGCATTTGTCCCCCAAACCGCTAACTGTTGAGTATCTAGTACATGCCATTATGCCCTAAACAGTTACAGTGAGACAGAAATACCTAGCAGAGGTACGTGAGGTGTGGTAGGATCTTGGTGTGGGAGGCCTGGAGGATGAGTCAGAGTTTGTAGATGTTATTCTGAGCATGAGAGGATATTCCTCTCATTTAAAATGACATGTTCCTCTCTTTGAAAACAAGAAAGTCCTTCTTCATGAGAAATCTCAACTGTGGCACTGGTTTGAAACATAGGCTAGTTTCATAAATCAAATGCTGCATGTTGCTCTAAGGTTTAAATGATATTGCATTGTTTTCTGATAGATTAATACACTTAAGAAGGATGAGATAGAGCCCTTTCTTAAATGTTGTGATATTTACAATGTTATGCTCTAGACTTGAAGGTCATTGTCATTAATTTAACATGCAAATGAGAAAGGCTAATGACATCATTGGATTATTAATTAGCCCTTCTTGGAAATTTGGGTTTGGAAACAATCTTGTAAAACAAAAAATACACTTTTACTTAATTCTAAGTGTTTTCATATTATATGTGACAAGGATTTTAAAGTCTTATTTTTTTAATGAACAATAATATAAAAAATAAAAATGATTTTGTTGGGGTGCTAAGATTATGCATATTTCTTCCCAATTTTTTAAAATACTGTTGGTTTCTTTTTTTAATTAAAAAAATAAGCCTTTTCCGTAAGTATTTAAAATCCATGGCACACGTTTTAAAATGAGGGATTACATTAATTGCCGTTGTCCTCCTTAATTGAAACTCTATATCATCAAATCCTGCCTGGTTTGTTCTTGTCCATAGATGGAGTACTGTGAAAAGAGCACTTTACGTGACACAATTGACCAGGGACTATATCGAGACACCGTCAGGCTCTGGAGGCTTTTCCGAGAGATTCTGGATGGATTGGCTTATATCCATGAAAAAGTAAGCTTTGCAATATTTTATATCTGAAAAACTTACGTTTACATAAAATTTATAACAAAATCAAATATTGTGAGATTTGAGAAAACCTAAAATAGAGGGAAAAATTATGGGTATGTTGAAATAATCTATTTTTATAGGAAATAGAACATATCAAAAGACGAGAAAATAGTATAAAGCATCAAAGTTCAAAGAAAGCATTGAAGGATAGAAGAGGGGTCAGCAAACTATAGCCCATGGGTCAAATCTAACTCCCTACCTGCTTCTGTTCAGCCTGTGAGCTAAGACTGGCCCTTACATTTTTAAATGGTTGTAAAAAATTGAAAGAAGGGTAATATTTCATGATACCTGAAAATTCTATGAAATTCAAATGTGTCCATAAATAACATTGTATTGGAAGAGGGCCATACCAGTTTATGTGTTGCCTGTGGCTGTTCTTTGTGCTGCACTGTGGAGTTGAGTAGTTGTGGCAGAGACTGTGTGGCCCATAAAGCCTAAAAGATTTACTATCTGGCCCTTTACAGAAAAAGTTTGCCAGCCTGCGGGTTAGGTGGAAATAATTGAACATGTATGGAACATGAGGATGATTCTTTGAGTGGTTTAGATAAAGTGAGAGTGTGATTAATACCTGCCAGGATATGTGATTCTGACTCAGTGCTACCTTTCCTAGGAACATGGGAAAATTAGAAAGTCATCTAGCAAGGGTAGAGATGAGACTAACATAGTTTGCCGCATGTATAAAATGTCACTGTAAAGCTAGAAATTGTCATCATGATGTAAACGCTAATGGACCTAGCTTCAAGATGAAACACTGCTTACGTTTTAAAAATGGGATTGTCTAATGTGTTAGTGTAAATACGTTTTTTCCTTTGCCTCAATTTTCTTTAACCTTAAATTATTTATACTGTACCATATTTAGTAAAAAGCCAGGACTATAATTTACAGATGTCTAGTTTATAAATGATTTGGTGGAAGTGGAATTTGCAAGGTTGGACATAAAAACGGGCTCTAATGAAGGTCATTAGAACTCTATTACTGTGCTAGCGTCCTGGGGTCCTAGAACCGTGCTCTGTGCGCTGTCTTCCTTGCCATCTAATCTGCTCAGTACCTGCCAACCATTTGTTGGGTGTCTAACCCTGCCAAACCTAGAAATAGAGAAAGGCACAAGTGTATGACAAACCCCATACTTGAGAGGGACTTCCTGTTTTTTTGAGGGAGCCGAAATTTACCTTCATGTAACAGTAAGAGAGATCACACCATCAAGTGTTTTTATTACATTTATTTCCTGTATTATAGTACCGGAAACAGTAAGCATGATGAGGATGCTATTAGGAAGGGGAGAAAGTAGTGTTCACGTAACAAGAAATCATTGAGCACTTACCTGGTATGCTGGGAATGCAAAGTTGAATTATTAGAATTACTGTGGAAGTCTTCATGAATGAGTTGGCACTTGTAAATATTGGTACAATTCCAATGAGTGGAGAAAAGCCTGGGCAGGGCAGGTAGCCTGAAGAAATGAGTAGAAGAGGGAATGAAAATGGTGTGTATCTCCCTGACCAGAGCAAGGGTTTTGTGATGCAGTAGAGAGAAAGATCATTGTGAACCTGATAGACAGGGGTCTTGGATGCCAAAGGGAACCGTTTGGATTGGACCTGATAAGGACTACCAGCAGGTAGATTGGGAGAGGGTGGCAAGGTCATTGGCAGGACGTTTGGGAGACATTGCAGAGGTCAGACAGCCTGGACTAGCATGGTCTGCAGGAGAAGACCTCATCCAATTTTCATCACTAGGTTGGCCTTTCAAATGAGGAAACAGGTATGATATAAGTTATGTTTGGGAAAAAATTGTTGGTTTCTTTGCTCTTTTCCATCAGGGAATGATTCACCGAGATTTGAAGCCTGTCAACATTTTTTTGGATTCTGATGACCATGTAAAAATAGGTGATTTTGGTTTAGCGACAGACCATCTAGCCTTTGCTGTGAGTATTTTTTTGATTCAGGTGTGCCTGAAAATGGACCCATGTGCCTTAATTATCCTGTCTTCTAACATTCTCATGACTATGAGTTCCCTGAACTCTGCTGTGTAATCCCCAGGAAAGTATACAAGTCTGAAGGGGCAGCTGCAAACGATCCTGCAGGCTTTGAAATTGTGAATACGTTTTAGTGAGTGCGTTCCACTTGAGAGACATAAAATTACTAGTTTGTGGGTGATATTTAGGTCAAAGGCATGAAATACTTTATGAAACGTTTTGGTCTACCATGCCAGGCACTGGGCTAGATGCTTTACACCCGATGGGCTTTTAGTTAGCTTAAGGAAATAAGGCTCAAAACCCATAAAACTTCAGAAGAATGAGTTCTAGACAACATAAATCAGAAGGTATTAATGCTCTTCTTCACAACACTGTAGAGTAGTTGTTAAACATACAAAGCTAAAATAATGTGAAGTGAGAGAAATAGTCATATAAAACTTAAAAACAGGAGAAATTTTGCATATGGTTACGAGGATCAAGGAGGGCTGTATAAAGAAAACAGCATTTCAGATGAGCCTTAAAGGATGGGTGGGAGTCCAGTAGGCTGAAATTGAGGGCAGGGCATGGTGACACCAGGGTAGGGGCTTCCCGAGAGAAAGAACAGCATAAGCAAAGGCCCTGGGGTAAGCAGACATAATTGTTGAAGGCCAGCATGTTGTCTGGTTGGTTGAAACTATGAGGTGTAGGGAAGCAGTGAGAGAAGATGCTTGAAGGTTGGGGATTCTTGGAGGTGTCAGGCCTTGAGTGCTGGGGGAAGAGTTTTACTTAACATCATAAGCCAGAGATTAGGCACCAAAATCTGTGGTAAATGCAGTTAATTATAAAGGTGGTCAAAAAAAGAAACTAGGATTTGGATTAATGGTGAGAAAAACCTCGGGGGTTAAAGTAGAAGGTGAGGTTAGAAGGAGCAGAGAGGGAGGAAATGGAAGGGGGACAGTAAGGACATGGTCCTGACCAGAACACTGGGGAATTTGAAGAGTGCTAAGACCAAGGAAGGGCTCTATGGGGATTTGATCCCCAAACTAACAAATGTCACTTGATATCTGTAGGCTGTAATAGTAGGGAGGTAGATAAGAGCACAGGCTCTGGAGGCCCACTTCCCTGGGCTAGAATCCTTGGGCAAGTTACTTAACCTCTTAGTATTCTTTCCATAAAATGTGCCTAATACAAGTACCAGCTTCAAAGTTGTCACCAGCATAAAGTAAGAATATAGGTAAAGCCCTGGAACATTGCCTGGCTCTACGAGTATTAGAGCTCTTGTTATTGATGGCAGTGCTCGTGATAGGAATCTGGAGAGATGTCAGAAAAATAGTGATTTAGGGGAATGCTGTCACAGAGGTAGTGGAAGAAGGGAAGAAGTGGAAGAAGGTAGTGGAAGAAGGGGAATGCTGTCACAGAGGTAGTGGAAGAAGGGAGGCTACCTAAGAGGTATTAGCAGTGACAGTGGAACAGATTTGGTGACCAGCCTCTAGGAAAGAAGAGTAAAAATTGACCCAGTGGAAAAATTAGAAAAGTTAGAAAGTGAGTTTGTTGTTATTAATATACCTTTACTCTTCCCAGTAAATAGATTCTGTTTTGGCATTTGAAATATGAAAATAAATTAGTTTAGGTAAGTTTTCAGGGGGTTCTGCCACGAAGGAGTTCTACAGTGAATTGCCCTTCTCCTTGATCTCATTGGGGTTTCCAGTGAGACCTGCATTAGTAGGCTAACTAAACTAAAAAAAATTTAAAGCTCAGAAAAGCATTATTATAGTTATTCTGGTTTCTGTGTAATATTTTTCAGTCAGTCTTCATTTAGAAATGATAATCCATTCCTGTGAAATAATATAACATTTTAATTTGTTATTTGGCTTACTTGAATCTTTAGGCTGACGGCAAACAAGATGATACATCAGGAGATCACTTGATTAAATTAGACCCTTCAGGTAAATCCAGAAGACTGTATATTTAATTTGTGTGTTAACAAGCAATCCACAAAATTTCTTTTTTTCTCTTTTATCTTTTTTTAACATACAAAAACTTTACATATGTAATGTATACAACCTGAGGAGTTAAGAGGTACATACACACCTAAGAAAGCATCACCACAATCTATGCCGTAAACATATCCATCACCTCCAAGTTTCTTCCTGCCCTCTTATTTATTATTACTATTATTATTAATTTTGTGATAAGAACACTTAGCATAAAATCTACCCTCTTAGGAAAATTTCATTTTATTATTATTTTTTTGGCGGGGAGCACACCGTGCAGCATGTGGGGATCTTAGTTCCCCGACCGGGGTTGAAACCCGTGCCCCCTGCAGTGGAAGTGCAGAGTCTTAACCACTGGACCGCCAGGGAAGTCCAGGAAAATTTTAAATATGCAGTACAGAATAAAATTTCTCAAAGTGAAACCTTTTTTTCATTTGTAAAGATTTTATTCTAAAGCAAAGTATAATTATTCATTAAATTAACAAAATTATGAAAATGCTTTAATTTTTTTCCCTTTTCACTATATAGATTGTTCTTCAGAAGTCTAAGAAATTAGACCTTCAATTAGAATAATTTACTCCTCTGGGTAGGCAGTTATACTTTGACCCCAGGTAGTAATAGGAGGTTGCCTCATGACCTGGGCCATCTGGGGTCTTCCTGCCTGGCACTGCCCCTTTACCACAGCAAAGCCATCCTGTGTGGAACAAAGTGTGTGGCCATCTACAATTTAGGGTTAATAGCTTGGTGAAACGCATGCTGCTTCTTCCTGTGAATAGTGTAAACAATTAACAGACCATGTCTCTTAAGAAACTTTTTTTGTTTTGTTTTGTTAAAAATTGGCCTTATCTCTAAGTCCTGTTATTGGAAATCCTTCCCTCTGCCTTCTTCCATGCAGGTCATTTGACTGGGATGGTTGGCACTGCTTTATATGTAAGCCCAGAGGTCCAAGGCAGCACCAAATCTGCATACAACCAGGTAAAGAGGAAGGTTTTTGGGGGAAAGGAAAGATCTCAAGAGAGAGATAATAGAATATCAAGATTACAGCATTTGGGGTTTAGTTACCAGCTGAAATAGTCAGGAACATTCATTCACTCAATATATATCCACATGTCTGTTGAGCGACTGCTCCAAATAGGACACGTGATGCCCAAGGACAGTGACTGAAGCTGGCACTGTTGTTGCCAAGGAGCTTACAGTCCCTCCATCCATCTAAAGCAGATTTGAACTAACTGGTCCTGGGCCAGGCCCCGGGAACACAGGGAACAAGGCAATCAAGTAATAAGACATCTTATTCCAGCCCTCCGGGAGCTTGTCCATTGGTGGATGATGGTGGATGAAACAGACAGTAAACAAATAAAAAATTTTTAAATCACAAACTCTGTAGGAACTAAGAAGAAAGGAAATGGGGTCCAGTGACCAGAGAACAGTAAAAGACATCATCTTTAGGTCGACTGACTAGAGAAAGCCTCCCCAAGAGGATGGGTTTCAGGATAAAGGAGGAAAGCGGGGAGAAGCCATGCAAAGTTGGGGGCTGGAGCTTGGCTGGGAGAGAAGAGGGGTAAACAGGGGAAATAGCATGCACAGAGAGAAGACTGTGGGTGAGAGGTAGCGTGGCTCACTTAGGACAGTCAGAGAGAAGGTCAGTGTGGCTGCAGCGTGGTGAGAGCTATGAGGGCGAGAGGCATGAAGCAAAGCTGAAGGGAAGGCCAGGGTCAGATGATGCAGGGCCAGCTTAGCCATGATGAGGGTGTGCACAGGCAGCGCCTGAAGGATCTTGAGTGCGAGAGTTCACTCTAGCTGCTGCCGGAGGCTTGGCAGGAGTCCAGGTGGGACGGCTGAGCTGGGACCAGAGTGGTGGCAGTAGAGACAGGGAGAAGTGTGCAGATATGAAATACATGTTGGAGGGGAATTGACAGGTTTTCCTAATGGAGTGGGTGTCGGGTGAGGAAAAGAAAGGAAAACAGGACAGTGCTCAGGTTTCTGCCTCGAGTGGCTGGGGGAAGGGTAGTTGACTGAGCTGAGGAACCATGAGGAAAGACCTGGGAGGTGGAGGAGAAGACGGCAGGAATACTCCGTCTAGGGCATGTTTAATTTGAAATGCCTGTTGAGAAATCCAATTAGAGAGCTCCAGTCGACTGTTAGGGACTCAAGACTTGAGTGCAGAAGAAAGATCAGAGTCAGAGGTATAAACTTGAGAGCCACTAGCACACAGATGGGATTTAAAGCCATGAGACTGGATGAGATCACTTCGGGCAAGACCATAGAGCTAAATTTTTAAAATACATGAGGCACGCAATTCACATTAAAGCATATTTTCAAGCTAGCAGTGGCAACTGAAGCCTGGGTTTTGGTTCAGACAGGGAGCACTGGGTAGTGACAGAGTTGAAGCAGACCTCCAAATACTCGGTGAGGGTGTGTGGAGATGGACATGCCCACCCTGAGGGAGGGGGAGGCACCTTTAGTGCCTCATCATCTTTCTGCATTTGGTTTGTAAGAGTATAATGAAATCCTTAAAAGGACCTTACCCTTTGGCCCAGCACATCCACCTTTTGAAACGTATCCTAAGGAAACAACCAGGGACATTCAAAAAGACTGGTGTAAAAGGGGTTTGTCACAGCGTTGTTTATAACAATGAAAAATAACAAGCATTTAAAAAATAGGGAACTGGGCTTCCCTGGTGGTGCAGTGGTTGAGAGTCCGTCTGCCGATGCAGGGGACACGGGTTCGCTCCCCGGTCCGGGAAGATCCAACATGCCGCGGAGCGGCTGGGCCTGTGAGCCATGGCTGCTGAGCCTGCGCGTCCGGAGCCTGTGCTCCACAATGGGAGAGGCCACAACAGTGAGAGGCCCGCGTACTGCAAAAAAATAAAATTAAAAAAATAAAAAAATAGGAAACTGGTTAAATAAATTATGGGACATCCATGTAATTGAATATGTCATTAAAATATTAGAGGCCGGTTTTAGAAAAATGACATTATAGTATAAAAATATTCTTACTAAAGTAAGGGAATAAAAGTTACAAACGACAGTGTGGTTCTAGTTTTATAGTGTGTGTGTGTGTGTGTGTGTGTGTGTGTGTGTGTAGACATTTAAGAAAAACCACCAAAAGGGCGTATCTTAGCCATCAATTGTAAATATCCTTAAGCAGTGGGATTATGGGTGGTTGCTATTGTATTCTTGGTGCTTTTCGGTATGTTCCATTCAGTATGTACATTTTTCTACAGCTAACATGTGTAGGAAATGACATAACGAATGTTTGTTTTTAAGACTTTGGAGGTCACTGGTTGCAGAGGCTCTCCTGCTAATCCTTGAGTCCAAATTCATTGAAGTTTTCCTTGAAAGTGGCTCCTGTGCCTGTGTGCAGTTCACCACAAGCAGTCTCCTGCTGAGCCGGGTTGTGCTCAGCTGCCGCAGGCACAGGGCCTTCTGACCTCCTTCTTCCCCTCGACAGCTCCCTACCTGAGACTCTGCACTGACTTGCCCTTTTACCTTCTTTACTTACACTTCCATATTTTGTTAGGAGTCATCACGATATTTCTGTTGTGCTGTGCTTCTGACCTCGTTGGTATGGCTTTGCAGTCAGTAGCTGACCTTTGCTATCAGCTGCAGAGTGCAGTCTGTGTTTCCCTTTTGCAATGATTAGAAAGACACAAAGCAAATTCTTTCAACAGATCTCGGTTGTCCTTGCTCTGTAGTGATTATCCTCAGTGTGTGGCCAGTGGTTATCTATGTCTATGTGTATAGCTAAACCAGTTACAATTAATTGTTAAGCAAAACATTGAAGTCATGCCAAATATATTTTATCATCTAAATATAAATATGTCTCTCGTCTGTATTTTACACCTATAATTTTTTTTTAGAACAAAGCGAATTTTTTTCTAGTGTGGCCTATTTTCACTTATGCAAACATCCCAACTAAGTGCTCATCCTATAATTCCCTAGTGGATTATGCTTTCATATCTAGGCTCTAAATAAAATTCGTTTTCCTCCTCAGAAAGTGGATCTCTTCAGCCTGGGAATTATCTTCTTTGAGATGTGCTATCATCCCATGGTCACAGCCTCAGAAAGGATCTTTGTTCTCAACCAACTCAGAGATGTATGTATCAGATGTTTTAATGCCTCAGTTTCCAGTAACCTGAATCTTAGCATAGACATCAGAATTTGATGCAGGGTATTTTTCTGGTATTTATAATATAGAAAGAAGTGGTCCTACTATAATTTTCTATATTTCTAGTAAATGGAAATCCACCCCTGCTTATGCACTTACATGATAAGAAACTTACCCCAGTTTTATTTATTTTTGTAATCATACTTGAAGATATTGCTAGGTTATCCTTTTGAAAAATATTTTGAGATTACTCTTGTTTTTTTTTAATTTCATTTTATGTATTTTTTTATACAGCAGGTTCTTATTAGTCATCAATTTTATACACATCAGTGTATACATGTCAATCCCAATCACCCAATTTAGCACACCACCATCCCCACCCCCGCTCTTTTTTCCCCCTTGGTGTCCATATGTTTGTTCTCTACATCTCTGTCTCAACTTCTGCCCTGCAGACTGGTTCATCTGTACCATTTTTCTAGGTTCCACATACATGCGTTAATATACGGTATTTGTTTTTCTCTTTCTGACTTACCTCACTCTGTATGACAGTCACTAGATCCATCCACGTCTCAACAAATGACTCAATTTTATTCCTTTTTATGGCTGAGCAATATTCCATTGTATATATGTACCACATCTTCTTTATCCATTCGTCTGTCGATGGGCATCTAGGTTGCTTCCATGACCTGGCTATTGTAAATAGTGCTGCAATGAACGTTGGGGTGCATGTCTCTTTTTCAATTATGGTTTTCTCTGGGTGTATGCCCAGTAGTGGGCTTGCTGGGTCATATGGTAATTCTATTTTTAGTTTTTTAAGGAACCTCCATACTGTTCTCCATAGTGGCTGTATCAATTTACATTCCCACCAACAGTGCAAGAAGGTTCCCTTTTATCCACACCCTCTCCAGCATTTGTTGTTTGTAGATTTTCTGATGATGCCCATTCTAAATGGTGTGAGGTGATACCTCATTGTAGTTTTGATTTGCATTTTTCTAATAATTAGTGATGTTGAGCAGCTTTTCATGTGCTGGCCATCTGTATGTCTTCTTTGGAGAAATGTCTATTTAGGTCTTTTGTCCATTTGTAGATTGGATTGTTTGTTTCTTTAATATTGAGCTGCATGAGCTGTTAATATATTTTGGGGATTAATCCTTTGTCCATTGATTCATTTGCAAATGTTTTCTCCCATTCTGGGGGTTGTATTTTCGTCTTGTTTATGGTTTCCTTTGCTGTGCAAAAGCTTTGAAGTTTCATTAGGTCCCATTTGTTTATTTTTGTTTTTATTTCCATTACTGCAGGAGGTGGATCATAAAAGATCTTGCTGTGATTTATGTCAAAGAATGTTCTTCCTATGTTTTCCTCTAAGAGTTTTATAGTGTCCAGTCTTACATTTAGGTCTCTAATCCATTTTGAGTTTATTTTTGTGTATGGTGTTAGGGAGTGTTCTAGTTTCATTCTTTTACATGTAGCTGTCCAGTTTTCCCAGCACCACTTATTGAAGAGACTGTCTTTTCTCCATTGTATATCCTTGCCTCCTTTGTCATAGATTAGTTGACCATAGGTGCCTGGGTTTATCTCTGGGCTTTCTATCTTGTTCCATTGTTCTATGTTTCTGTTTTTGTGCCAGTACCATATTGTCTTGATTGCTGAAGCTTTGTAGTATAGTCTGAAGTCAGGGAGACTGATTCTTCCAGCTCTGTTTTTTTTCCTTCAAGACTGCTTTGATATTTGGGGTCTTTAGTATCTCCATACAAATTTTAAGATTTTTTGTTCTAGTTCTGTAGAAAGTGCCATTGGTAATTTGATAGGGATTGCATTGAATCTGTAGATTGCTTTGGGTAGTATAGTCATTTTCACAATGTTGATTCTTCCACTCCAAGAACATGGTATATCTCTCCATCTATTTGTATCATCTTTAATTTCTTTCAACAGTGTCTTATAGTTTTCTGCATACAGGTCTTTTGTCTCCCTAGGTAGGTTTATTCCTAGGTATTTTATTCTTTTTGTTGTAGTGGTAAATGGGAGTTTTCTCTTAATTTCTCTTTCAGATTTTTCATCATTAGTGTATAGGAATGCAAGAGATTTCTGTGAATTAATTTTGTATCCTGCAACTTTACCAAATTCATTGATTAGCTCTAGTAGTTTTCTGGTGGCATTTTTAGGATTCTTTATTTATAGTATCATGTCATCTACAAACAGTGACAGTTTTACTTCTTATTTTCCAATTTGTATTCCTTTTATTCATTTTTCTTCTCTGATTGCCGTGTCTAGGACTTCCAAAACTATGTTGAATAATAGTGGTGAGAGTGGACATCCTTCTCTTGTTTCTGATCTTAGAGGAAATGCTTTCAGTTTTTCACTGTTGAGAATGATGTTTGCTGTGGGTTTGTCATATATGGCCTTTATTATGTTGAGGTAGGTTCCCTCTATGCCCACTTTCTGGAGAGTTTTTATCATAAATAGGTGTTAATTTTGTCAAAAGCTTTTTCTGCATCTATTGAGATGATCATATGGTTTTTCTTCTTCAATATGTTAATATGGTGTATCACATTGATTGATTTGTGTATATTGAAGAATCCTTGCATCCCTGGGATAAATCCCACTTGATCATGGTGTATGATCTTTTTAATGTGTTGTTGGATTCTGTTTGCTAGTATTTTGTTGAGGATTTTTGCATCTATATTCATCAGTGATATTGGTGTGTAATTTTCTTTTTTTGTAGTATCTTTGTCTTGTTTTGGTTTCAGGGTGCTAGTGGCCTCATAGAATGAGTTTGGGAGTGTTCCTTCCTCTGCAGTTGTTGGAAGAGTTTGAGAAGGACAGGTGTAAGCTCTTCTCTAAATGTTTGATAGAATTCACCTGTGAAGTTGTCTGGTCCTGGACTTTATTTGTTAGAAGATTTTTAATCACGGTTTCAATTTCATTACTTGTGATTGGTCTGTTCATATTTTCTGTTTCTTCCTGGTTCAGTCTTGGAAGGTTATACCTTTCTAAGAATTTGTCCATTTCTTCCAGGTTGTCCATTTTATTGGCTAGAGTTGCTTGTAGTAGTCTCTTAGGATGCTTTATATTTCTGTGGTGTCTGTTGTAACTTCTCCTTTTTCATTTCTAATTTTATTGATTTGAGTCCTCTCCCTTTTTTTCTTGATGGGTCTGGCTAATGGTTTATCAATTCTGTTTATCTTCTCAAAGAACCAGCTTTTAGTTTTATTGATCTTTGCTATTGTTTTCTTTGTTTCTATTTCATTTATTTCTGCTCTGATCTTTATGATTTCTTTACTTCTGCTAACTTTGGGTTTTGTTTGTTCTTCTTTGTCTAGTTCCTTTAGGTGTAAGTTTAGATTGTTTATTTGAGATTTTCCTTGTTTCTTGAGGTAGGCTTGTATAGCTATAAACTTCCCTCTTAGAACTGCTTTTGCTGCATCCCATAGGTTTTGGATCATCATGTTTTCATTGTCATTTTCTCTAGGTATTTTTTGATTTCCCCTTTGATTTCTTCAGTGATCTCTTGGTTATTTAGTAATGTATTGTTTAGCCTCCATGTGTTTGTGTTTCTTACGTTATTTTCCGTGTAATTGATTTCTAATCTTATAGTGCTGTGGTCAGAAAAGATGCTTGATATGATTTCAGTTTTCTTAAATTTACTGAGGCTTGATTTGTGACCCAACATATGATCTATCCTGGAGAGTGTTCCATGCGCACTTGAGAAGAAAGTGTAATCTGCTGTTTTTGGATGGAATGTCCTATAAATATCAATTAAATCTATCTGGTCTATTGTGTCATTTAAAGCTTCTGTTTGCTTATTTATTTTCATTTTGGATGAGCTGTCCATTGGTGTTAGTGAGGTGTTAAAGTCCTCCACTATTATTTTGTTACTGTTGATTTCTTCTTTTATAGCTGTCAGCAGTTGCCTTATGTATTGAGGTGCTCCTATGTTGGGTGCATATATGTTTATAATTGTTATATCTTCTTTTTGGATTGATCCCTTGATCATTATGTAGTGTCCTTGTCTCTTGTAACATTCTTTATTTTAAAGTCTGTTTTATCTGATATGAGTATTGCTACTCCAACTTCCTTTTGATTTCCATTTGCATGGAATATCTTTTTCCATCCCCTCACTTGCAGTCTGTATGTGTCCCTAGGTTTGAAATGGGTCTCTTGTAGACAGCATGTCTATGGGTCATGTTTTTGTATCCATTCAGCAAGCCTGTGTCTTTTGGTTGGAGCATTTAATCCATTCACATTTAAGGTAAGTATCGATATGTATGTTCCTATGACCATTTTCTTAATTGTTTTGGGTTTGTTTTTTTAGATCCGTTTCTTCTCTTGTGTTTCCCACTTAGAGAAGTTCCTTTAGCATTTGTTGTAGAACTGGTTTGGTGGTGCTGAATTCTCTTAGCTTTTGCTTGTCTGTAAAGCTTTTGATTTCTCCATCAAATCTGAATGAGATCCTTGCCGGGTAGAGTAATCTTGGTTGTAGGTTCTTCCCTTTCATGACTTTAAGTATATCATGCCACTCTCTTCTGAGGCTATCTCTACTCTTGATTTTAAAGCAAAAGGGGAATCCAAAAATTTTGCATAATATCAATATTGTTACAGCAGTTGGAATTGGTTATAAGGATAATGGATATTTAGGTCTAGAAATTAAAGCTTCCAGCTGAATGGACCTGGTGTAGTAATGCCTAAAGAATACCACCGTGACCAGAAGGTAAACTGAGTCTGGGGAAAATGTCAGGCACTTGAATTTTTTTCCCAGTGAGATCTCCATGTGTGTTCTTGGGATTGATCCTTGCCCAAAGGATCAGTTGTCCCAAACTAAACTGTCATTGCACAAACTAAAAGGGACTTATGTTAGTGTGCGCGGGCCAGGATGCCTATTGGAAATGGCATTAAGATGACAGTGGAGAATAAGGTTTGAGTGAGGGTGGTTTAGATTCACATATTCATGAGCAAGAGTTACAGAGAGTCTTCCTCTTCCTTTCTGAGCAGAGCCAAGCAGGCATGTCTGTTAGGGTAAATCACATACAGCGTAACTAAGAATACTCCACTAGATATCTTGGAAAAGAGTTTAATGGTCTAACTGCCAGAAGAGCGTGGGCAGCTGTGTTCATAATGTAGCAGCGGGCAGCTGTGTTCGTAATGTATCAGAGGAAATGAAGTGATTACTGTGTCCTTGCCTTGACTTGGAATGCTCTTCGAGGACTGTGTCCTTGGTGAAGTGCCTTTCCTTAGTCTAAAATTCATGTTTGTTCCCTCATTTCAAGAATATCTCAACTGCCAAGTTAACGTTATGACTGAGGTCTTATTTACCAGAAAGGTGAGAAATTTGGGTCTAGAGGTTTTTGTGTTGTTTTTCTCTTACTCGGTACTGATGGTTTGGTATTTCTACCCTTTTTTAGTCTGTTTGTTTAATAAAGCTACTTTGTCTTTCCCTGAAGCCATTAGATTTTAAAGTTTGTCCTCAAATGAGGTGCTTTCTGTCACCTAGGCTGTCATTTGGGTGAAGTAAGTATTAAGATAATACGAATGTCCTTGGAACGATGTGCGTTGGGTTTCATGATGAGTTTCACATCCATCTTCCCTTGTTAGCAAATTTTCATTTCTGTATTTGGTTTTCTTACCTCTGGTGAATAAAACGATTTCACTGTGGCAGTCTGCCAAGCACTTGCTGATTTGAATATAATATATTTTTTAGCCTACTTCGCCTAAGTTTCCAGAAGACTTCGATGATGGAGAGCACACAAAGCAGGTAATTTTCTGATGCTTTATTTACTGTGTTCTCACTCTTGGGTTTTAATTACTATTTTTCTTCTTCTTCAATTAGTAATCTTCTGCCACTCATTCTCTTGTGTCATGGGAACAACGTGGGGAAAAAATATCAAAAGATGGAGTACTTAAAATGTATTTAGACTTGAAATACACCATAAAAATGCCCAGGGCTGACAGAGAAAATTAACAAACTACAGGGTTCTTTTTTGTGATTCATCATGCTTTTGAAGTACTGTTTGAACGCTTGGCTTAGCTATTCTAAAAAAGAGAATGCTCTTACAGCTCATTGTTTTAGATAAAGCTTGGAACTTTAAGAAAAGAAGAATATATCTTAAAACTACAGTTTTGTTCTGTCTTATGGTAAAGTAGCTCAAATTGTAAAGGGGAAGACTAGACAGCCAGATGTTACGGTAATTTAAAACAAAATAATTTCTCTTCCATACTACAAATGTGTGTGTGTGTGTGTGTGTATGTGTGTGTGTGTGTGTGTGTGTGTGTGTAACTCATGTCATAGCAAATACTGGCATCTGGCTAATATGAAAGGATCATTAGTGAATTTATTATAGTGCTTCTGGTGTACCTTTCTTCTTAATGCTGGCTTTTTGTCTTAGTGAAGCCTTCCATGGTTAATACTCTTGTCATGTAGAAGTTTATTCCTTAAACTGACTTCTTAACAATTATAATCAAGGCAAAATCCCTTATTTAAATTATTAATGTTGAGAACAGAAACCTAGCTAGAATATTGCATTAATTTGCTGTTTCTTGATTATTGGTTATGTATCTGGATGGACAAGTCACTTAACTCTTCTAGACTTTAATTTTCCTCCCCTGTAAAATAAAGGTATTAAGTTCCCTTTATTTATATTAGCACTAACATCCTATAACTCAGTAGCATTTAATGTGACATTTGTTTATGGCTCGAGGGACCCATTCTGCCTCAACTATTGAATTAGTGAAGAACCATTAGAAAATACATTGAGTTGTGTTTCTACTTCTTTTGTTAGCTGTTACCACTGATTCGAACTGAGTTGTTCCCCATGTTTTGGGGTGTCATAAGAAATATTCATATCCCAGCCTTTCCCTGTAACAAGGTCAGTCTTATTCATTATTTCCTCATGTTGGCAGCTGTGGTGGTGTAGGAACTTAAACCACAGACACAAATGCAACTATACACACCATTTGTCACGACAGTGATTGCCCTCCTGTCACAGGGACTTACTGGGCACCCTTGAGCATTTGCATTTGGGCTGTATAAACTTAGCACCACAGCCAGTGCCACGGCCACCTCCCATGTCACATTGTTGCTTTTTATCTGAAAGGAGGCAGCATAGGAAATGCTTGTAGACTGAGTATAACACAGTTGTTGCCACATACAGAAATTAAGCAGTATTACATACAGTCTGTTTTGCTGAATAGGATATTATTTTTACCAGTTTAATTTAACATAAATTTTCATAAAGTTATATCATGTCAGTTCCCTTCTTTATGTGAAAAATAATTACCTGTGTTTTTATTTTAGCCTAAAACCAGGGGTAGGGATTTGGGGGAGGGTATTTTAAAGATACATGTTTAGAAAATGCTTAATGAGGTTCATCTAAAAATTGAGATTTTCTGATCTCAGGTATTCCTCTAACTCCTTATAAATCTTCATTGTAAACAAAAGAATTACAGAAGCATTATGGAGCCTTTCCAAGGTTTATATTGCCTTCAAATAGTTCCCTGCTTAATCAGGTAATAGCTGTGAAGGTATAATAAACCAGTAACATAAGAGAATTCAAGGAAATGATATCAATACAGATAACATAAATGGAGAATGAAAAATGAAAAGTTGTTTTATACTGCTTTAGGGGTTCTAGAAGCTCCTACACGTTATACTTTATACTAAAATTAAGCACCTAAAACTACTTGCTTTATGTTCTTGTATCTTTTTTGATACAGTAGTTTAGATACAGTGTTTAGAAGGTCTAACTTCTGCTTCTATGTAGTTGTTGAGTTGAGGGTTTTTTGGTCCTATATGGCAGGGAAGTATAAGAAGGACCTCTTTTAAGAAAGACTCATATTACGTTGTTGCACAATTCTGTGACCGTAATGAACTACGGGAGGTGGGGGTGGGGGGGTGGGGAGAATGACAAATTCAGAGATTTCAGAAATACCAGTTAACATGCACCAACTAAGTGGAAGAAGTGTGTCTCTTTTGGACCTGAACCAACCACTGCTTGTCAGGAGAATCCCTGAGCACCCTCCACTGCACCCTTCCCCGGGGTGCTTGGGTTTCGTTGTAGAAATCTGTCATCTCCTGGCTGTTGAACCACGATCCGGCAGAGCGGCCCACAGCCACAGAGCTGCTCAGGAGCGAACTGCTGCCTCCGCCCCAGATGGAGGAGTCGGAGCTGCACGAGGTGCTGCACCGCACCCTGGCCAATGTGGGCGGGAAGGCCTACCGCACGGTGATGGCCCAGACCTTCTCCCAGCGCATCTCCCCCGCCGTCGATTACACCTACGACAGCGACATACTGAAGGTGGGCCTGAGCCACGCCTCGAAAGAGCTTCACGTGGTTCACAAAAGGGTGGAGTCACTTCCTCGATTTTCATGCAGTCCTTTAATGCCTCCAACATAAGTTCTTTTTTTTTCTAATTGAACTGCAGTTGATGTGCAAAGTTGTGTTAGTTTCAGGTGTACTGCAAAGTGATTCATATGGATATTTATGATTCTTTTTTTCAGATTCTTTTCCATTATAGGTTATTATAAGATATTGAATATAGTTTCCTGTGCTCTACAGTAGGTCCTTCTCCAACATAAGCTCTTAACCTGAGGTCTGTATATGCAAAATGTGTGCATATGCATTATTCCAGGAAGAGCCACACTTTTTTTAATCACTTAACTTGAAGGAGTTCCTGACCCACCGCCTACTAAAGAGATTAAGAAGCGGTGCTTTTAGAGACTGAGCCCTGACCCAGCTGCCCAGTGCCAAAAATACCCAGCCAGCTCAGATCCAGATCCGGTAGCCAGTAGCTCCCAGTG
Source organism: Lagenorhynchus albirostris (assembly GCF_949774975.1). NCBI lineage: Eukaryota > Metazoa > Chordata > Mammalia > Artiodactyla > Delphinidae > Lagenorhynchus > Lagenorhynchus albirostris. The sequence goes on from NC_083095.1 coordinate 83,795,643, forward strand.
CTGGCTGCACGTCAAAGCCACCTGTGAGGCCCTTTGACAATACAGAGGCTCAGGCCTTACATCCGATCTAGTGACTTGGAATCTAAGTGGGAGGCGCTTCAAGAATCTCAGAGCTCCCAGGTGGTTTCTGAAGCCCAGGCAGGTTTAACATTCAACATCTGTGTTCAACCTAACATTCAAATGCCTTCAACATTTTCTTGTTTAAAAACAAAAACGGTCTGAAACAGTATAGCAAAATGTTAAAATTTGATAAAGTTGGGTGAGTGAATAACATATATTTGTTATATTCTCTGTCTCTGTATGCTTAAAATAGAATTTAAAAGAGTAGTAGAGAAAGCAGTGGTAAGGTTTGTGGAAAATCAGTACAGATTTCAGGGGCCAGTTTGTCTTTGCTGGCAATATTAGACATTTGCAGGATTATGGCTGACTTTTTAATTTTGGGGGTTTTTTGCTTATCTATTATTTCTAAATTTTCTATAGTGAAATAGTACTACTTTTATAATACGAAACAAATGAAAAAGACAGTTATTTACAAAATACACAAAGGCCTTGAAGCTTTCAAGAGGCCCACTATGAATTACCTTAGAATATGGGAGGGGGTTTGACGCTGTTAGGTGTTTGACTGCTACAGTATCCCTGAAAGTCCTCGGGGAGAATTGTGTAGTACTATATGACTGGCTCTCTCTGAAAGACATACATCAACGTAAGAGCTTGGACTTTAAACCTAGGCAGCCTTCCTAAAGCAGGACATGTTGCAAGACATGTGGTTTCTTCTCTCCTGAATATGTTCAAAAGGGGAATGACTTGTTGAGACCTCTTTTTGATCTTGGGAATAAGCAATGTAATGCCTACTGCAAGCCACAGAAAAGTATGGTAGGGGATCCCTTTGATTAGGCTTTGATGACATTTTAATTGGTCCTATCTTAGGGCAGCTTCTCCATCCGTACAGCCAAGATACAGCAACACGTGGGTGAAACCATTATCCGCATCTTCAAAAGACATGGTATGTCCTTTTTAAAAAATTATGTGCCTTCTCAAAAGATGTTTTGTTTCCTCATCAGAAAGTACTATGAATGGATTTGGGTGCAACCATATTTTACCTTTTAAATTCAGTTCTAAGTTGTTGACACCTGTGAAATTTAAGCTTATTTTTATAATTCATCTTGCTGAGGAGAAACAAATTTGAATATTACAACCTTGCTGCTAAAATACAGTTGGTTTGTGGAGTCAGAAATAGGACTGAATTAACAAACTTAACCTTAGGTGAGCTTTCTATTTAGAGAATTGAAGATAAACTGCTTTCAGTGGTCCCAGTAGCAGATTACTCAACTGTCAGGTCTGTGTTCATTTTAAGTTGCGTGTGCAAAGAACGAGAACCTGATGATTAGTTATTTTTTCTCATGTGGTGTAGGAGCTGTCCAATTGTGTACCCCACTGCTGCTTCCCCGAAATAGGCAAATATACGAGCACAATGAAGCTGCCTTATTCATGGACCACAGCGGGATGCTGGTGATGCTTCCTTTCGACCTGCGGGTGAGGCTGGGAACACTCTGTTGACAGCGCATGTGCCATGCCTGGTCCCAGGGGTGGCACCTGTATTAAAGGATGACCCCCACCATCCCCCCCCAGGCTTATACTCTTAACGTCACCTTTAGGAAACATAATCTTAAAGGAGTTATCAGGGTGAGAGCATTATGGGAATTTGGTAAACATTTGACCCTGTGTACATCCACCTTAGTGCTTGTGACCCTAGAAACCTGAGCCCTGTATTGCAGGTGCCAGGTCTGCATGTCAGTGTTGAGCTTCGCCAGGTGACCACAGCAGGCTAACCTGGCCAACTTAGACACATAAATGGAGTTTTTTTCTTTATTTATTGGCTAGGTCTTCAGTAACTTTCTAACATGTTAATGTCTAGAACAATTAAATTCTTGTAACAGCAAGCATCTCTGTTAATTATGTGTGAATTTTGCTCATGCTTACTTTCTTATCCCCAGGGTTCCCTTTTGACAGCCATACTCTTACCAGTTGATCACTCACATGGTGTTGGCTGCTAACAAGCCCATCTGTACTGTACATGCATGTAACAGACAAGAGGTTAATACCCCTAATGTACAGAAAGCACTTACAGGTAGAGAGATGAGCAAAGGCTATACCCAGGCAGTTCTCCGAAGAGAAAATGCACAGGGCTGATAAACTTCTAAAGGATGGTCAGCCTCACTAATAAGGAAATGCAAAGCAAAGGTATCTGAACTTCACCCATCAGACTGTTAAAAATATTTAATTGTCCACAGATGACAAGGGTTTAGGAAAATGGGTACTTTCATATGTTGCTGATGGGAATGTAAGTTGCTAAACCTTTAGAAAAATAATCTGAAAGTATTTAATAAAATAAATGCACATACTATACCCTTTAAGCTAGCAATCCCACTTTGAGAGATTTACTTAAAGAAATAACACATCAGTATACTAACATTAAAAGGATGTCCATTGACAGTTTATCATAGTGGTCAAAAACTAAAAACTGCATGTTCATCAATAGGAAAATGGTTGAATAATTTATTATGGAATATTAAGGAGGTAAAAGATCAAAATACATATATATTTAGATAGATCCATATCTATATTTGATCTGTAGAAACGTCCATGGTATATTGTTAGCTGAAAAGAAGTATGTTTCAAAGGAACTCTAATATGATTCCATTTTTATTATATAGAGAAAGAAAAAAGTTTAAAAAAGCACAACTGAGCGTGTGCATAAGGTGCACTGTGTGTTTGCATGTACCCAGTATGTGTGAGGTGAATACATGTTCCCACATGCGTGTGAACAAAGTCACATACCAGTTTGTTTGTATCACCAGAGTGAAGTGTCAAAGACTCGAACTTTTGACTGTATTTCTCTGGAGGGAGGTCTGGAATCAGGGCATTGTCTTTTTTGCATATCTATGTTTTGTTTTATGGTTTAAGAAGAAATTCCTTCCATACCCTCAGATTTAGTTTTTCTTTTATAGTAAGTCAGGTGATTTGGGATTATTTTGAGTGAGAGGTAAGTAGGTAGCGTATCAGACACTTGGGCTCTGTTGAAGAAAGGATAGAAGGGCAAACCTTTACATAGCTATACTTAAAACTGGCTTCTTCTTCTCTAGACATTAGGACACTAAAATGCAGATTTTTAAACATCAGCTCTCTTTCTGTGAGCTGATATATTCAGTCCCCCAAAATAAAAAGTAATTGCCCTTTGAGAATTTGACCCATTGATTAATGATATCCTGTCAGATCTCTTGAGGCAATCTGATAATGGTTTTATAAGTTGTGGTGATTATCAGTGAGTGGTTATTAAGAATTTCTTCTGTAAGATCTACAGGAAAGTCAGGAAATTCACCATAAGAGGTAATACCCGGGCTTCCCTGGTGGCGCAGTGGTTATCTGCCTGCCAATGCAGGGGACACGGATTCAAGCCCTAGTCCAGGAAGATCCCACATGCCTCGGAGCAACTAAGCCCGCGTGCCACAACTACTGAAGCCCACAACTAGAGAAGCCACCGCAATGAGAAGCCTGTGCACTGCAACGAAGAGTAGCCCCTGCTCACCGCAACTAGAGAAAGCCCATGCGCAGCAACAAAGACTCGACTCAGACAAAAATAAATAAATTTATTTAAAAAAAAAAAATAGGTAATACCCATGTTGATTGCATTATTATAAGTGACACTTAAAAAAATTCACAGATAATCAAATAACTTGCACAGACTTTAATTTGGCATAATAAAAAATTTAGCAGAGTGTGTTTAATAGTGATTTTTTCTCAAATTCAAAAACCTAAGAAATGCACAGTGAATAAGGTTGGAGGTACATCCAGCAGTGCGGTCGCCTGCTGACTGACCAACTCAGGAACATCCCAAGGGGTGTGAATGGCAAGCAGTGCACAGCTTTGTGAATATTCTACACACCAGTGAATTGTAAACTTTAGAAGGGAGAACTCTGTGGTGAGTTACAGCTCAAAGCTGTTATTTAAAAAACAAAAGGTAGGGGCTTCCCTGGTGGCACAGTGGTTGAGAGTCCGCCTGCCGATGCAGGGGACAGGGGTTCGTGCCCTGGTCCGGGAAGATCCCACATGCCGCGGAGCAGCTAGGCCCATGAGCCATGGCCGCTGAGTCTGCACGTCCAGAGCCTGTGCTCTGCAACGGGAGAGGCCACAACAGTGAGAGGCCCACGTACCGCGAAAAAAAAAAAAAAAAAAAGGTGGTTGGCACATCTTGATATTGACCTTTGAAACTTTATTTTTCAGGTTCCTTTTGCAAGATACGTGGCAAGAAATAATATCTTGAATTTAAAACGGTAAGAAGCAATGGGGGTTCATTTGGTGGATGTGGGAAAGAAACCAAGGAAGAATGTTTCATCTTCTGTGATCCTTACACAGTAAAGAATTTGGAGTTTAAAGTACTGAGCTTGGAAAATGGTCAAAAAGCCCAGTCCCAGTACCCCTTTCTATGATCAGGACTGGCAGCCTCCCCTTTGAAGGAATGTAGCAGTTGGGTAGGTACCTGAAGCTCCCATAGTCTATTCTGTGCCTTCTAAATGTCCCCAAGTCACATGACTAATTATTTTCACAACCAGTTGCTTGGAAAAACATCTGGCTGTTCTTGATCACAGATGGCCCCTTTTAAAATTTAATTGAAGGGACAAGTGGCCAATGGTCTCTGTGTGAAAACTGCCTACAAAGGTAACTGCATAAAAGCTGCTTCTGGAGAAGTGGAGTAAACCCAGCAGGAATGCTGAACGCCAAGGACCTCCAGGCACTTACTGCTGGGAAAGGTTTGGTGTACATTCAGATACCACAGGAGTCAAACACCAAGAGCTTCATAAATTGGAGCGGTATTCCTGTCAACGAGGCAGCCGACCTTGCAGCTCCTTTCCTAAACAAAATCAAAGCTCTTTACATCCTTTTATTCTCAGTTCCAAGTGAACTATTAATATTCATAGTCCTAAGGTGTGGGGATCACTGTGTAGAAAGCAAACACTTAAGATAAATTTATTTTTGTTTGTAATTTCATCTCTGTTTCAGACATTTAAAAAAAAAAAAATTAAGCCCTGTAGTTTAATAGTGGCAACACTGGGAATTGGAACCTAGATCACAGGCAAGACTATTCTGGGCACATCTATCTTTATGTTTTCCTAATCATACTACTGATTAATTTTTTCACATTTGTTTATTTTATCTTTATCTTGTTTATTTTATCTCTTACACATATTTAATTCCAGTAAGCCAGCAGTCCCCAACCTTTTTGGCACCAGGAACCGGTCTCATAGAAGACAGTTTTTCCACGGACGGGGGTGGGGTGGGTGATGGGGGGGATGGTTCAGGCGCTAATGTGAGCAACGGGGAGCAGCAGATGAAGCTTCGCTCACTCACCCGCCGCTCACCTCCTGCTGTGCCACCCGGCTGGGGACCCCTGCAGTAAGCAATGACCTTAGAAACGCGGATTTTTCTCTCCAGGTACTGCATAGAACGCGTGTTCAGACCTCGCAAATTAGACCGATTTCATCCCAAAGAACTTCTGGAATGTGCGTTTGATATCGTCACCTCTACCACCAACAGCTCTCTGCCCACCGCTGAAATCATCTACACCATCTATGAAATCATCCAGGAGTTTCCAGCACTTCAGGTTCCTTCCCGTATCCTAACATCCCAAGGTTATCCCGCTAGATAGAGTCCTCTGCCGAGTGCCTTGGGAAAGCCACGAACTGCTCCTCAGATGGTGCTGGTGGTGAATCACATTGTTACTCAAGTCCCCGGGAAAGTCTGATGTAGCTTTTGAGACTTGTCTCAAGCTCTTACCTCTGCCTTGACCAGAACGGGTTTTGTTTTTGTCTCTTTGGTTGGGGGGAGGGTGTTGTTTCTCCATGCATTCTTCCAAAATTTGAGGAATTAGCCTAAGATTCCTAGGATGCTTTGAGCATGTTGAGAACCCTCAGCTCCCTCCTACACCCAGGCTCTTAACAACCATTCACTTTGCATAGTCTCTGTGGACTACCCAGCCAGTGGAGGCTGCTGTGAGCACAGTGGTGGCTCTCCTCCGCCTTTCCTCTGCATCCCACACACACGCCCTGTTCACCCCACCACAGTGAACACCCGTCAGTCACGGTGTGCCCCTGTCCAGAAGGACCTCTCTATCCAGCTGCGGGTGGGGCCCTTTCTCCCACTGCATCTGGCTCAGCACACGACTCGCTACCCTGCAGATGCTCACTGATTGACTTGTGTGCTTATATTCCACCAGCCGGGCTTATAGGTCAGTCACTATTGAACCAGGTCCTCTCCCTCTTTGATATCTGTGTCGGCTCGCTCAGGCTTTTAAACATAGCTGGAGACCAAAGTATTTCTGATGCGTATAATAAAGTATTAAATTATATTATACTCTGACCACAATAGTGCAAGAAGAATGTATATGAAAAAGTAAACTAGAAGGCAATATGCTAAAATTCAGTCCTTCCGTTGTGTCAGGTTGGTAAATTGGTGATAAAATTCTAGATTTGGTCATGTGCGTGTATTGCTTTTATAATGACGATAATAATAATTCCTCTATCCTAGGAAAGAAACTACAGTATTTACTTGAACCATACCATGTTACTGAAAGCAATACTCTTACACTGTGGGATCCCAGAAGATAAACTCAATCAAGTCTATGTTATTCTGTATGATGCTGTGGTAAGCATTTAATTACTTTGAGTTGATATTGAAGGATAATAATAATAGTTCATGGGTATTTTCTTAGTGATGTAGCCATGAAACTGAATTGGAACTTTTATCTCCTTCCCTTATTGCTCTAAGGTAAAAGAACCGATTGGCTTTGATTCAGTGAACAATTAACAAGTGTTGGTTGAGCTTTTATTCTGTACTAAGCCTTGTGCTACTAGTGACCTCTAGGGTGTTTTTTTAAGGGTAACTTCTGAAGATTGAATTGTCTTATTTAATTTAAAATATAATAGAGTTCTTCACTAACCTACTTCTTGAGGCAAAATAATCACTGAGTAGTTGGTCCTGATACTTGCCAGTAATAATTTTTAAAAAGAGTTAACCATTATTGAACATATGCCATGCTCAATATTTATGTGCCAAGCATTGTTCTAAGCCCTTTACATGGATTAACTCGCTCTAATCTCACAAGCACTGTTACTGTCTTTAGAGAGACCAAGAAAGGGAAGTGTTAGTTTTGAGAGTAAAAGAGAGTAAAAGACTTATGCCCTGCCCTTATTTCTTCTGTCTGAGCTGTCTGAGCTTATCAGTAAAGTCATTTATAGACTTGGATTGGTTGAACTGGAGGAGACTGGTTTAGACCTCTCTTGGGGCCTCATTTATCACCTCCTTCCTATGGGACTAGGGCAGCATCACCTCCTGTTACTCTTGCTCATTTAGCCACATCACAGTGTTCGTTACTCTCTAGTATGTGTGCAAAGCCTGGAGGGGAAACGGTGAAAAGCTTAAATAGTATTATATATTACGGCGCCAGGATGGAATTGAATCCTTCTTATCTTTTCTAATTTCTTTTCATGTCAAATATTATTTATTATTATCCTATTTATTCTAAAGTAAGAACATCCAGGAGATTCAATAGCTAACAGTGCCAGACAGCCTATGCTTAAGGAAGGACGAGCAGGGGAAGTCCATAACGGCTTACTGTTTTCTGTACACTAAAAAGCTCAACTCGCTTTTCTTTTGTCTGCCAGGGACACATCAAGGGCCCTAACTTTACTGTTTGCTTCTTTGTGGTTCTTTTCTCCTCCCAAAGTGCTGCTGCTGTTTGGCAGGGACAGATACAACATAGTGTCAGAGAGACGCTGGCGGAAACCCCCGGGGATGGTGCAGAGGGCTTCCCATCACTCTTGTTCGTATCCTACAGCCTGCCTGCCAGCGTGGGATGGCGCTCAGAGCCTGTCCACACATGGCTTTCATTAGGGGATGTGGATCAGTTGACTCCCTCCCAGCCCAACATAAGCACCCTGGTTAAGCCTGTCCACCTCTGAGTCACCTCACCATTCAGCAAGTGCAGCTCTCCCCTTATTAATTCTTTTATGTCAGGGGTATTCACATTTTAAAACAATGGTAGTTATAGTTTATGTGAATTGTGGAGGGAAAAAACGTTTTTTAATCAGAGTTAATCCATCTTTCATGATGAGGAGCCGTTTGTCCAAAATGAAGGGTACACCTGTCAGAATTAGCCTGGAAATTGTATCTTGTTCAGGGTCAAATTTGGTGACTCTCATTGTTACCTTTTTCTGCCCCATTAGACTGAAAAGCTGACGAGGAGAGAAGTGGAAGCTAAATTTTGTAATCTGTCTTTGTCATCGAATAGTGTAAGTACATTTTAGCAATGTGATTACAGCTCTCTCTGTAATTTTGTGGTACCAGAAAATGCCACCAAATTCTCGCCACAGTAAGGCAGCAGTGCCCCCAGCTGCCTCAGATAGTTTTCCCCTTGAGTGTTGATAGGTGCCATGGCAACGTCTGGGATTAGGGGAAGAGAAGCCAGTGTCATGATCAAAGAATGCCTCTCCATGCTGCCTCTTAATGTGCTGTAATCCCCCTGCTTCTCCCTGATCACCAGATCCTTCTTTCTCACGCCCCTCGTGAAGGCTGTGCTTGGTGGGGCCTCCTGCTGAGGAGACCTCATACCGCTTGGCCTCTTCTGAAACAGATGCTTCAGGACTAGTTTGAGGCACAGAGCTCTGCAAAGTCATTTGGCTGTCCACCTCCCATGCTTCCCCCCCTGCCCCCTGGTCTTCTAACACCTCAGAGCTGCATTAAAGCTCTTGCTTTTCTGGGCATTTCCTACTCCCAGAATCGTTCATTTGCTTGCATTGGCAATGAGGAAAGTCTCATGGGGTAAACAGGTTTGTCATTTCTCTCTGTAGGCATCAGGTTGGGCCCAGATGTTTGACACAGTCACCCACACTTAACTCAGTCCCTGAAAAGCAAAAGACAACAGAGATTTCTTACATTTTCCTGAATATTTATATAAGAGAAGATTTTTCTTTTTTTTTTTTTTTTTTGCTTTCCCAGAACCCTTCTAGACCTTGGTCTGACACTCAATTACATAATCCTGTGGTGATGAGCAAAATTCACTTATGGGATAGATTAAAATATGATCGTACGGGGACTTCCCTGGTGGTCCAGTGGTTAGGACTTCGCCTTCCAATGCAGGGGCGGGGGGTGGGTGCTGGTTCGATCCCTGGTCGGGGAGCTAGGGTCCCACATGGCTTGTGGCCAAAAAACCAAAAACATAAAACAGAAGCAATATTGTAACAAATTCAATAAAGACTTAAAAATATATATATATACATGATCGTACGCAGGCCAGGCAGAGTCATTCAGATTTTGGGATACCTACAGTGTGTCAGGCACAGTGCTAGGGATATAAAGAGGAGTCAGTTGAAGAGTCCACAGACTGCTTTCAACTTCTTCATTCATATTGGCCTTTAAAAGCCATGAGGGGACCCATTCAGCATGTTTCTACCCTCAGCTCTTTAAAACAACTTTCACAGGCACCGTGGTTTAAAGAAATCACTCAGATAGTTTGCAGGTTGGGAAAGTAAACCAGATACATACCACTAGGAGCTCTAGAAATTAAACCAGATTACATTTTAAATGTTAAATATTAGAGGAGATCTTAACAATTACAAAGTGACCCAAAGGCATACTTTTCTAATATGAAGAAAAGTATTTTCATAATACCCTAGATGTGTACACAGCACATAGCCTGGGCAGAAATAGTCCTGTGTATAAATGACACAAAGGATCTGCCCAAGAAACTGCCCAGTTCAGTGACTCCTTGCCCAACCAAAGGTTCAAGCCCGAAAGGTTCTTTGAACTAATGTCACATTTCAAAATATTTCACACTTGCTCATGATAGCTGCCTTGGTTGCTAAAATGTCAGCTTCTTTGCTTTTTGCTAAATCTCTACCCACTAGTCATTTGATATTAAGCATTAATTTGAAGTTGTGTGTTTGATTAGTTCAAAATGGAAAAATTAGTATCTAATATAGGCATTTGGTACTTTCATTATTTTAAAAGGGAACTCTAAGGATACTAGAAAAGGGAGGAAAAATATTGCAGGAGAGTTTCAAATATCTGGCCCAGTCTTTGCATTTTACAGATGAGGCAGCTAAGGTCCAAAGAGATACGTGACTTATCCCAAGCCACATGGAGTTAGTTGATGACAGGGTGAGAACCAAAATCTGGGGGTGTTAACTCCAGTGCTTCTGGTAGTTTATTAATGGGGTGATATAATGTTAAAATTTATTGAGAAGAAACAATTTTTTATTAAGAAGAAAAAATAATTTAAAATCAAAGATGTAATTTTAAAATTAAAAATTTTTATCTTTAATATAGTAAAGAAATTATAGATTTTAACACTTATGAATTTTTTTTAAATACAAGTGATTTATGATTATTAAACAAAGTCTTCATTCAGCTCTTTGGTTCCACGTGCCAACATACAGATGAACTAGGTTCTGCCTGCCTGTAGTCTCAAAGTAGCTATAATTTCGTTTCTTAGTTTCCACTTTAGCCCCTGGGATTCTTTTTTTCTGGTTTTATGATCATAGTTATTTCCTCTTTCACCTGCTGTGCGCCAGGGTCATTATTAGCCACTGTCCCCTCCTGGGGAAGACGAGGAGTACAGCTGGTGAGAGCTGGGATCTGGGTTGAGCTCTGAGCCAGAGAGATGGAAGAATCGGGGGCTGCCTCTAGGAGATAGTATCCAAACTGCATCTCAAGGCTACAAATAGGAGCTGTTCAAAGCGAGGACAGGGAATTCCTGGCTAATTCAGTGTAGTATTAGAACGAGTCAGACTTTGCCTTCCTGTCCCCCATTGACGTGCCTGTAGTAATGGAAATTCACGAGCATGAGGAAGGCAAAGAGGAGCAATACTGGCCTAAAAATATATAATGGAGGATCTGCTAGTACCAGGGTCTGCTCTGCTGGGGTCAGCATTTGCTGTAAGTGTGTGTGACTAAAAATTAACTCTGAGTAGGTACCTAAAGCACTTCTGCAAGGTGCTTTAGAGTTTTGGAAAAGGATAATCCTTAGTCGGGATTGTGGGAAAGATTAAAATTACCCTTGACCACAAAATCCACCCTTTCGGAGGTACAAAAGCTCTGCCATGCTCCCCTGTGTGTAGGAAACACACTGCAAAGTGAGTCTTTCTTGCCGTGGATTTTGGAAGCTAACTGTGCCTCTTTGCTTTCCAGCTGTGTCGACTCTACAAATTTATTGAGCAGAAGGGAGAGCTGCAAGATCTGACACCAACAATAAATTCATTAATAAAACAGAAAACGGGTGTTGCCCAGTTGGTGCAGTATGGCTTAAAAGATCTAGAGGAGGTTGTGGGACTGTTGAAGAAACTTGGCATAAAGTTACAGGTTTGGCAACTGTTTGATTCTGGCAGCACAGATTTGTAGCATTAATAATAGCACAAGGAGGAAATGGGTTTTATTTTGTAACTGCTAGTAAGTTTTATTTTTCCAGAAGAACGCTGCTTTCTACATTTTGGAACATTTGATATCTAGTAACAATTTTGGCTTAAATCAATTTCTTTGCAAGCATCACAATTCCTATTGTGCAGCAGTCCTTATTATGTCAGCCTCAGAGAAGTGGTTATTCTTGAAGAGAACAGAGCTTCTCTTACTTGGCAGGCTGTAGTTTAAACAGACCGCGTGCCAGATCTCACTGAATATTTTGTTTATACTAAGTAGATTGTTCTGATGCTGATGATGGAAAACGGTGTCTTCAGCATTGCACATTCTAAATCTCGAGCCCTTGACACGTTTGTATGGCATTTCCCTTGGCAGGTCTTGATCAATTTGGGCTTGGTTTACAAAGTGCAACAGCACAGCGGAATCATCTTCCAGTTTGTGGCGTTCATCAGACGGAGGCAAAGGGCTATATCTGAAATCCTTGCAGCTGGTGGCAGATATGACCTGCTGGTGAGGGCTGGCCCTGTGTTTGTTGATGTGTTCTGACTTGATTTCATTTCTTCCTCGACTCGTTATTTTGAAATTTTTCAAAACTACAGAAAAATTGAACCACTGGTATAATTGAGCACCTATACATATTTCACCTAGGAGTAGAAATGTCTTGTGAACTACATTTGTAATGTTTTCAACTTTCATTTAAATAACTATAGGTTTACAGAATGTTGCAAAGATAGTACAGAGAGGTCTTGTATATATTTCACCCAGTTGCTTCCAAAAAGCTGGCATAACTATAATAAAATACCAAACCCAGGAAGTGGACATCCATACACTGTATGTGTCTAATTCTGTGCCATTTTTATCACATGTATAGATTCCCATAACTACCACCACAACTAAGATACAGTACAAATGGAATATAGAACCTTACCTCCGTGTCCCTTACCCCATCCCCCATTTATAATTGTCTTAAATATTTCCTCAGCATACATTGAGGTCCACATCAGACAGTGTTGCGCTTTTTGCTTCCAATGTCAAACTCTGAGGAACTCAAGAAAGTCTGCTGTATTTACCCAAAATTTGGGGGTTCTGATGAGAAATCTGCTGTTATTTGAATTATTTTTCCCGTATAGGAAAGATGATTCTCACTCGATGCTTTTAAGATTTTTTTTTTGGTCTGTCTTTAGTTTGAAGTTTAATTATGATGTATCTTGGCATGACTTTCTTTGGATTTGTCTTGTTTTGGATTTTCTCAGGTCCTTGAATCTATAGGTTTGTCTTTTGCTAATGTGGGTCCCCCACCAAGCCCCAGCAGGTATCAGAGAAGGCTAAATGGGGAGCCAGGATTTTCATATCTGCCTGGGGGCAGTGCCCCCCACGCCCCCACCAGCAGAGTCAGTGGAGGCCAGGATCCCCGACTTCCACCCACACCCAAGCAGTAACAAGGTCCCCCCCCCTGCTGGGGCGGTGCCAGAGGAGGCTGAGTGGGAAGCTGAAACCTTCACCACTATCCAGCATAGTATCAGAGGAGGAGTGTTTCAGGCATTATTTCTTCTACAGTGTTCTCAGCTTTACCTTCTTTTTTCTCTCCTTCTAGGACACTGATGACACAAATGTTATGCTCCTGTGGTTCTGGGACATTCTGCTTTACAGTCTGTTTTCTCTGTTGTTTAGATTGATTTTTATCTTCAATTTCTCTATTTCCACTGTTACCTCCGTTTATGCTATTGGGCCAATCCAGTGAATTTTTTGTCTTCTGCTTCTTTGCTGAGACCTTCCGTTGTTTTTATTTGTTTCGAGCCTATTTATAATGCTTGTTGTAGCATTTTTATGCTGGGTGCTTTAAAATCCTTGCCAGATAATTCCAACATCTATGTCATCTTGTTAGTGCCTGTTGATTTTCTGATTCACTTTGAGATCCTGGTTCCTGTTGTGATACGTGATTTTCAGTTGTATTCCGGACATTTTGAGTCTTACGTTATGAGATTGTGGAACTTCCCTACATCTTCTGGTTTAGGAGGGCCTCCTCTGATACTGTACCGGGGGGGGCGGGGTAGGGGAGGGGGTGGCATTTTGCTGCTGTCGGTTGGGGGTGAAGATCCAGGTTTCTCACTCGGCCTCCCTCTACATCCGGAGCGTGGGACGGGTGCCTTGTTACCGCTTCACACACACCTCCACTGAGAGTATAGTGGAGGGGTGGGGGCATGGGGGAGCTGGCAGGTGGCCTTGTTACTGCTGGATAGTGGTGAAGGTTCCAGCTTCCCACTCAGCCTCCTCCGGCACTGCCCCAGAGGGGAGGAGGGCCTGGTTACTTCTTGGGTGTGGGTGGAAGTCGGGGATCCTAGGGGTCCTGGTCTCCACTGACACCGCTGGGGGAAGCATTACTCTCAGGCGGATACGAAAGCCCTGGCTCCCCATTTAGTTTTCTCAGACGCCGCCCTGCTGGGACTTGGCGGGGGCCTCCTTACATCTGGGAAAGGGTGAACGTGTTGGCCCACACTCAGCCTTTGTGAGTGGGAGTGTCTGTGCTTTTTCTGTGATGTTTGACTGGAGCAGGGCAGATCTTTTCTAAAAGTTTTCTGTCTTGCTGGGTTGCCCCTTTCTTGGTCTTTTGACCAGAGACAGCAGCTTTGCCTTGGGGCTCTCTTGTTTGTTCTCCTCGGCCTTTCTGGGTTGATAGTTTCTCCAGCACCCAGTCCAGAGTATATGAGGCAAAAACCAAACCCAGGGAACTCACCACATGTCGTTCCTCAGATCCCATGGTCGGTCCCTGGTCAGCCTGCCATCTTCTCTCCACTTTCAGAGTTGTCTTATGTTTGTTTTATATGTAATGTCCAGGGGCTTTAGCTTAGCAGGAGGAATAGGGAGAAATGTACCTACCCATCTTGGTCTAGAACCTATGTATGCAACTTTAAATTGTCTAGTAACATAAAGTAAGTAAAAAGAAAAAGGTGGAATTAATTGTAATAATATATTTTATTTAACCCAATATATCCAAAATAGTATGTAAGCATGTAATCAAAATTTTTTTAATTATTAAGGAGTTAATTTTACATTTTTTTCTACATCTTTATAATTAGCATTTATTTAACCCAGTATACCCGGAATACTATTTCAATGTATAATCAAACATTTAAAAATTATTAAGGAGCTAATTTACATTCTTTTCCATTCTGAGTCTTTGCAACCAGTGTGTTTTATATATACAGCACATGTGAATTCAGATTAGACATTTCAAATGCTCAAGCCCCATGTGGTTAGTGGCTGCCAGATTGAACAGTGCAGAGCTAGATGCAACATTCATCAACATTCACGAAGTGACATGTGTGCTTGCTCTTCTCTCTTGCTACACACACACACACACACACACACACACACACTTTATTTTGTTGAACCCTTTGATAAGTTGCTGTTAGAGTGCAAATCATTGCTTTTCCTATAATCACACTTTCGTCTCCATTTCATAAGCAGAGCTGTGTGTCTCTCTCCACAGATTCCCCTGTTTAGAGGACCACAGGCTCTGGGGCCGGTTCCTACTGCTATTGGGGTCAGCATAGCCATAGACAAGATAACTGCTGCTGTCCTCAACATGGAAGAACCTGTAAGTTCCAACTTTGCTTCCCAGTATGCTTTGAGATGTCTTTCATTTTGTAGTCATACACATGGAGCCTCAGATGTGGTAGCTATAGACTGAGGTTTTGGGAGATTACCTTTGCCGTGCGTGAGAGACAAGCCTAAGTCTTGGTGTGAGTACTTAGCCTCTGCTTTTAGCTGGGGGACCTTAGTCCACTAGCCTTACTCTCCTCCTCTGTAATATGCTATGTAAATGTGAGATATTACACTTGTTAGCAGACTCACATCAAAGCCCTTTGTTCATAAATACTGCTGTACTCTACAAAGCTAGAAATGGTTTTTTCCCTATGTTTCAGGCAAGATTAGTTTTCCCAGAGAAAAAGAATGTCTTTCTGATGACTTAGAAATAATTTCAACTACTCTATCTTAAAAGACTAATATAAAAGTTTTTTGACTGTGTCTTTTTTTTTAACCATGTCATTTGAAGCGAAGACTTTTGCATTTATGTCACTGTACACAATTTTAAGATGCCTGTTTTCACATGAGCGCTGCCTCCTTGGCCTCACATATATGCCCACAGTCTCCCTCCTCTAAATGTAATCACTCTGTTTCTGATACAGGTTACAGTAAGCTCTTGTGACCTCCTCGTTGTAAGTGTTGGCCAGATGTCCATGTCCAGGGCCATCAACCTAACCCAGAAACTCTGGTCAGCGGGAATCACAGCAGAAATCATGTATGACTGGTCACAGGTAATGAGACAAAAAGCACCTGTGAGTGGAGTGCACAGAGTCGTGGCTTCAATAGCAAATCATCCTCTACGGCTTTAGTTTCTGCCAAACTCTTCATCTCTGTGGATTCAGTTGCTTCCTCTATGAGTTTCTGATTGTTGCCGTAACAAATTACCATAAACTTAGTGGTCTAAAACAACACTTATTTATTATCTTACGTTTCTGGAATTCAGAAGGCTGAAATCAGTTTCACTGGGTTAAAATCAAGGAGTCTGATAAGGCTGGTTCCTCCTGAAGACATTAGGAGCAGAATCCACTTCCTTGCCTTTTCCAGCTCCTAGAAGCCTCCTGCATTCCTGCTCATGGCCCCTTCCTCCATCTTCAAACTCAGCAGGGTAGCATCTTCTTTCCTCTCTACGCTATGCTTCTGTCCTTCCATCTCTAACTGATCCTCCTGTCTCCCTTTTACCAGGACCCTTGTGATTATACTGGGCTCATCCAGATAACCCAGGATAATCTCCCCATCTCAAGGTCTTTAACTTTATTCAATCTGCAAAGTCCCTTTTACCATATAAGGTAACATAGTCACAGGTTCCCAGGGATTAGGATGGGGACATCTTTATGGGGCCATTATCCAGCCTAGCACACTTCCCAAAGGCATTCTGTGTTTAGTGTGTTTGTAGCTTTATATCTTCAGACCTCCCACAGCAGGCCTAACACTTGCTCTGGGTTCCACACCCAGAGTGAGGAAAATGGCACCACTGAGCACCTGCCTACCCTTTAGAAAGGGGGGCCTTTCGACAACTAACTTCTGTACAAGCAGATCACAGAAGGGGCTGCACTTCCAGGTGGTCCCCCGAGTTGTACACACGTTCAGCCACACTCGTGGTGCCCCAGAGAGTGAAGAGATGCCCAGGGAAACAGAACCCCACCCTCCCACCTGCTTCTTCCACATTACCTGCCAAGAGCTGCTGCTGTCCATTTTTGTGTGTGTTACGTAGAAATTGATATCAGAAGTATGCTGAGCAATAAATTGTAGTCATTTGACAAAACAGTGTCCTGTGCCATTTGTTTACTTGTTTCGTAAATTGTTAGAGAAGTGTTCTGTCCTAAAGTAAAATTATAAGTTCAGTAACGGTGACTTCAGCCCTGCACAGGGGCATCCCCTGCAGGCTTCTCTGCTCTGATGCTTCTTTGCTTTATGCTTCAGTTCTGCTTTTCACCTTCTACTGTTTCTTTTGTTGCCTTTGCTTTCCCCAAAGGCCTTTTCACTCTGCATGTGTGTGTGTGTGTGTGTGTGCGTGTGTGTAATTTTTGGCACCTTCTATCAAGATGTGAAGCTTCTGAAAACCTCTTACTGTGTCCTGACCACATTGAATCGCATGGCCCCTTAGAACAATAGTGAAAGCAAGGAAAGCAAAGGAAGTCTTATTCCTCCTTTGAATTCTGTACTCTTCTTGCTTAATATTTAAATATTTATATAAACCCTGAAATCAGCATGTTTAGTTATTCACTTTGAGAATCCACTGAACACAGTGTTTTCATTCTCGTTAATTACTTGAAGCTGTTCCAGCTGCTCTGTGCTTATTTGTTTCAGTCCCAAGAGGAGTTACAAGAGTACTGCAGACATCATGAAATCACCTATGTGGCCCTTGTCTCCGATAAAGAAGGAAACCATGTCAAGGTAAAGACCAGAGGAAATCTTTCACAATTCAACAGTCAGATTTCCCAAACAGTATTAACCGTGGAGCACCCAACCTTCCCACTGAGGTCCTGCCCTTAGTTGTGGGGTGGAAATACATTATTTCATTCTCCTTTTGAATTGCTAGGCCTGTTTTTGGAGAAAGTGTATAAAATAAGGAAGAGAGAATCTGAATCTAAACACTTTTCTTTGAACTCAAAAAAATATAAAAATTGAAACACTATGGCTAGTTTTTTTCCCTACTTTTTTCCCCTTGTTCCCTTTGACCATCTAAGAAAATAATAACTATAGCTGATACCTGCTGGTTGGCATATCCTCTGGCTACTTCCTAACCAATTCTACTATGTTGTATTTAACTAAAAATGCTCATCCCACTACTGGGCATATACCCTGAGAAAACCATAATTCAAAAAGAGTCATGTACCCCAATGTTCATTGCAGCACTATTTACAATAGCCAGGACATGGAAACAACCTAAGTGTCCATTGACAGATGAACGGATAAAAAAGATGTGGCACATATATACAATGGAATATTACTCAGCCATAAAAAGAAACGAAATTGAGTTATTTGTAGTGAGGTGGATGGACCTAGAGTCTGTCATACAGAGGAAAGTAAGTCAGAAAGAGAAAAACAGATACCGTGTGCTAACACATATATATGGAATCTAAGAAAAAAAAAAAAGAGGCTCTGACGAATCTAGGGGCAGGACAGGAATAAAGACGCAGACGTAGAGAATGGACTTGAGGACACAGGGAGGGGGAAGGGTAAGCTGGGACGAAATGAGAGAGTAGCACTGACATATATACACTATCAAATGTAAAACAGAAAGCTAGTGGGAAGCAGCCGCGTCGCACAGGGAGGTCAGCTCAGTGCTTTGCGACCACCTAGAGGGGTGGGATAGGGAGGGTGGGAGGGAGATGCAAAAGGGAGGGGATATGGGGATATATGTATACATATAGCTGATTCACTTTGTTGTACAGCAGAAACTAACACACCATTGTAAAGCAATTATACTCCAATAAAGATGTTAAAAAAATATATACCCAACCAAAAATAAATAAATAAAAATGTTCATAAATATATCACCTCATAACCTTTATTTCTATTTTTAAAGGGAAAAAAATCAACATATTTTCCCCTTGTTTTTCTCCAATAACATCTTTGTCTGGTTTTTATAGCAGAGTGATGTTGGCTTCATAAATTAGTAGGATCTTCTGTTCTCTGGATAACTTTGTGTAGAATCGGTATTATTTCATCCTCAAATCTTTGGTAGAGTTCCTCAAATATTTGGTAAAACCACAGGGGCCTAGATAAAGAGCTATCAGATTGCCTCTTTCTCCTTAAATGAGTTTTGGTAGTTTGTATCTTTCTCAGAATGTTTCCATTTCACCTAAGTTTTCAGATATTCCCTTTCACTATCTGTAGGATCTATAGTGATATCCCCTCTTTCATTCCTGATATTGGTAATTTATGTCTTCCCTTTTTCTCCCCTGATCACTCTGGCTAGAGATTTATCAATTTTGTCTTTTCAGAAAACTAGCTTTTGATGTCATTGATTTTTCTCTATTTTTTGTTCATTCGTTTCCTATTTTATTGATTTCCATTGTTTTTTTTTTCTTCAATCTGCTAAATTTGGATTTAGAGACAGTCCCTAACTGAAGTTTGCTTTGTATCCACTCTGACAATCCCTGCCTTTTAATTGAAGTGGTTACACCATTAATATGAGGTGCAGTTATTGAAATGGTTGGGTTTAAATCTACCATTTTACTATTTGTTTACTGTTTGTTCCAACTGTTCTTTTTTTCCATTTTTTTCTTTTCATGCCTTCTTTTTAGATTGAATAGCGTTTATTCCATTTTATCTCTACTATTGGTTTACTAACTATAACTCTTATTTTTGGTGGGATTCTTTTTAGAAACTTCTCTAGAGTTTATAGTATATGTCTTTAACATATTACATTCTACCTTCAAAAATATTATATGCCTTCATATATTGTTGTAAGAACCTTAAAACAATATTTCCATTTCCCCTCTATCATCCTTTGTGCTATTGTTGCCAATATTTTTCTACATATGTTATTAACTTCATAGTACATTGTAAGTATTCTGCTTTTAATTAGTCAGTTATCTTTTAAAGAGGTTTTAAAAGAAGGGAGGAATGTCCTTTATATTTACCATTTCTAGAACTGTTTATTCCTTTGTGTTCAGCCAGATATCATTCTGATTTCATTTTCTTTATGCCTGAAGAATTTCCTAATATTTCTGATTAGTGATGGTAATGAATTCTCTCAACTGTTACTGGTCTGAGAAAGTCTTCATTTTACCTTCATTTTTGAGAGGTAATTTTTCTGTGTATAGAGTTCACAATTTACATTTGTTTCTTTTTGCACTTTGAACACAGGTTTTATTGTTTTCTGACCTGATAGTTTCTGTTTAAAGTCTGCTTTGATCCTCTGTATACAATGTTTCTTTTTATTTTCTGGCACCTTGTAAGATTTTCTTTTGTCACTGGTTTACTGCAGTTTGAATATGACGTGCCTCAGTGTGATACTCTTTATGTTCTAATACTTGGTATTAGAACTGTAGATTTGAACTGTAAATTTGTAGTTTTCATCAAATTTGGAAACTTTTCAGACATTATTTCTTCAAATATTGTTCTGTCCCTTTCCCTTCGGGGACTCTGATTACAGTATGTTAATCATTTGCTCTTGCCCCTCACTGAGGCTCTGTTTTTGGTGGGTTTTGTTTGTTTTTTCTCGCTCTCTATGCTTTATTCTGGATCATTCACATGTTTTCTGCAATATCTTATCTGCTATTAATCCCATACAGTGCATTTCTTGTTTCAGATATTGTAGTTTTTTCATCTGTACAAGTTACATTTGTGTCTTTTTTTTTTAATGTCTTCCATTTCTCTCCTCATCATGGTTCTTGTTTCCTTTATATTCTTTATAAGATTTATAATGGTCATTTTTAATTCCATCATCTTGACATTTCTGGTCTGTTTCTGTCTATTGATGTTTCTCCTGGTTATGAGTTGTATTTTCCTTCTACTTTGTATGCCCAGTCATTTTTGGTTGGTTGTTGGACATTATGAATTTTACATTTTTTGGTGCTGGATTTTCTTATGTTCCTGTAAATACTGCTGGACTCTGTTCTGGGATGTAGTTGAGATCCTTGGATTCTGTTGACTAGGCTTGACTTTACGTTTTGTTAGGGCAGGGCCCGGGCAGCCTTTAGTCTAGGTCTAATTTAGCCCCACTCCAAAGGCAGTGCCCTCTGGAGGATTCTGCCTGAGGCCCCACGTGTCATGAGGTCTCTCTACTCTGGTAAGAACAAGAACTATTCCTGGCCCTGTGGATCTCAGAAATTATTATGCCTACTCATGTCCGCTGGTTGTTTCCCCAGCCTTGGATAGTTCCCTCTCACCCATGCACAGATCACTTCTGTTTCAAAGATGTGAGTGGACTTCTCTGCAGAGCTTCAGAAATCTTTCTTTCTCTGTGTGTAGCTCCCTCCTCTTCAGTCCTCTGCCCCACAGTTTCTAGCCATCGTGGCCTCCCTAAACTGCAGTCTCCCCAGCTCGACAAGACTCCTGGCCTCTGTTGAGCTTCCTCCTCCCTGGCCTGCCATCTGCAGACTTCCTCAGCACGGTAATCTGGGACACTTGTAGACTCACTTTGTTTGTTTCCCTCCTCTCGGGATAACAGCCCTCCACTGGTTGTTGTCCAATGTCTGAAAAACATTGTTTATATATTTTGTCTGGTTTTCTAGTTGTTTAAGGTAGAAAGGCAGTTGTTATTGTTATTATCTAGTTGTACTTCTTCATGGGAAGATTTGTAAGTCCTCACTACTAGTCTGCTTGTTAGTCACAAAATCATAAATGACCCTAAGTCCTACCGATCAAGCCCCTTCCAGAGCACTGATTGTTCCTGTAATATTACCAAAAGATGATCGTCTAGCCTCTGCTGGATAATTCCAGCATCGTAACCCACTGCTATAATGATTAGCAAATTTTAAAAACTTGAATCAGAATCTGCTTCCCCAAATTTACATTCACTGGTCCTAGTTCTGCCCTCCAGAATGGTCAATATAACAAGTCTAATTCTTCCTCCTTCTCTTACTACCATCACATAAATTTTAGGAGACCACTGCCATGCCACTTTAAGTGTCCTCTTTTCTGGTTTAAACATTCCAGTTACTTAAGCCATTCCTCATAATGTGATTTCCAAATCCTTGACCCTCCTAGTTAACCTCCTCTAGACACACTTAACTTTGTCAATGTCTGTCCTTAAATGTCATACTAGAATTCTACAGAGCGCTCTAAGCATGTTCTGACTAAATGAGGAGGGTCTGTGACCTCTCTCAATCTAGATAACATATTTCTCCTAATACAGCCTACAAGTGAACTAACTTTAGCAACCATGCAGTTCTTTTGGCTCATCCTGAATTTATCATCAACTGAAACCCACTGGCCTTTTCACAGTCCTCACCATGTCTGACCAGCCTTCTACAATGAGGCTTGATGACAGGACTTCATATTTATTGCTGTTAAATGTGATGTTGTTCATTTTAGTACATTGTTCCAGCCCATCCAGCTCTGTTGACTCTTCTGCCTCTGTTAATGGTGGGTCAATAGCATCATCTTCATATTTGAAGAGCAAGACATCACTTCATTCACCCACTTAGCAAGTGCATTATTAAGCATTCACAGTATAGGAGGGATTGAATTTAGGGCCACGATGGATGCAGGGACATTTAAGCCACAGGTCCTGCTGTCAAGGCTCCTGTAATCCAGCAGGGAACAGAAGACATTCATGCACGATTGTGAGCTCGAAAATGCTCAATGCCATGGGAGTCCAACAAGAAAGTTCTCTGAGGTTTCATCAGCCTGAGACGTTACTACAGAGGTAGCAGGGAAGTCTTCAGAATGGAGGTGGGATTAATGCTGGACCCTCATGGATGGGCAGGATATAGGTACATGCTAAAAAGGCCTTTTAAGCAAAGGAATAGCAATGGTAATGTAGTTCTTTCAGTAAAATTGTCCCAAAGATAGAGGCAGGCCAGCAGAGAACTCTTCTGGTATTACCCTGATTAGTCCATTTGGGGTAAAGCAGGATTGTGGAGAAGGGTACTTCAGCAGGAGAGAATGGTTCTAGCTAGATCAAGGAGAGCCAGAATGCCCAACCAAGGAATTTGGACTTGTTTTAGCAGTTAGGGGGGAGCCAGGGTATGTTTTTGGACAGAAGGGGACATCAGGGTGTATATGAGAAAAATTCATCTGCAGGGATATGTAGCATGGAATGGAGTGAGGGATACTTGGAGATGCAGTAGCTGAGGGCAGAATATCAGGCTATCCCAAGCCAAGGCAGGGTGTTGGCCATGGGAGTGAAGAAGAAAAGATAGGCACTGTAAAAGTCGGATGACTGGACTAGGGTTTGGAAAGGAGGGAGCAAGGAGTTGTAGAAACCTTGGTGACTGACCCGAGATGTTTAAGAGGGAAAATATGTGAAAGAATCAAATGAAATAGGAGCTGGTTTGTCTTGGCCTTTTTTTTTTTTTTATTCTGTCATCTATAATCTATTCTGATCTAGACCAGGGTTTCTCAGCAGCCGCATTTTGACATTTGGGGCTAGATACTTCTTTGTGGGGCTGCTGTCTCGTGTGTTGTAGGACGTTTAGCAGCATCCCTAGCGTCTACCCACTAGATGCCAGTAGCGCCCCCCTCAGCTGTCACAACCACAGGTGTCTCTAATCATTGCCAGATGTCCTGTGGGGAGCAAAATCACCCCTGGTTAAGAGCCATCAACCTAAACTGTTGACTTAGTAGACTTACTATAGTACTCTTCAGCCTGTTGGCTTCAGAAATGATGGATCTGTTTCATTCTTTTTAAGGTTAAGTCTTTTGAGAAGGAAAGGCAAACAGAGAAACGTGTGCTGGAGTCTGATCTCGTGGACCATGTTGTACAGAAACTGAGGACTAAAGTCAGTGATGAAAGGACTATCAGGTAACTTAGTAAACAAAAGCCCAGAAAACCAGCTGCAACTGCCTATCTAGAATTACCATACATTTATTTTAAAAGTCAGTTTGATCCTTTTGGGAAATAAAGATGAGTCAGGTTAACTTACATTGAACCATTCTATTGCTTCTGAGTAACTCAGCAGTTTAAGTATATGACTCCCTACGTAAGACTAGTCATAACTGACTTTCAACGTTTGTCCTTCATAACATGTCAGAAAAAATTTTATCATTTTGAAAAGCCTAAGGAACCAAAATCTATCTGCCATTACCTTATTTGGTCTGTTAATCAGTGAATTTCAGTAGTGTTTTGTCAGTGGTTTTGAAAGATCTAATATTCTGGGAGATTATAATATTCTAGGAAAAGATCTCACATACTCATCATAGGAATGCAAATTGGTTCAACTCTCTGGATAGGAATTTAACAAAGTTAAAAAGCTAAAACTTAAAAAAAAAAAAATTGACCCAGCAATTCCACCTTAGGAATTTATAGTAAAATTATTCCATAGGGATATGTACAAAGATGTCTATCAAGGCACTGTTTATAATAGCAGTTCTCAAACTTTTTGGTTTCAGAACCCCTTTATACCCTTAAAAATTATTTGAGGACCCCAAAGAGCTTTGTTTATGTGGATTATATCTATCAATAATTTCTATGTTAGAAATTAAAATGTAAACATTTAAAAAATACTTATTTTAAATAACAAACTCATTACATGCAAACCTACATAACATTTTTTAATGGAAAATAACTATTTTCCGGGCTTCCCTGGTGGCACAGTGGTTGGGAGTCCGCCTGCCAAGGCAGGGGACACAGGTTTGATCCCTGGTCTGGAAGGATCCCGCGTGCCGCGGAGCAGCTGAGCCCGTGCGCCACGACTAGTGAGCCTGTGCTCTAGAGCCCGTGAGCCACGACTACTGAGCCCGCGTGCCGCAGCTGCTGGGGTCCGCGTGCCTGGAGCCTGTGCTCCACAAGGAGAGAGGCCACCGCGGTGAGGGGCCCGCACACCACAACGAGGAGTGGACCCCACTCGCCGCAACTGGAGGGAGCCTGCGTGCGGCGGCGAAGACCCAATACAGCCAAAAATAAAACAAATAAATTTATTTAAAAATAAAAAAAATAACTTTTCCAAAACAAAATAAATGTAGTAAGAAAGAATGGCATTGTTTCACATTTTTGCAGATATTGTTAATACACTGTTGTACATTTTTGTAATCTCTAATGCTTTAGTAGAAGAAACTATATTGTCTTGTCTGTTTCTGCATTCAGTCTGTTGTGATATCACACATCCTGTAGTCTCTGGAAAAGTCCATCACACATTAATAAGAGGATAAGAATAAAAAGGATAGTTAACATTTTAGGATTATTGTGAAAATAGTTTTGACATTGCAGATACCCTGTGAAAGGATCTCAGGGGCTTCCAGGGGTCTCTGGACCACATTTTGAGAATCTCACTTATAATATCATAATATTATAGAAAACTGTTCCAATTACAGTAAATACAGTGAAATACTGTGCAGCCTTTAAAAATATTATGGTAAAGCTAAGTCTATTACAAGGAAGGGTGTCCACAAATAAGATGTATGATATCCCATTTTTGTTTCAACCAAAATATATAGCCCATACATAGAAGAATGTGTGCAATGATGGACCAAATTTTTATAGTTATTTCTGGTTAGTGGGATTACAAGGGATCTTAATTTCCCTTAAGCTTTTCTATATATTTGTAACTCCTGTATTTATGCTCATAATCAGAAAATACAGTACTCTACTTTTTTTGGCTTATATCCGTGATTCTCAACCAGCAGGAGTTTTGCCCCTCAGAGGACATTTGGCCCTGTTTGGAGACAGCATTTTTGGTTGTTAAACGGGAGGTGCTGCTGCTATCTAGCAGGGACCAGGGATGCTGTTAAACATCCTGTAGTGCAGAGGACTGACCCCCCACCCCGACCCCAACAAACAGTTACCTGGCCCAAAATGTCAATAGTGCCAAGACAGAGAAATCCTGGCTTATATAAAATAAATGTTCCTGCTTGCTTCTCCGTCCCCGGCCCCGACCCTGCCCGTATGCACCTAGCTTGACTACATTCACCATCAGGCTTTTTCTAAGAGAATATAATGTTCTTGAAGTCACTAGGTATTAGGATTAAGAATCCAAATCAAAGGCAGAGGTTTAGAAGGAAAAACAAAAAATAGTCAACTAATTAATAGTGACTATTAGTACTAGTACAGGCAAACATCATTAAGACGCTTAACAGGCCAGATGGGATTTAGTTTTAGCAGGGAAAGGTTTAAAATCTTTCCTCCATGTGAATGTTTATTTCCCTGTTTTCCCAAGATAGAGTGCTATTATGTCTCTCAAAGGCTATAAATTAATTCAGTCTTTGAAAGAACATCCATTCAACAGCTTTTGAAAGAATCTCATTTACTAAATGTTCTCCTGTGGGTGATCACCAAGGTTGCTGCCATAATGAAGGCGGGGCATTGCTAATGTTTCCTTGTATTGTGAGGGGAGCAGAAAGAACACCCATTATATTTCATTGAAATTAGCTTCTTATGTTGAGCCAGTACTTCACACCCAGCTGAATAAATCAGAATGTTGTCTCTAGAATGTTAATTTGAAGTGACAGCCTTGATAATTTTTATTTGCTCTTAACCAAAAGCATAATTAAGTGCAAATTTTTTTCTTTTTGTTTTTCCTCCACTAATAACCAATATTTATTAAATATTTTTATATTTAATAGAAAAAAGCCTCCAAGTATAGCTCACTGTAAATTATCTGCATTTTGTCTTAATGACTGTTTATTCTAACTGTTTTTGTTTGCTTGTTTTTAGAGAAGCTTCCGATAATCTTGCAGTACAAAATCTGAAGGGGTCATTTTCTAATGCTTCAGGTATAATTACTAATTGTAACCTAAACATAATAATGCTTGTGTGTGTGTGTGTGTGTGTGTGTGTGTGTGTGTGTGTGTATGTATGTGTGTATGTGTTTGCTCTAAATACTTATGACTGTGGCTAACTCACTGCATCAGAAATATACTCTTAAAGTAACATATACACAGTTATACCAAATGGAATTTATCCCTTTGAAACCCACATTCTAGAAAATGATAAAACCACTGGGAGTTTGGTGACTCTTTTGGTCCTGATATATCTCTGTCTTATTTTTACAAGTGGTTTAATCTTCCTTTGATTCAGTTTATTATATAGGTCAAATGTAGATACGTTTTCCCCATATGGAAGATTGAAGAAAAGCATTTTGAAATGCCTTGGAGAAAGACACCATATACATTTGTTTTCATGAAAGCCAAGAGGGAACAGTGGTGATAGTTACGCCTTTAGTTTCACCACATCTGTCAGCCTGACTGAAAAATGTCCCAGTGAAGTCCACGAGAAGACATACTTGGCTTTTAACAGAATTGGGTCTTCTGGGTTCATTTGTTAGCAGATTTTGTGCCACCATCAGATTTCAAATGCTTTGAGGAATTTAAAGAAGTATTAGAGTTTGGGAAATACTGTTTGATTTTTTTCTTAGGTTCATGAGGTTTGGCTCATACTGCCTCTCTATGCCTTTGTCACCTCCCACCTGAGGAAAGAAGGCTGGTGATCTTGACAGAAGTGTCAGAACTGCTGGGGGTTGGGTGGGGTTCTGGACTCCTTCCGGTCAAGTGCAGGCAGTTGCAGAGATAGAACACAAAGCTCAGACACAGTCCAGTCCATAGAATCACTCCCGAGTGGATTCTAATCGTCTCCGCCATCTCTGTGGTGTGTTATAGAAAGTGGGACCAGATGAGGCCATAACGGCTAAAACTGTCTGTTTCAGGTTTGTTTGAAATCCATGGAGCAACAGTTTTTCCCATTGTGAGCGTGGTAGCCCCAGAGAAGCTGTCAGCCAGCACTAGGAGGAGGTATGAAACTCAGGTATGTGGTCAGAGTTTCCTTGGCTTTCTGTGAGCTACAAAGGAGGAAGAGAACAGGAGAGGAAAAGAAACAGTTTCCTGGAAATGTTTTTCTTTCCCCTTCCTGAACTTGGTGACTTCTGAAAATTCCATCAACACAGAGCATCTCTGGTGCCAGGATTCTGCCCCATTTGTCCTCCAAGAGGCGTCAGTGTACACTGTGGGCACCTAGATGCAGCTGTTGTCAGAATTACTGGATCCAAACAAAAACTTTCTGATCCGGCTCTAACAGCAGATGGGGTTTGTTTGGTTTTGTTGTAAATAACAAAGCAGAAGAGATCTACTGCAAGACTTGGGGCAGGTTTCTCACTGCATACATGTTTTTGATATCTGCTCTTTGCCTGATTCTGTGCTAAGTGCCAGGTAAAATAGAAAAGACGTGACGGGGCCCCAGTCCTTGAAGAGTTTATAACCTCCGAAGCATATGCATTATATAGTTGGAAAATAGAAGGAGATCAGTAATAGGATGCTGAATTAATAAGTACACTGAATGAGTGTTAGAGTGTGCTACAGACATGCGGGAGAGACGAAGATCAGTGTCTGCACGGATGATCAAGACAGGCTTCGTGGAGGTGATCCCTGAAGGATTTAAATAGGCAGAGAGGGAAGATGAGAGTGTTCCAAATGGGAGGGACAGTGGGAAGGGAAGTGCAGGACAAGGCTAATGAGCACAGGTGGGACACTGGCCTCATTTGGGAAGAAGGTTTGAGAGCAGTCATTATTTAGGAATGTAATTAGATTGAAATACAGAAGATCGAGTTACCTCATTTTGTGAGCTTTCCTGGCTGTTTCTCAGGATGTTGGGTAGAAACTTGTTTTTCGTATCTTTCTGCCATATTTCAGTTCCATGTTCTCATTGCTGTCACTGTCCCTTTTTTCTAAACTTAGCTTAATACTAAAATCTCCCCGCTTCCACATGCACTATTTTACAGTACTGAGCTTTTATTAGGTTCATTTCAAAATTATAAAGAAATAAGCAGCTAGATGGATTAGTAAACAAATGATCAAGATAGGCTATAAAAATCTCATTTCCCCTGAGATTATAATAGGCTAGACACTCATCTTACTGAGGTGGATTAAGAGCAAGTCCTTATATAATATTTGGGATCCCTTCTAGGCTTGGGTTTGTCACCTGTGATTGTTTCCTAGAATAAGAAATGAAATGGCAAGAAAGATGGCTTGGTTTGACAGGTTCTGAATTCTAACATGCTCTCTTCTTAGGTACAAACCCGACTTCAGACCTCCCTTGCTAACTTGCATCAGAAAAGCAGTGAAATTGAGATTTTGGCTGTAAGTCACTTTCTATAACTTTCTGAGGATGGCTTTTGTCCATGCTGTCAAAGTAGTTTCCTCGGAGGTCAGGGCTTTTTTTTTTTGCTCAGTGTTAGCAGCATTGGGGTGCAGGCCCGTTTCTCCTAGTTTCTTCCTCTGAAAGATTGGGGGGAAGGGGACTGAACCCGAAAATCATCATTTTTCTAAATGTTTCAGGCCTCTGCAGATAGCAGTGTCAAACCTTTGGGGTGTGATGTGTGGGGCCTGGGAGTATTAGCTCACCAGTGCTGAGATCGCATCACTGTCCAAGCACGGGAGCATCCCCTTCACGTTGCTCCATCCAAAGTGACACCATAGGCACAAGTCAGTATGTGCTGCCTAGGTTCCCTGACATGATGTACATTTTTGTGTATCAACAGGTGGATCTACCCAAAGAAACAATCTTACAGTTTCTATCATTAGAGGTAAGCAAGATGAACTCTCCTGCATTATGGCCTTTAAAATCCCGAAGCTGATGATTTGCCAAAAGAAAGTTGAAAATGGCATTATTTTCTTAGTGATATTAGGTATTTTTCTGGCAGATCCAGGAATTTGGTAACATTGTTCCTTTTATGTGACATATGTATTACTAAATCAAATTTTGAGGGAATCACACTTTTCTAGTGACTTTCTTTTAAATTTCAGAGATGATTTTAACAAACACCTAGTGCTTTTACTGTGTGTCAGGCTGTGGCAGGCCTTGTTCTAAGCACTTTACAAATATTAACTCATTTAATCACAACAACCCCAAGGGATACATATGTTACCTTCTTACAGATCCCCATTTTACAGATAAATGGAATCATTGTACGTTTTATGGAGAATGGGAGGCAGACAGGTTAGATATCTTACTCAAATTCACCTCACTAGGAAGTTGCAGAGCCAGGATATGAACTTAGGCAGACTAGTGGAATCTATGTTCTTACCCACTATACTATGCCACTTCTATAAACCTTCATTCCAACTAGGGAAGCTCATTTGCAGAACTAGAACTACATGGAAGATCTTTTCATAAAAATTAAATTTAGGTCCTTTTTCATATGCTTTTTTTTTTTATAACAGGTACATACCCTTATTATCGAATAGCCTAATTGAACTTTAAAAAAATGTAAATACTTAGCTTTGCTATTAGAATGTTCAACTGTAAGAATAACTACAGGTGATTTTTGCAACGTCATACCAAAGAATGCTTTTGTCTATCCAGAGTGTTTAGTCACAGATTAAGTTAGATGAAAAATGAACTTTGCCCCAGAGCTAACATCTCATACTACGTTTTGGTTTTTTTTTTAAAGGTTATTCTCCATTTATATAAAATATTGGCTATATTCCCTGTGCTGTACAATATATCCTTGTAGCTTCTTTTATAAGCTGACTTCCCCCTTCCCTGTTTCCCCTCCCCACTAGTATTCTGTTGTCTGGTAAATAAGCATATACTGGGAATTTACTGCTTTATGAGACACTCAAATGGGTATATATCAGAGGTGGTATCTCCATTTCACAGAAAGTCAACAGTTGGCAGAAATAACTGGTATAAAGTCACATGAGCACACTGGGGCTGCAGCACTGTTAGTCAGGATCTAGTAAACTGGTCTTGTAAAGAAACTCAATGCTTCAAAGGAAGAACCCCAGCAGTCTCCCCATTAGTTCTCTCTCCCTCTAACTGATCTTTTCAGTACACTTAAAGGGGGGAATGGCACTGACATTTCATCAGTGACCCAGAAAAAACCAGTTTTAATAAACCCTAGTATCTGTTGTTAAGTCTTATCTATTTTTTTCCTAGTGGGATGCTGATGAACAGGCATTTAACACAACTGTGAAGCAGCTGCTGTCACGCCTGCCAAAGCAAAGATACCTCAAATTAGTCTGTGATGAAATTTATAACATCAAAGTAGAAAAAAAGTAAGTTATTACTTAGGCATTGCAGATTTCAACATGGGTTAAACTCAAAGAGGGTTTTTTTGTTTTTTGGGGTCTTTTTCCCAAGGAGGGGTTTTAAAGTGACAAATACCTTACTGTCATGTTGAGGTTAGACGGCTAATAAGTTGCTACACAGGAACTGCAACTGGTAATCAGGACTGTGAATCACAGTCATGATCCTGTCAATAACAAAACGCAGTGGTCCCAGTAGCAGCTATCCCAGTTATAATTTTTTTTTAATTACTCATTTTCTGAAGGGTGTTTTTCTGTTTTATTTTTTTACAATTATGAATGGGTATGAGTCTTTTCAAATGCTTTTTCTGCACCAGTTATAATTTTTAATCACCCAGGTAACTCCTAGGAACATTTAAATGAACGAAAACAAGTGTGACTACTTTGTTTTATATCCCCTTGCCAGTTGTTCATGTTATCATCCACTTAAAAGGAAACAACAAAGCCTGTGAGGTGAATGGTGGGCTCCTTGTGTAGACCCTTATACTGTGGACCCTTGCCAGTCATAGCTTCTCTAAAACTTATGTAATGTTTTTAGTGACTGGCCTTCCATATTGTTGTTGATTACACAAAACTCCTACAGTTAAGTGTTCTAAAAATAATTTATCAACTCTGTTCTCTACCATTATACTGATCCTGTCTTCTCCCTTCTTTTGCAGGGTGTCTGTGCTGTTCCTGTATAGCTACAGAGATGACTACTACAGAATCTTATTTTAATCCTAAAGAACGAACGATCATTACATTGTTCAAACAGACAGGAGCTTATACTATAAAATGTTGTACATTCATTGTTTTAAATTAGCTTTATGTTCTAAGAAGCTGTCCTACAGAGTTGAGCTTTGTAGGTTTTTCATGTGTAATATATTATAAATTTATCTTTTGAATATAATAAATGTTTTCATATATCTATTGCTTTTTAATTGCAAATCTATTAGCACTAAAGGTTTTGTGGAGCTAGAACACAAGAAAACAGCCTTGTTCTTCTCAGCCCTATATACCGAGCACATGAAAATGTCCAAAATAAAGGGCATAAAGAAATCAAATATCATCATTAACTTGGAATCTTTATTCTTGATGATTTTGTAATAGGCTTATCCTTAGTTTGGTTAAGCAAACTCTCATTTGGCTATGAGAACTCATTCAAATTTGCTAAAGGAACTATGATGATAAAATTATACAGCCAAG
Source organism: Lagenorhynchus albirostris (assembly GCF_949774975.1). Lineage (NCBI taxonomy): Eukaryota > Metazoa > Chordata > Mammalia > Artiodactyla > Delphinidae > Lagenorhynchus > Lagenorhynchus albirostris. Next base: position 83,827,512 of record NC_083095.1, read on the forward strand.
GGGCTTCCCTGGTGGCGCAGTGGTTGCGAGTCCGCCTGCCGACGCAGGGGACACGGGTTCGTGCCCCGGTCCGGAAAGATCCCACATGGCACGGAGCGGCTGGGCCCGTGAGCCATGGCCGCTGGGCCTGCACGTCCGGAGCCTGTGCTCCGCAATGGGAGAGGCCACAACAGTGAGAGGCCCGCGTACCACAAGAAAAAAAAAAAAAAAATTATACAGCCAAGTTGGGAAAAATACCCATGAAATAACACAACTTTTTATAAAATTGTCAGGTTTCAATTCCAGGAACTCATAAGACAGGGCCTAAAGCCTATTCATAATCAGTCATTCCAGAATAAGGAGCTATTGCCAGAAACTTTTTATGAGATGGGAAAAGGAATAAAAGATGGTCAGTACTGATAAATACAGGTTTAATGATACAGTGCTCTTCACAGACGGCTACAGAGACTGTAAACTATTATCCAGAAACATACAACCATACAACACAGACCACTTAGCCAGATATAAAATAAACTGGCTTCTTGTAACTACCCTGTAAACACTGCAGCCCTTCTTCCATCCAAAAATGACCCTAATCTCACATGAAAACAGTTATTGTAGAGGAATCAGAAACCCAGCTTTGTGGCCAAAAGTAAAAACCAAAGGAAAAATAGCAATTCAGTGGTTAACTGGTGAAAGCAGGAAACCTGGTGCCCTTCACTGTGCCGCTTTGCTCTTCTTACTCTTGCTCTTTTTGTCCCTCTTCTTCAGCCCATCCATGTTAGCTCTCAATAGGTTTGAATAAGCCTAAAAGACACAGAGCATGACCTTAGTGGGAAGAGTTGCAAATTGGTGGAGCATCTGCTGTGCTTCCATAATAGATTTAGGGTAGCCAAAATCAGAAAGCCTATCTGATAAAGCATACAATACCATGGGGATACTTGTATCCTAAGGAAAATGGTGTAAGGAAAACACCCTCACATTATAGCAGCTTCTGCAACACCCACTAGAGTTGCATGTTTTTTACTTTTTTTTTAAGCAAACATGGAAAACTACAGGCAACTTCTTATTCAGCTATACTATACATAGAGCATATCTAAAGCCTAAGACAACAAAATCTATCTAAAAAAGACAATATCAGCGTTGAAAGTAGAATTCACAGCCTGGCAGCTTTTACTTGTAAACTACTGGTAAAACATCACAGGAGAGCAGTGAACCTAAATAGCAATCTTAAGCCGGTGTTAATTATTATGCTGACTCTTGCCCTGAGAAACGAGACACAGAGAACACCAGACACTCACCATCTGAAACTTATTCACTTCTTTGGAGCTCACCTGGAAAAGAATAGGGAAAAGGTCACCCCTGTTATCCACATAGGAATCATCTGCCTCACCCAATAACAACTCAAAAGCCTCGGGAAGACAACACCCTAATCTTTAAAAATATTTCTTCCCAATTGCAGGGGTCAAAATACACTAAAAGCTATTTTTCTACTCCACTTTCCTCCGCCTGAGGAACAAGCAAAGTAGCTCTGCACTTTGAGAATTGTACCAAGATGGGAAAGAGGCAGAAGTGGGCTCCTTAAGAAGCTATGCCTCTTGCCTCTGTTGAAATCTCTTACACACATGGCACTGACTTTTTCTCAGGGTTCTGAGAGACGTCAAAGGACTTAATCTTTTGTGCAAGATACTTTTAAATTACTCCCTCCCCATCTTATTTTAAACCTACCATTAATTCAGGCCCATTTAAGCAAAACGCAAGCTACCACAACAAAAGAAATTCTACCTCTGAAGACTCCTTAGTTTTCCGTATTTCATGACACCCAACTTTATTTTTAAAAGCCACATAAGCTTGCTTTACTGTAAAAGTCTTCTCAAGATAACTGGTAATGGGAGACATCAACTAATTATGGCATACATTATCATGAATATCCTATGCTGATGTGATTAGAGGGCAGGTCTGGTTCTGCCCCAGCAAAATAAAGTATTCATTTGGAATCCAAGCAGTCTCTTGTTTTGCCATATTCAACCTCCACTTTGAAAGGGAATAATACTAGGACTGTTGACTAAATCATATGCTCTCAAATACAAAGCCTAATATAATACATGTTTGGTACATGAACCACAAAGATAAATGAACAATCAGCTTAAAAGTAAAAGCATCTGATACCAAGAAACTGTTCACCGAAGGCCCAGCACAGTAAAGGAATAAGGAATCAAATATGCCAACTGCTCCTTAACAGTGCTACTCTGAGTAAGGACCAATATGTTAACTGTATTTCTAACAAGTGTTTGGCTTCTACCTTCTTCGTTTTAATTTTGCTTTTGGGTTTTCTATTACTAAGGTAATAAAAGAAGACCCTGATCCCAAAACAGCTGGGGAGCTACACACTAGGCTTTATTTAATAACTTTAAAAAAAAAAAAAAACTGGTTCAGATATACCCCTCAAGTTAAATTCAAGGCTTTAAACTCCAAAATGAGGAGTATTAGGAATCGAACTCACCACAGTGCTGATCTTCTTTTTCCCATCAGTAGCTCTTAACAGACACTTGTTGTCTGAGGGCTCAAAGCCCTCCACAGAACCCTTTCTTGGAATGGGTTTAGTTCGACCATCATCTGCATGAAAAATACATCCTGGTGAACACAGCCACAGACGTGGTTAACAGGTAGACGAAGAGTTAAAAAGTTGGAGAACGATTCCAAGAGGATACCTAATCCACCTCCACTGGTCTAGTTCTGTTAACCACGTTATCTGCTATTACAGACGCCTTGCCCACACTTTGGGAACCTACCTGCCACTTCCACGATGGGAACACTGTAATATCAAAGCAGACTAAATCTCACTAATCATGGCGCGGTTTGGGATCCTTGACAAAAATACGAGAGCTGACATGCTTGGGGCCCACTGGAACCGGAATTGACTTAGGTGGCTAAGTGCTGGGGGCCGCACCAGCCACAATCCCCAATACTCTCCGGCCCCTCAGCCCTGAATGTGTCAGTACCAGGTGGAGGAAGGTACGGGAAGGCGGGGACGCGCGGCAGACAGACTCTGCCTGTGGCTCCCAGTCACTGGGCACCCGGGCCGGGGCATCGCTCGGCCTCCCAGCTCCCTTCCGGCCTTGCTGCATCCGCAGCTGCTTACACTTCTTCAGGGTGATGAACACGCTGCCCGACAACCGGCACTTCTGGAAGAGCCTGGTCAGCTCCGTCAGGAACTGGAACACAAGAAGCCCGGCCCCGTTAGGCAACTCCAACCCCCACGCCCCGCCCCCCGCCTCGCAAGTCCCAGCCCCTCCCGCAGAAGGAGACAGAGGTCCCGAGCTAAGCCCCAAACAGTATCGGTCCCTCAGCCGGCCAGCTCTGGCTATACCTGCTCACTTTCCAGCAGCACCATCCTGGCGCTGCTGGCTCTGCTCCGTCAGCATTAAGTCCCAAGCCGTTGGAGCCGGAAGTTTCGCCCGGGCTGGGCGGGACTTCCGCTATTAGGTTTCAGCTCTCTTCCACCCAATCCCTGCTTCCGCCCTCTGCCCGCCCGCCCCGCCCCGCCCCGCGCCTGCGCTCTGGGGCGCCCCCTCCAGTCCCGGGAAGGCAACGACCCCGAGGCCCTTGGGCTGTGCTTGATTTCACAGACAAGCAAATACTCTAACCCAAGCAGTGGGAGAGAGTGAGAGAGCACAGGAGGGATCTGATGGAAACCTATAGTTGTGTATATTCAGCTGTACTGTTATTCCGTGCTTCAATTTCCTCAACCTATAATAATAGTATCCATTTCACTGTGTGGTTGTGAAGAGCAAATGAACTTACATTAAACAGTTCCTGGCTCATAGAGGGTGCTCGATAACGTTAGCTGCTATTTTCATTACCACTGTCATTGTAATAAGTTCCCACGGCAGGAACTCTCCATGAGTTCCCTCTGAACTCTCCCTCTTCTCTGACCAGGCTGGGTGGCCCCAGCTCTAGCAAGAGGGCCTGGAGCCATGTCTCAGTTTCAGCTCTGGGTTCAGTCAGGAGACCTGGGGTGTAGGCCCTGCTCTGCCAGTAGCCAACTTGAACACTAGGTCTTGGAAAAGTCAAGCATGAAATCATGCAATGGGTTTTCACTGAGGGTCTCTTAGCCTATGCCAGGCACTGTTAAAGGAGAGGGGGCTACAGCAGGATACAAGTTTCTGGTTTCCTGAAACTTGGGTTAAAGGAGTAGTGAGGAAATAAACAGTAAACTAGTAAGTATAGCTTCAGATAAAGAGTGCTGTGTGGACAACTAAACAGGAATGATACAAATGAGAGTGACAGGGGGACTACTTTAGGTTGGGGTCAGGGAAATCCCTCTCAAGAGGAGAACTTTGAGCTGAAAGCTAAAGGGACTAGCCATTCAAAAATCTGGGAACAGAGTGTTCCAGACACAGGGAATGGCTAGAACAAGGGCCCCAATGGGGAAACAAGTTGCCCCATGTCCACAAGGCTTGGGGGTGGGGTGGAGGTGGCATGTGGAAGGAGGGGTGAAGGAGTATGGCGAGCTTGGAGAGGTATCCACTGACCAGGTCATATAGGGCCGATGGCCCTGGTAAGTTTGGATTTTGTTCCAAATACAAAGAAAAGCTTCTTGGTAAGGAAGTTTTAAACAGAACGGTGACAATCCAATTTAGCTTTTTAAAGATCCTCAGGCTGTGGTGTAGATAAGGCATTGTAGAGACAAGGCAGGAAATGGAGAGACCAATTAGAGGGTTGTATTAGCTTCCTATTGCTGCTGTAACAAATCTGACAAACTTAGTGGCTTAAAACAACAAGAATTTATTCTTTTACAGGTCTGGAGGTCAGAAGTCTAAAATCAATGTGTTTGCAGGGCTGCATTCCATCTGCAAGCTTCAGGGGAAAAATCTGTTTCCTTGTCCTTCTAGAAGCCACCTGCATTCCTTGGCTCGTGACCCCTTGCTCACATCATTACCACCTCTTGCTTCCATTGTCACATCTCCTACTACTGACTTTGATCCTCCTGCCTCCCTCTTATAAGAACCTTGTGGTTATATTGGACCTTCTTGGATAATCCAGAATAATCTCCCCATCTCAAGATCCTTAATTTAATCACAAAGTCCTTTAAACATGTAAGGTAACATAGTCACAGGTTCCAGGTATTGCGACATAGATATCTTGGTGAAGGGTTGGGGGCTACCGCAGAAGTTATTGCAAAAGTCCAGGTGCTACCAACATTTGCGATCAGGTTAGTGTATACTTTGAAGGTAGAGTCAACAGGACTCGTACTCAACTGGCTGTGGACATTAAGAGGAAAAGAGAAATCGGAGGTGACTCATAGGTTTTTGAATTTGAGCAGTTGGGTGGGTGGTGGTGCCATTTACTAAGATAGGAAAGACATGAGAAGTAAATAGTTTTATAAGAAGATGAAAAGAGTTATTTTGGTCTTGTAATATCTGAGATGCCTATTACATATCCAAGTGGAACCATTAAGTAAGCAAGTGCATATACAAGTTTGGAGCTCAGCGGAGAGGTAAAAGTTATAACTACAAACTGGGGAGTCATCTTCATATGCCCATGGAACTAGCACAGACTGGAACGGTCTGGTGAAAACTCCTCCTATAGGGCTGCCAGCGGAAGACTACCCTGCAATGACTACCACTATGAATAGCCTCTAAAGAGCCGTGGGCCTTGGTCTCACTAGCTCAGAAGTCAGAGTCCTAGTTGCAAGCCCCAGATTAGCCAATCCTAGATCATATGCTTGAGCCCAAGTCCTGGGGTAGGTGAGGGAGTGACCCTCTGACCCTTTTATATTCCTTGCCTTTCACCAAGACCCACACAACGGAGGATTACAAACAGGTACAGATCCTGGAGAACCAAAAGCCACAAGATAATCAGGGTGCTGGACATTTGGAAGAAAGTGTGAAATCATCAGAGACTGAACATATTTAAGATGTGTTGTCAGACTGCCAGGGAATGTGAGGGCTCACTTGATATTTATGGTCATGAATTTAAGTGAAACCAGTTACAGAGTTGTGTGATCCAAAGGTTGGCCTAAATGATGACCATTGTGCTCTAAGCCTCTATCATTCATTGAACATTGACCAATGTCCTTTAGAGCCATGGGCTTGGTACTGGCGACACCAGGGTGAAGGAAGTGGCCCTGTGCTCAAGGAGCACAGAGCCTGGAGGCCATGATTCATCTGGGGCCGTGTCAGGATTAGCCCTCAATGTGGACACATCTCACTGCTTCCCACGGGCTCAGTCACACCTCAGTTCCACTCAAAAATCAACAGTCATGCCAGCCACCCTGTGTGATACCTCAAGGCCATCTCATGACAGAACAAGCCACTCTAGTAAAAGAAATACACAAGTCTGCCAGTTTTAGGATCACACGTGGCCCAGTACAATTCAACTACTGACAAAATGTTCTTTGGGCTTTTTCTGTGGGAAGTGATTAAGAGCACCTGTTCTGTAGTTCAATGCGTCTGGGTTCAGATGCCACCTCTGCTACTTATGTGACCTCAGGCAACCTCTCAAAGTCTAAATCTCTTTATCAGCAAAATGGCAATAATAATAGTTCACAGCTGTTATAAAGAGTTTATATTTAAGACCCTTACGCTTGCTCAAATATGGTAAACATGGATACTTAAAATTAAATTAATTAAAATTAGATAAAAGAAAACATTCAATTCTTTAGTCTCACTAGCCACATTTCAAGGACCCAGTAGCCCCGTGTGGATTGGATAGTGCAGATATAGAGCATTTCCATCAGCACAGATTCTATTGGACAGCAATACGTGGCTGGCATTGAGGCTGACACGTAATAAATGCTCAATAAAGAGTAATAAACAGTGCTATCATTTATAATAATATATAAATTCCATCATTTGGACACCACCATCTTGATTTCTGCCATTAACCAAATACCACCTGCACTATCAGTTAACACGTTTAAGTTGACTCGTTTTATACTTAAACAAGTTTATTTAATATCATTATCATAAATGGAAAACCAGTATTTCTGCCATAAATAAAAGAATGATAAAAAGAAGTACTATGAAACAAAATAATGTGGCTACATTTTAAAATTTTAGATTTAAAAATTAAAAACAATGAATAAAAGCAACAAGTGAATCGATTTATAAAAATATACATCTGAAAATAAATTCCCTGATAAGAAAAAATGGAATTGTTTATGATCAGTCAGGAGTAAAGGTAGCTCAGTGAACAAAGATATTGAAAGTCTCTGTCAATAAGATGTGGTTAAATTCTTTTTTTTTAAATGAATTAATTTATTTATTTTTAGCTGTGTTGGGTCTTCGTTGCTGCACACAGGCTTTCTCTAGCTGTAGTAAGCGGGGGCAACCCTTTGCTGTGGTGCGCGGGCTTCTCAATGTAGTGGCTTCTCTTGTTGCGGAGCACGGGCTCTACGCACGCGGGCTTCAGTCGTTGTGGCTCGCGGGCTCTAGAGCGCAGGCTCAGTAGTTGTGGCTCACGGGATTAGTTGCTGTGCGGCATGTGGCATCTTCCCAGACCGGGGCTGAAACCAGTGTCCCCTGCATTGGCAGGCGGATTCTTAACCACTGCGCCACCAGGGAAGTCCCCAAGATGTTGTTAAATTCTAATGTTGGGCTTCCCTGGTGGCGCAGTGGTTGAGAGTCCGCCTGCCGAGGCAGGGGACACGGGTTTCGTGCCCCAATCCGGGAAGATCCCACATGCCGCGAAGCGGCTAGGCCCGTGAGCCATGGCCGCTGAGCCTACGCGTCCGGAGCCTGTGCTCCGCAACGGGAGAGGCCACAACAGTGAGAGGCCCGCGTACAGAGAAAAAAAAAAAATTCTAATGTTGTCAAGCACTTGAAATCCTACCTTGCGATCAGGTTGGTGGCTTTTGGTGCCTGGAGCGGAAGAGTACGTGCCGCAGGCAGCTGGGTCACTGTCTCCCAACCACGCGGCCCACACAGCTCCCGGCTCCTTCTCCCTCACCGCAGGAGACCTGGGGAATGGAAAATGGCCCCCAAATCTCCTCCCTCATCCGGGCCTTCAGCAAAGGGCTGGGCAGAACCAAGGGCAACACAGAGCCCCTCAGCCCACAGCACCGGCATCTACCTGAGCCCGAGTGCAGGGCCACTACCGGAAGGCGTGGGAGAAAATAACACCCAGTGCTCCTGAGCCGAAGTGGCCCAAGGGCCTGGAGGAGTGTCCTGCTCACACCACCCAGAGCTCTCGCTCCCAAATGCTGTGGTCACACGTGTTCCACCATTTAGTTTATTAGCTTTTAGAGCTATAGGGTTTGAAGTAGGATCAAGGGTCTGATTTACTTACAGCTGCAGCCACTCTAAAGCAATCAAGTTATGCAGTACCTGGAACATAGGGTGATGGTTATAAACAGAGATGCTGCATCCTAGCTGCCTGGGTTCGAACCCCAGGTCTACCTCTCCTTGTCTAAGCAACCGGAGGCAAATTACCTGTTACCCCTGTTAAAAGATAATTAAAAACATTAAAAGGTGAAATCATGACTCTCATACACATACTCAAGATCTATTTCCCTTATCATTAATGAGGGAACCAGGTAGATGCTACAAGTCATTCAAAGGAGACTCCAAAGAACAGACACATATATAGAACAGGAATATTGAGATCAACTTGTAAACGGAAGCAAACTGACTTTTCCACAAGAGGAGACTGTTGTCCCTCGAACAAACAGAATTTGAGTATCCATAGACAGGAATCATTGCATTGCCATCAGTTCTGTACCGTTAACAGTTGCAAACAAGCTGAAAGGCAATGAAAGGCTCTAATCAGACAGCACAGAGGATGAGCTCTAATCAGATAGCCCAGAGGATGTACTCTAAACACTGCCAAGTTTTCCATTGGAAACACCCACTAATCTTTTTTTGCTTATTCCAAAGCTACTTAAATCCTTTTGTGCCTCAATTTCCTCATAAAATGGAGATGTAATCCAAGCGCCTCCCTCACTGTGTCGTGGGAAGGAGGAAATGAGCTAAGGTGTGCATTATTGAGCCCTAGTCACTGGACTGCAGTTGGCTGTTCCCCTCTCCTGTCTGTCAAGGTATAATAGATTTATTCTACAGAAGCGAATCATGACAACAAGCATGGATCAGTGCCCATCTTGTCAGATACTGTGCTGGTTTCTGAGGGGGACCACACCTCAGGTTCTGACCTGCCTCACGGTATGTAGCCCAGTGTACTGACTTTAAGATCAGCTAAGGATGAAGGAAGGAGGGAAGGTATCAGCAAAACACAGCAGAAAATGGTGTTGGGTGGGTTTGGGTTCAGGCCCACTTAGGACAGGCATGAGGTCCTAAGGCTGGGGAGCCCTCCTGAGTCTTGGGAGGTGGTTAGGTCTGGTGGAGACATCTGAGAGAAGGCAGAGGGATGGCCAGAGGGAGGTGGCCACACATATCCTAGAAGTGTTCTAGAAGTCTGGGTCCCCAGAGAGAGAGAATAACCTCCTGATCGCCATGGCAACACATTCCCTGGGCTGAATACAACCAGACGCTTGGAACTACCAGTTCTTTTATTCTTTCTGTCAGTCAATCCACAAATGTTCACTGTGTGTCTTCTTGGGAGACTCAGTCCTCCAGGGACTTCTGCCCCTCCCTGTGCCCCCAGGATGTACTCCTGGATTCAGTGTCCTGGACAGGCAGCAGGAGAGCACTGGACTGGGGGTCAGGGGCCCTGGGTTTGCCGCTGGTCCCTTACTTTGTGTGGGACCTTGATAGAGGCACCTATCTATAGTTTCCTCTGTGTAGTACCCACCTCGAAGGGTTGTTTGCAGGTTTCAATGAGATAATCCATGTAAAGCACTCACAGTAAGTGCCCAATAGATATATTTAATTTTTTTTTCATCATCATGTTAAGGACTTAGACTAGATTGCCGAAGCCTCTTCCACGAACAAATGTATGAGCTACTGCTTCTCTCCCCCCAGCCCCACCTGAGAGCCCTAGGGAAATGTCCAGAGCCCATGGGTGCCAGTGGTTAGCACTGGACTTCCCCTTGCTCACGGCGAGGTAGGGAAAGTGGGCAGTGCCACTAGGCCCCCCTTCAGGCAGGCACCTCAGGAGTGGGAGTGCCCCGCTGGGCCCTGCCTGCAGCACTCCTTGGGGCCAGCAGGGGACGCCCTGACCTTGTCAGACAAGTGCGGCCACAGGCAGCCCTAGCCTTCCCAGGTCTTGTCCCATGACCTTAGACCATAAGAATATCCAAGATTGTTAACATCATTTTTCAGAATCACTTCTGCTGAGGCTAGGAGTTTCTCTGTAATGGACATTATCATTCATTCCATCACTGAGCATAGACTAAATGAGCACCCACTCATGCCGGCACTGTTCTAGGTGCTGGGGTCATGGGAAGTGGACCGAGTTCTGTGTTAAGACGAGAGACTCCTTTTTTCTCAGAGAATACCTGGCTTATATTTACTGAGAAATGACTAGTGCCAGGCTCGCTTCTGGTCGCTTTAACTAGATTCTCTCCTGAACCCTCCTAGTAGTCTTGTGAGGTGAATGTTGTTTGACGTCCACTTTCTGGCAGAAGACGCTGAGGCACCAAGAGGTGGAAGGATGTGCCTTGGTCACACCCCCAGTAAGCGGTGGAGTGCAGATCCGAACCTGGGCCCACGGACTTCAGAGCCAACCGCCATGCTGCGCTGGCCCTGACAGAGAGAGGAACAGGCAAATGGCGCAGTCTGAGGGCAGCCCAGGCTGGAGGCAGGGCTTTCAGATGTCCTAAAAGGTGGTGGGAAAGGGGTAGGAGACGGTGAGAAAGGAGGGAGGTCAGAAAAGAGGCCAGCTCTGGGCACAGTAGAAAAACCTGGGGCTCTGCTCTCCACCTGTCATCTTTCCCCTACTCCCTCCCAAGCCCCTGTCCCCCACCCCACCTCCATCCCCCAACACAGGCAAAATCCTGCCTCCTGGGTTCTCAATTCTTGGACTCTAGGCCCAATTCAGCACCTTCTGGCTGTGCTTCTGAAGAAAAGTCACTTCTTTAATCCCTATGAGCCTCCATTTCCTCAACTGTAAAATGGGACTATTCTGCTCACACTGCTTTGGGGGAGTGGTACGTGAGAAAGCACGAGAGAAAGGCCGGGTTTCATTGTTATGTTCCCCTCCTACTCAAGCAGTGCCCTGAGTACAAGCTTTCAGACCTCCGAAACACCTTCCCCTCCACCCACACCAAACTCCAGTCTCTCACTAGCCTCAGCTACCAGTGCAGAGGCCACCCCTCTGGTAGCTAAATCATGTTAATATGTTCATGACGGATGGTTAGATACGTCACACTCCACTTTTTTTCTTGTTTGTTTGTTTTTTGTTTTTGTTTTTTGCTGTACACGGGCCTCTCACTGTTGTGGCCCTCCCGTTGCGGAGCACAGGCTCCGGACGCGCAGGCTCAGCAGCCATGGCTCACGGGCCCAGCCGCTCCGCGGCATGTGGGATCTTCCCGGACCGGGGCACGAACCCGTGTCCCCTGCATCGGCAGGCAGACTCTCAACCACTGCGCCACCAGGGAAGCCCTCACTCCACTTTTGGAGGTAACTTAGGCAATATTAAACAAAGAAAAGACTCTAATGGTGGGATTTCAGGTGCTGTGGCTCTGGGGAGCTTCAAAGAAATTCCCAGTACCCCACAGACTACACCCCATGGGCACCTTGTTCCCCCTTGTCTGGAAAGTCAGCCGTGTGTAGAATTGGGTGGCGGCACTCATGAAACACGTGTGAGCTTTAACAAGGTCTCCCCTTCTCATCGATGGTTTCCTTCCTTGCTGAACCTCAGGAAGGCGAGGGCCACCACACCCCAGGTTGTACGAGGAGAAACTGAGACCAAGAAAAGCAGGCGTGGTTATCACTCAAGTTGTCCCAGGCAGGCTAGAGGTCTGGGGTGTGAAGAATGCTGTCCTCTTCCTGCCTTCCTCCTCCCCCTACTTTTAAGAGTTTAGTGCGTGGGAGAAGGGGTCCCTTTATTCATAATGATTAGGGATCCCAAATTTTTAAATTTCCTGCCTGGAATTGAAGGACAGGAAATTATGTAGCCAGAGTTTCTGTACAAATTACCCAGGTGTCCTAACTCCCCAAAGTAACAGATGCTCTTCATCTCTTGGCCTCTGTCATCATTCATCCTTGATTGTCCAGGGAAGCCCACTCTGAGAAACCAGGAGTTGCAGATTTATATGGGGAAACCTAGACAGACATAGTGAACAGACTCCCCGCCAGACCAGAGCCAAGTCCTGGTAATAACATCAATGAATCACTGACTTCAGTGAGTCATACTATCAAGCTTCGAGAGGCCTGCGAGATCTTTCTCGTCTGATGCTTTACCTTCTAGTTAGTCACAAGTAAGAAAACTGAGTGAGGCCCAGAGAGGGAAAGTGACTTGCCCAAGGTCACAAAGCTCATAATGGCAGAGTAGAGGCTGGAAACCCTGAGCCCCAGGCCCATGCACTTTCCACTGCCCTTCACACCCCTCTGAATGTCCCACGTACCTGTCGGGGAGGCATAGGGCCCTCTCGATTAGCCAAGGGCAGCTCAGGCTGTCTCCTAGCAGGCAGGCTCAGTGTCAAGCTCAGGCCTCCCTTGGGAAGGGAAGAGCCTGGGGCCCATCTTCACACCCCAGGTGCCAGGAATTGAGTTGAAGCCTATAGGAGGAGACTTCCTGCTTGGCCCTCATCCAAGGCCATTTCACAATGGGGGGAAGAGCGCTGGGCTGAGAGTGCGAGGTTAGTGCTCCCTCCACCCCTACCCCAGCCCCTCTAAGACCCCCTGGGGACAATGAGCTAGTCCCTAGGGAGATGGAGGCTGGAGAGCCCATACTGGGAGTGCTCTGAGCGGTGCCCTGAGGTGGATAGCGGCCTCCTTGCAGGTGCCCACCACTCTCCCCTTTCCCTGGCCATCTACCTGCAAGCGTTCACACTAGGGGAATCCTGTGTAGACGGGAGGTGGTCCACTCAGGCCAGCCCCGTAATACTCTCATTATTAGTCAGAGGGGAATCTGGAAGCAAGCTTGGAGAGGGGCAAGGCCTTGGACAGCTTCCCATAATGAGCCATCATGACTACCGGGCAGAAAATTCCGGGCAGGGAAGCCCAAGTTGTTCTTCTCCTTCTCCTCCCCCAACGCCCCAGTCTGGGGTGACTGCAGTTCACACAGGAACCAGGACAGAGACGTTGGGACATTCAACGAGGATTTATTGTGTCCCTACCAGAGGGTCAGCTCTGAGCTCAGCTCTGTAAGGGATCTTGTCTGAAATAGGGGGCAGTGGTTAGGGACCCAAATTCTCCTGTCTTTAAGTCTTAAAGAGGAGACAAAACAAACCCAGGTGAAATGTCAAACCACAAATCGAGGCAGTGTGAGGTTGGGGCCCACACGCTCATACTGGACGGTCCAGTACGGCCAATGGTGGGGCAGGGGTGTCACCATGCACAAGGACGAGGGGACCCAGAGAACAGGGAGAAGTTGGCTTTACGGGGATGGTGGGAAAGTCTTCCCGATAGGGGAGGCGAGGCAGGAGTGAACATACACATTCAGGGGACGGGATCCCGTTTACACAGAATGAGGCTGGAAGTGTGCCTGGCCCTGGGCCGCTTCCTTCCTCTGAGCTCTCACTCCTTGAACCTGGTCTTCCTCTGTATCCACGGGAGGTCGCTGGGTCCTGGTGGAGAGCTAGGCAGGGGCGAGCGGGGTGCCAGGGAGCTCAGCCCCTCAGCCGGAGAGCCATCTGACAACAGGAAGCAGCTGCAGCAGGTTCCAGGGCTGTGCTGGTGTCTGTCACTCTCCTTCTACCCCGGCTGCAGCCCCTGCAGAACAAACTGTTCTTCAAGAAGCTCTGGGGACAGAGGACCCACACCTGCTCCCCAGGTCGGTTTGGACAAGCCGGGAGCCCAGCAGAGGCACACCATGGCCCAGCAGCCCCCCTCATCCCCGCCTTGCCTGAGGCAATGTAACACAAAACAAGAGCTTCAGGAGGAAAACAGGTGCTGACTCTTCATGCAGGCCTCATCCTAGAATTTCCCATGATGTCTCTAGAATTAGGACCTAAACTCCAGATCCCAAACTCTGAGCTCAGCGGGGATGCTAAGTGGTGTGGCTTTGCAGAAAGAGCACTGGTTTGGAAGTCAAAGTGCAGCGTTTTCATCTTAATTCTGCCACTGAAAAGCTGTGTGACCTTGGACAAGTCACTTCCCATAGGTGGACTTCAGTCTCCTTCCTTGTAACATGGGAAGTTGGGACTGATGAGCTCTAGGGTGACTTCCAGTTTAAAATGTGAGAGTCCAGTGCTCTGAGGGAGCTTTGGGGTTGCTGTGGTAACTGGTGCTCAGGTAGCTGGGAGAGAAATTAGGATGAGCATCTGACTGAGGGCTAGATAAAATAGAATGGGATTCAGTTTAGGACCTGAGATGGTAGGGTTTTATTTCCCCAGATCCCCATGATAAAGAGAATTGGGTCTGTCGGACTGAGAACACCTCAGGAGGAGCTAATTTTATAGAAGGTTCCCCAACACTTGGTGAAGAGCTATAATCCTTCTCAATAGTTCGAGGTCATCCCTCAGTCACAGCTGCCCACCCCCACTTTGCAATGAGCTGGGAGAAAGGACACGCCTGAGAGCAGAGAGTGGGGTGCAGTAATGCAAGGAAAGAGAGAGCCCAACCCTCCCAATGCTCTTCCCCATATAAGCTGCTCCTTAAAATGCCTTCACCTGGGGACCAAGCCTTTCAGGCCACAGTTAAGCTAAAAATAAACGGCTACTATTCTGCCTTCCTAGGACCTAGGGTATACTGGGAGAGACTTTCAGAGGGTAAGGGTGCTGGAAAAGGGAGAGAAAGGGGCAGTCCAGATATCACAGGAGCTGTGCTTTTTCTGAAGCCTGATCTAGGCCTGGTAGCTCAGACCAGTTCCCTGTGGGCAGTGATGTGGCAGACCAGTTCCCTTGGGCTTCCTAAATGCCTTCTGGATCGCTTTCTGTAACCCTCCATGTTTGCCTCCCAGGCCTCAGCAGCACCTGAGGGAAGAGTCCAGTTTAGCTCCCATCCATCTACTACCTGCTCATCGTCCAGTGGTGTGGGGGGTGGGGTGACGCTGCTCTCTGGCCTCCCACCAGGTCACCCACGTGGCTTAGACGCTGTCTTGAGTTGTTTAAGAAGGAGCCACATAAAGCAATTATACCCCAATAAAGATGTTAAAAAAATAAATAAATAAATAAATTTTCATTATGTCAAAAAAAAAAAAAAGAAGGAGCCACAACCCTAGGCTCTTGGAGGCAGCTTCAGCACGGGGTGGAGTGTGGGGTGTGGAAGGGAGCCTAGAGGGTGTGGGAGAGGGGAACACGCTGGTCTCTGCTGGCCTTTAGTCTGCAGGGCCGCACGCTGCCAGGAGCAGTGTTGGCAAAAAAGCAAAGGGGGAGAGGACCAGACCATCGGCCAGAACACGCCGACGTGGGGCACTTCCCAACTGCAGCCCAGAGCAATGCAGACATGGGCTTGGCATGCTCCTGCCTCTGTGTGTGTGTGTGTGTGTGTGTGTATGCACACACACAAAGGTACATGCACAAGAAGGTGTGTGTTTGTTGACCTGGGTGAACACTGCCCATCACTACAGAGAAGATGCCAAAACTCTGTGTTTACCATCAGGGCCAGTGGGGCTGGGACCTGCAGAGCCAGAACCCCCCAGCCCCTGCCTACCGCAAGACATTGCTTCTCACAGGAACAGAGGAAGGAGAGAGGTGGAGAGGCCTGCAGCAGAGGCTGCTTCTTCAAGGAGAGCTCAGCCAGGCCCGCAGCCCTCCTCGCTGCAATGCAGCCCTCTCCTTCTACTTGTCCAGGAGCATTTAATGAGCAGCTCCTTTGCCTGGGGCACCTCCTGCCCCCAGATCCCTTTCCCCCAAACATGCTACCTGGCAGGAGGCCCAGATTTCTGCATACGAGGAAAGGCTTCAGCACAGCCCTTGTAGTACCAAGTTGTAAAAGCAGTGGGCTTTGAAGGACAGGAAGGATTTGGAAAAGCTGAAATTAGTGGACTAGTGAGCGTGGGAGGCTAGAGAGACATTTCAGACAGGAGGACAGGTTAGGAATGCATGTGATTTATAGGGAAGGTTATAAGGAAACCTCTTTTGTTGTACTGACACATCTCTGACACCAACCGGGAGTCCCGCGATTCAGTTCAGGGTCAGTTCTGACACTAACTCCTCAGGCTTAGCTTCAGATCCCACAAGTTAAAGGGCAGATTCCCCCAGAAGACTGCCCTTACTTCAGATGACAGGTGCAGATGGAGTCCCCAGGCTACCCATACTTCTGTCTGACTTGGCTACGAATTCATACAATAGTTCCCAGTACCCTGCTTCAGGTTCAATAATTTGCTAGAATGACTCATAGAACTCACTAAATGTGCTATACTTAGAGTTTTATTATAAACTATAATTCTAGAACAAAGGGAAGATCCATAATAGGGAAGGTCTGGGGGGCAGAGTGCAGAGCTTCCGTGCCCTCTCCTCACGGATCAGGTGTGTCACCTCACCTGGTGTGTTCACCAAGCAGGAAGTTCCACCGAGCTTCAGGGTCCAGAATTTTTATGTGGGGTTTCACGCAATAGGCACAGTTGATTAAACCATTGACCACGTGATTGAACTCCATCTCCAGTCATCCACCTCTCCCCAGAGAGGTTGGAAGTGGGGTGGGGATGAAATTTCCCACCTTCTTTCTAGCAGGGCCAGTCCCGCCTCACCCCCTTGCCCCCCTTCAAACCACCTAAGGACCTACCACTGGTCACCTCATTAGCATAAACTCAGTTGTGGCAGAAAGGGCTGGTTGTGAATAACAAAAGACATTCCTATTACTTAGGAAATAGCTGCATTTTTTAAAGCTCTGTACCAGGTAAGGGGGACAAAGCCCAAATAGATTTTTGTATTATACCACAGTTGTAATGGATGTTCCCTGTATGGCAAAAAGGAGAGAGCTGAGGATGGAAAGATAGGATGGGGTTAATTTATAAGGTCAGAAATTGATAGGCAATCACCCCCTCCCTCCCAAGGAAGTGGAGGCAGAGGAAAAGTAGTAGAGACAACTCCCTCACTTTGGTATCTTGGTAGAGTCTTTCATCCTGTTTGTTTGTTCACTTTTCCCACAGGTGTTTCATCCAGAAGGAGGAGTCATCCCCCAGTCTCTGCTTTGGCACCAAGGCCCCCCCCCGCCCCGATTCAGGTCTATCTATTGACATTCGCCCTAGCTGAAATACCACTTCCTTCTGGAAGCCTTCCCTGATTACCCCAGTGGGAAGTTATCCTGCTCTGAATTCCAAAAGCCCTTTGGGTCAGTCAGTTCACTCTTGCCCTGTATTGTGACTCATATTCTTATCTCCCCAGTTTGGTCCTAAGCGCCTTGGCTTACCCCTTTCTGCTTCATTCGAACAACCAGCACTGTGTGTAACATTTTGTATAACATTTGTGAGCTCTCTGCAGACATCCATGATTATCATCGGCCCCTCCTGTCCCTGAAGAACGTGGTGCCTTCCCTTGAAGAGTCCTATCTCTCTGAATAGAGTGTGAATGTCTATCCCGCCAGACTGTGAGCTCCTCCAGGACAAGGACATGTCTCTATATTCCAAGGTTTAGCACAGCCTGCCAAGCAGTGGGTGCTCAGACATGTGCAGAATGAACTCAGTTCCTCCTAGAAAATGTAACCTTTCTCGCATTTAGGAAAGATCAGGAGAGTAGGGGGATGATTTATGACTTATACTGGGAAGAAAGAGAAGGGGGCGCTAAAACAAGGGCAAGGCTGCCCTTTTCCACAGGGTCCTGCACTTTCCAGGCCTCCTGCCCAGAAGACTGCTCTTGGTGGGTGCTCCACGGCAGGCAGGTGGACGGGCAGGATGAGAAGTCAGACCAACCTGGGCAGGCAGGTGGGCAGCCGTAAGAACAACACTAACCTCTGGGGGCAGGTCTAGCAGAAAGGAGCACTTTCCGGGGACTGTGTGAAAGCTTTCCGCCTGAATGGCTTCCAGCCCCTGGAAACCCCAGAGCAATGTCCAAGCCACAGTTCACTTGACACTAATGGTTACCACCCCAAGGCCCCGGGCTGAGTGGGAGCAGGCCTGCTGGCCATCAGTCCTTCCTCCAAGGCCAGGCCTACTGCTCCCTGAGGCAGCCCTCTGAGGGGTCCTCAGTGGACAGACCGGGCGGGGGTGAGTGCCATCCAGGAGGAGGCTCCTGACCACCTCCCCCCAGGCAGTGTCTCATGACGTGGAATTGCCCCAGGGAACCGGTCACCAGCCTTGAAAAGGGACATGACACCCAAGGTTTCTCAGTAGCCTCCAAAGCCTGCCGAGAGTCAACGATGGTCCCCTGGCCTCTCTCTGCAGGCTTCAGGGCCTCTCGGGCGGGGACCTGTCTCTTGCATCCCTGGGTCACACGTCCTTTGATTTTTCTTTGGCCCCGGACCCACTCCACACCACCGAGTGTGGTACCTGGCGTCTTAGGGAAGCCACAGTTTGGGAATGGAAGGAATGGAGAAGCCCTGCTTCCAAGAAATGGTTAATTAATCCTCTCCCCTTCCCCCAGGCCCCTTGCACCTGCAGGCTGCGGTGTGTGGTTTCCCACAGATGCAGCTGGCTCTGTGGCAGCTCCCTCCCTCCCTCCGAGGGAACCTGAGAGGCCCCAGGCCTGAGGCTCCTGGGAGGGGCTCCTCAGCCTGGGTCCAGCTGCTGGGGGTGACACAGGAGGGTCTTACGAGTCCTTTGACCTGGACCTGCCACAGGGAGCGCTCTGCCTGACTGACCAAACCTGGGAGGGGCCTGCCGGCTTCCCCCTAAAGCCAAAGGCAGGGGCTGCCATTTTGGGGATGACCACACACGCTCTCCACAGGGCCTCTCAGCTCTTCCCCGGCTCCACTCCACTGACTTCTGGAAGAAGCTGGTGGTCTTTAGGGTGGGCGCGGCATCCCCCCGGGGGAGGGGAGAGAGGGGAGGTCCTGAAGCAGAGGGTGAGTTGAGTGTGAGAGGTGAGTGGGATGGACAGGAAGGAAGAGGGGGAAGTGAGACTTGGCAAGGCCAGGCCTCTGCTGGTCAAGGCAGCCTTGAACCCACAACGCTAGACACTGGCAGGCTCTGTTCTCTGGCTCACGTAGAAAAGGGCAGGTTGCTACAGAGCCAAGGCGGATACCCAGCTGCCCTCCGGGCCAAATGTGCTCAAGGGACACCTCGGAACACTACTCACTCTGAGGCAATGAAGCAAAAAAATGTGGGGGCTTTCCTGCTGAGACGTTTCCCCAGGACCAGTGAGCGAGGTCCGGAGGATCAGCCTATGGCTGGCAGCCTGCCCACTGCGCCGCCCCCGGCCGCTGGGCTTGCACCCAAATCCCAGGGGGACATCTGGCTGGTGCCACACGAGGTGCTCCGCCCAAGTCCCAACCGAGGGAGGTTCAGTTGGGTCCAGAGGCTTGGTAGATGGAGGGATGGGAAGGTCCCGGTCTGACAGGTACAGGCGGTGACAGGGCCCAGGGCTCTGGCTTATCTCACGTCCAGCCCCAGGCAAATTGCTTCAATTCGACACTTTCCCCGTGAGGCCTTATGGCCTCAGGCTCAGGGCTTCGGTGGCTTCCAGTCTACAGAAAAAGCCCAGCTCCCTCTCAGAGACAACTCCCCCACCCAGGATAAGAAGAGGGAGGGCGATCTGGCAAAGGAGGCTTGAAAGGAAACAGAGCTACCCATCTGCAGAAACCCCTGCGTCAGATGTGGGGAGGAGGGAGAGAGAGGACCCAGCAAAAGCCACAGATTCGGTCCTCACTCCCCTGCCTCAGGACGAGGACAACCGCAGGGTGGCAGCCATCGGGTGCCCGAGGCATGCTGGGTGAGCACCGGGCAAGCTTCGGTCCTCGCTCCTGTATAACCTGACACCCCTAGAGGGGTAGGGCCGACGCCAGCCACCCTGGCCAGTGCCAGGAGTCCACTGTGAACTCCAGACTTGTGCTTGGCTGGTTTGCAGTGGTGCCACGTGGCTGCAAGCATAGAGCTCTGGCTGGGAGTCACCGCTGATTCCGTTTGCCCTCAGGTGTACGGAGGCAAAGCCCCGTGAAAGAACTCTGAGCTCCTGAGAAGACGGGCCTAGGTGAGGAGGCCCGTGATGAGGTGATCCTGCCTACACGGGGCTACTGACTTGTGTATTTTTGCTTTATTGTTGTTCTTACACTATCGCGGGCATTTACTCATTGTGGTTGTCCAGACCCCATGTGTCAAGAAAATTCCAGTAAATCTGTGGCTGGGAGAGCTACAGCCCATGTCCGGAATGCCACCTTCTCATTTCTGACTTAAACAGCATTGTCTTTTTCCTCCTTGCTCAGATTCACCCATTTGGACAATTTTGTATCAGTATATGGACCCTTCACCATGATTGAAATGCTCCATTATTGAGTTAGGAATCTTTCTATGCATGCTTTTATCTGTATTTCGGTCAACGAATATTTAGTGAGTGCCTGCTCTGTGTGATCCATTGTGCTGGTGTTGGGAACACCCTGATGAATAAAACAAGGCCTGTCCTTGCTGAGCTGACAGGCCGCACCCCAGGCGTCACAGCCAGCATCACAGGGGGTTACTATCTGTACCCAGCCACGACTACTGAGCACTTTCAATTTCCTGAAAGAAAAATCTTAGAGTCCTTAGAAGGCAAGAACCCCCAAAATGGGACTGTGATCTTTCAATATATTTTGTTATTTTATTTGAAATATGTAATTACAGTCACGTGGTTCAAATAAAAAAACGACATAAAAATCTCAGTGAGAACTCTTCCTCCTAATTTTTTCCTAACAGTTCTCATCCCCGACGTAAAAAAAAAAAAAAAAATTATATCCTTTCAGTATTTCTTTATGTAAGTATATTTTCTTGGTTTTCCTCATTATTATTCTATAGAGAGTTTACTATAAACATGGTTTTTCTTGACACTATGTGCTGGGGATTGTTCCATATCCACACATAGGGGGCTGTCCATTTTCTCTTATAGCTGCAAAGTGTTCCTTGTTCTAAACCAGTCCTCTGTTGATGGGACTAGGTGGTCAGTCTCTAATGTTTTGCTGTCAGTGCGGGATCTGTCCTTCCAGATGCGCACAGGTACACAGGGTCCAAGGGTTGGGACATTTGTAATTTAGAGACACCTTGAAAACTGTCTTACGTAGAGGTTGTGCCATATTCATTCCAACCAGCAACGTATGAAAAAGCCTGTTTTCCCACCAGGCTGAGATTTTTAAAGAGAAGGCAAGGAGGCAATGTCAGGGCTCCAAAGAAGCAAGGGATGGAGAAGGCCAAGTCCAGAGTGGAAGCCCAGAGCACTTAGCTTGGCCAGTGAGGGTACACGGATAGCTGAGGACTGTGTGGTCCAGGCCATGTTGTTTCATTTGTGTTCGAGCCGTAACTGTCACAGCTGACGATTGGGGTACCCTTCCCTAGGGGAGCAAGGGACTCCAGGAAGAGAATCTATGAGGAGAGCCTGAGGCAAGAGAGCTCAGCTGGTCAACGGGGTGGGTGGTCTATGAGTAAGGACCACGATACCCAGCAGAAAAAGAAAAGAAAATGAATGCAAGCTATAACACAGTGGATTTTCATTAGATCTAGGGAAGAACTTGTAACTTTCAAGGTGTCTCATCCTGCTTTAGGTGGTGGAAGGAATTGTGGAAACTCCTCAGCGGGACTTCCAGAAGCATCACCCAATCTTTTGTGCAGTAAATGTCAAACCCCAGCTTCGCCCAAACCCCTGCACCGCCCAAGGTGCTAAGGATACGAACGTGAACAGGACAAAAATCTCCACCCTACAGAGGTCTAAAGGGGCTGAGAGCCAGTAGACAAGTATGTAAACAAGTAAATAATCTCAGATAGTCAGGGGAAGGGGTAGAGATTGGGGGTGGGATGGAAAAGAGGGAAATCCTCTCTGAGGAGGTGACATTCGGGCAGACACTTGAATCAGGAGAAGGACTGGCTCAGTCACAGATCTAAGAAAGAATCCAGGACGGATGCAGGGAAAAGCAAAGGTCGGGATCCTGAGGGTGAAGGAGCACAGAGGGAGCGAGTGAGGCTGGAGGCGTGGCCCGACAGGCAGGCAGCAAGCTGGGGAGCCTGCAGTGGGCACTGGACCACGAAGTTTGGGTCTAATTTTAAGAATTACAGGAAACGGCAATTGGTCACAAAGACACATATTCCACGATTTATGTGAAATGTCTAAAATAAGCAAATCCATAGAGACTAAAAAGTAGATTAGTCTCTAAAGTAGATTCCCCCAGGCTGGGAGAGTTGGGAGGAAATGGGTCAGTGACTGCTAAGGGATACAAGGGGCGGGAGGGGGGTTTGCGGGGGCGCGGTGATGAAAATGTTCTAACATTGATTACAGTAATGGTCACACAGGCCTGTGAATATACTAAAAAAACCTATTGAATTGTGTACTTTAAATGGGTGAATTATATGGTATGTGAATTATATCTCAATAAAGCTGTTATTAGAAAAATGATAATGGGAAGTTATTGGAGGGCTGCTTTAATCAGGGAGTAACATTTTCACTGTCTGCTGTGGGAGAATAAACTGTCAGGAAGCAAGAGCAGAGGCTGGAGACAGCTGGGAGGCCACTGTCGTGGGCCGGGGCGGAGGTGGGGAACGTGGAGGGGACGGGTGTGTGTGGGCAAAGATGCCATGGCCTGGGCTGGTTGCTTTGTGACAGAAGTTACTGAGGAGGTCAGACTGGGGTATACTTCGAAGCTAGAGTTTGATAATGGATTAGATGTAAGGGGTGGCGGAGAGAGATAGATCCAGGCTATTGAACTACAATGGGGAAGACTGGAGGAAGGGTTGGGCTAGGGGAGAGGCAGGGAATCAGAGCTCTGTTTTGGTCTCGTTTGGTTTGTTTTCATTTTTTTTGGAGTACCGTTGCTTTACAATGTTGTGTTAGTTTCTACTGTACAGCAAACTGAGTCAGCTACACGTATGCATATATTCCCTCTTTTTTGGATTTCCTTCCTGTTTAGGTCGCGCCAGAGCATTGAGTAGAGTTCCCTGTGCTACACAGTAGGTTCTCATTAGTTATCTATTTTATACACAGTATCCATAGTGTATATATGTCAATCCCAATCTCCCAATTCATCCCACCACCCTCCTTTCCCCCTTGATATCCATACGTTTGTCCTCTACGTCTGTATCTCTATTTCCACTTTGCAAATAAGATCATCTATACCATTTTTCTAGATTCCATATATATGGGTATATGCCCAGTAGTGGGATTGCTGGGTCATATGGTAGTTCTAAAAAACAGTGGTTAGAGGTCACGAAGTAGATGGCAATGCCTTAACCATATGCGTGTTGTCAGGCCCGAGGGCCTCTTCCATCCTTGTCAAGGGGAGTGCTAGCCTTCTCTCCTTTCATGCACCACAGCTCTGTTTTGGACATGACAGGCCTCTGAGGTGTCCACTAGGCAGGGGAGATGTCAGGATCAGAGTCACCACCATGCTGATGGCCACATGCTAAGGGCCAGCAGTCCTATGAGGAGAGCTCTACAATTACCCCATCTGTACTGGGCACGTCACGTGCACCACTTCAGATTCCCTCGGCCTCCCCTCTGGTTTGGTACCCCACTGTGGTAACCAGTTTTACACAGGCCTCAACCAGTGTCACACAAGTGCAGCCAACAGTGTCCCTCCGCAGGCCTCTTAAAGCCTCCTGACACCCTGGTGTCGGGGACAACCATGGGACCCACTTGGCATTGACACATGAGCCACCTAGGACTGCAGGGAGTTAACATCCCCGGGGTAACTCCATAGGAGCCAATGTATAAGTGATCCCCCTTTTTTCTGGAAGGTTCTGAAGTACATTTCATAAAGCTTCTCAGAAGGTCCTGCAGGATGGAACAGCAGTCACCCAGAGAAGTGGCCAACTAGTTCACACACCTAGGTCAGCAGCCCTCTATCTGTATTTCACTCTTCCTCTCCCTCAGTCCTGCTCCCTGGGTCATGTTCCCAAATAAGCTACTCACACTTAAGCCTCTGTCTCAGACCCTGCACTGGGGAGACCCCATGTAGATGGGAGATACCATCTACCGAGGCACAGAGGATTAAGGTCACACAGCTTGTCAGGGTGGAGCAGGTATTAACATCCAGGCAGGGGGTCCTGAGCTGGAGCTGCTGTTTCATCCTCTACTCTGTTCCCCATTGCTTCTCAAAGATTCCAACCTCTAGACGGCACTGAAAGTCATAGGCCAAGATGGGATCTAAGCAGGGAGAGACTGTAAGTAGGAAAGAAGTCCCCATACTATGCTAACACTTCGAGGCCAAGAAGAGGAGGAGCTAGTGAAGGAGCTCGGGAAGGAGCTGCCCTCAAGGTAGGAGGAAACGCCAGCAATTTCTCTGCTATGCAAATGCTGTTGAGAGGCAGGATAAGATGACAGGAAACTGACCTTTGGATGTACCAACAAGGAGGCCATTGGTGACTCGGACAAGTGTAGTTTCCACGAAGTGGCAGAGACAGATGCTTGGCTGGAGTGGGCTGAGAAGGAATGGGGATAAGGATGTGGGGTGGGAGGAAAGGGGCAGGAGCTGGAGAGGGCGTAGGGTCACGGGAGGGTTTGCTTTTAGCATGAGAGAGATGACAGCACATTTAGCTTCTGAAGGGAACGATCTGGTGGAGAGGGGCAGTTGCACAGCGCAGGAAGGAGAAGAATGATTTGGGGCAAAGTCCTGGAGTGAGTGAAGGGGTTGGAATCTGGTGCACAAGTCGAGGGGCTGGCTGGGAATTCGAGAGGAGGCCATCCAAGGTCAGAAAGGAAGGCAGCGGCAAGGGTACAGGTGCAGGCACCTTGGGAGAGCTGATGGTGAGAAGACAAGTACTTTTCACATGACTGCATCTATTTTCTTAGCAAAATAAGGAGCAAGGTCGTTAGCTAACAGCAGGGAAGAAAGAGGAGGTGTTGAGAGTTGGAGAAGAGAGGAGATGTGAAACGCTCATCTGGAAAGTGGGGCAGTGAATCTAGTAGAGAAACACAGTAGGATTACTGGTCAAGCTGAGTGCCCACTTGAGGTTTGTGGTCAGAAAAGTAGAGTGCGACTAGTCACCGTGGCTGTGAATTTTCCCTGCGGTGTTCAGCTACTCAGCACAGGTGCAGAGGAGGTAGGGCGTTGGGGTTAAGCAGGGTCGAGGTGTGTCGAGGTGCGTCAGGAGAGCCCAACCGAAGGCAAAGGGCCAAGAGAGTGGAGGGCTTGTTCAAAGGGGCGATTATTGTTACAGAACACAGACTCAAGCTGGAGAAAGAGGCAAGTGGGTGAATAACGGACAGATGGACAGTGAAAGAGGGTGAGTTCAGCGGAATGGAAGTCCCAGAGGGGACAAAGAATACAATGGAGGTGACAGAGTAAATGAGCTAAAAACACAGGAAGTGGTGATCAGAGACTGGGGGGATCAAAATTCTTGAGTTCAGGCTATGGCCATGGGAGTGGGTGGCAGAGGTGGGAAGAAGACTGGTGCAGGGAGGAGGTCAAAGACCGCCAGTGGTAGGTGTTGGGTAGATGTAGACAACATCATCTATGTAGATGTCTTTCCCCGCCCACTGTGTCTGAGATAGCTCCTCATCCCCTGCCACTAATCCTTCACCTGCCTTTTTCCCTTTCATAGCATCTCTGCCTAATATTTTATGCAGTACTTATTTATATGTTAATTACCCTTGCTCCCTTGAGAATGTAAGAACCTTGAGGGCTGGGACATTTTCTCTCTAGTTTACTTCTATATCCTCGATTCTAAGAATAGTACCTGGCGCATAATAAACGTTCAAAAATATTTGTTGGGGCTTCCCTGGTGGCGCAGTGGTTGAGAGTCCGCCTGCCGATGCAGGGGACACGGGTTCGTGCCCCGGTCCGGGAAGATCCCACATGCCGCGGAGCGGCTGGGCCCGTGAGCCATGGCCGCTGAGCCTGCGCATCCGGAGCCTGTGCTCCGCAACGGGAGAGGCCACGACAGTGAGAGGCCCGCGTACTGAAAAAAAAAAAAAAAGAAAAATGTGTTGAATGAAAGAATGATTGTTAAGGTCTCAAAAATAATCAAGGAGTGGTGATGGAGAGGGATATAGTGAGCCAGGCACTAGCATATTCTGGGATTGAGTGGAATGGCCTAGAGTGTGGTAAATTTCTACAGCTCGGAAGGGCGGTGGCTGATTTGGTCTGATGGCAATATCTAGCCCTCCTGAAACTCACCTAGATGAGATAGATTCTTCTGATGCCTTCAAAGGAGATGAAGTTTTAGGGTGAGGAGAAAGGAGAGAAACCATAGCAATCGCCATCAGGAGCAAGGAGGACAACTCCCCACCTCCAGACTCACTGGTATGAGGGATGTGGAAGAAATAGTGACCACAGGAGGCGGCTACAAGCGAGTTAGGTTTTGGGGATCGAGGGGCTTTCCATCAAGAGCAGGAAGGTGAAGGAATGGTCGAAGAGAAGGTTGAGTACAGGGGGAGATTTTGCTGATGATAAACCATGAGTTCCAGAGAGCAAAGTGAAAGGATTTGGGGGATGGATCAGATTAGAGGAATTACAGAGCTTTACAGGAGTAAAAATCTAAGGGATGAGGATGACCATGATTCTCAGACTTCAGGTGGTGACTGAGGACACCAGGGTGCAAGGCATGATGGGATTATCCTGATGGTCTTTCAAGGGAAGATGGGTGCCTCCCCCTCCAGCCTGGGCCCTCGGGTGGTATGCGGCGCTGGGGCAGTGATGTTGGGGTTGGGGGAGGGGAAGTCTTGCCCGACACCAACTGTTCAGAGTGGAAAATGCGGGCAGCATTGGGTACGGGAAGGAAAACTGGGTGGGCACTCAAGAGGCTAGAAGTTTGTCCCAACCTTTCCTACAAGCAGTTATGTAACTTTGGGCAAAATGGGCATCATTTTCCTTAC
Source organism: Lagenorhynchus albirostris (assembly GCF_949774975.1). NCBI lineage: Eukaryota > Metazoa > Chordata > Mammalia > Artiodactyla > Delphinidae > Lagenorhynchus > Lagenorhynchus albirostris. The sequence continues at coordinate 83,854,360 of NC_083095.1, forward strand.
CTATAAAAGTGGAGCGGAGAGGAGGTGCCTCCCGGCTCTGTAACTCTTGGTCTCTCTCCTTCTCCTTTCCCTGACCTCCTGTCTCCTCAGCCTCCCCACCACCTAGCCCAGGCTTTATATTCTCCTTGGGGCCCTGCTTTGTGTTAACCACACTCCTGCTGTCAGGAGAGCTGGGAGGCAGAGGCTCCCCAGGCTCTCTGGAAGGGAGCGAAGCCGGCAGCCCTGGCTCAGGGCTGGGCTCTTTACTATCCAGCAACTCTGGGAGCCTGGCGTTTGGCCCAGGGAAATGACCAGAACGAGGTTTTGGCTGGGGGCTTGATCTGAAGCCCTGGACTAGGATGTGGGGGAGGCATATTCTCATCCAGGGTCCCCCAACAGCAAGCGGGATCCTGCCTGACCCGCTGGGCAGGGACAGTAATAACCACCTTGCTGACCTCACTTGTGGGAAAGGTCAAGCAATGAATGCCCACATTCACGAAGCGCTCACCATGCGCCAGGCATCAAGTACTCGTCACGAGGATCCTCAAAGCTGGCCTCCACTACGATTCCCCCCTTTAGGGATGAGGGGACAGAGACTCAGAACATCTAAGTAACTCACCTGAAGACCCGCAGCCAGTAAGCGACAGAGTGAAGATCTTAACCTCTAAACCACAGGGTTTAGTTTCCTCGGCAACCTGTGAAGCAGATATCATGGTCCATTTTACAAAGATGGAAATGAGCTCAGAGGGGCTGAGTGATTTGCCCAGGGCCACTGGGCTCTCCGGTAGCAGAACCAGCATTTGAACCCAGGCCCGACTCCAGAACCCATCCTCTTCTCACAGGGCCACACAGCACCCCCCCAGCATCAGCACAGGGTGGGGGTCTTCAGGCTGCCCTGCCCAAGGCCTCAGCTGTGAAAACAAAGAAGCTGCGGTCTCCCCCAGGCAGCTTCTGCAGGGTTGAGGAGGCCGCTAGCCAGACGTTGGCAGGAAGTGTTTCGCTGAGATACACCTCCATCACTCCAGAACTCAGACACTCACCTGGAAGAGGAAGACTTTCTGATGCATGGGAAGAGTCAGACCAGCCCACGTCTCGATCTGCTCTGAGAACTCTGGCTGGTAAGTGGCTATTTACATTCCCAGCTTCTTTAGAGTCTCTCTGGAGACTTTGAAATCATTGTCAGCTGGTAAGGGTTAACCTCACCATTTTTCAGATTGGATAATTGAGGCATGGAAGGGCAGACTCCTTCAGCGAGTGCGTTTCTGGTGTCTTTTATGTGTAACCTGAGGCAGGAGGTGGACACAAGATGAGGCAGGAGGTGGACACAAGATGTGTCAGGCCACTACTGCTCTCCAGAAGTTGCAAGTTAGGAGCGGAGTGGGGGATTATTGGGCTGCACCCCACAGGCCTGTAAGCCTTGTAGTTGCTAGTTGCCCAGCTTTGAGACCGAAGAAAGAGTCCGGAGACAGTGACAGAGACATCAATGGATTATTGGATAGGGGGGATCTTACACAAAGCTTCCTGGAGTGAGACACCCCCCATCGTGTGCAGCAGATAGCGGGCAGGACATGGCAGTAGGCTTCGCTACTAGAGGAGAAGAGGTTACCATTTAAGGGGGGGAATTCACATCAGGTGGGCCCATCAGTTACCAGGGACTAATGAAACCCTACAATTAAGAGGATTGTGTAGTCACGTGGGTGAAACAGGGACTGGTCAGCCAGGGGATGTACAGAGAGCAAGGGAACAGCCATCTTGAGCAGCCTGACCATACGGGGTGATGTGCAGGGTCCTACAGCATCCGTTGCCTGATGAATGTGCACCGATGACGGTGAAGCCACCACGGCTGGCCACGTGGTTCTGGGACCTTAAACCACTCACACTGAAAGTCTGTGGCTTCATCTTGTGGCCACAGTACCAGACTCTACCGTCCATGCCCACCTATAACACATACAATATGTGCTCAATAAATGCTAATTAGCCTCATACAAGGCTCAGGAAAGGCTGTGGGGAGAAAGGAGGTGGTGTTTCACCTGGGCCTTGAAGGGAATTGAGTTGGTGCAGAGATGAGGGGAGAGGACCTAGGCTGACAAAACAGCATGAGCAAGGCCACATGGTCCGTTGACGGGAGAGTATAATGTGCGATGAGATTAGGCCATAACTCAGAGTTCCCGAGTGGGAACCTGCTTACCACGTGGTGGTTTACATTTCTTGTTCTTGAGACTTGGACTTCTCTTAGGCCCAGAACCACATTCTGCTCCACAGGCCTTATCCGTGGCATGGAGCTGCACCTGCCTAGACAGAAAATCTTTTACAAATTGCCCCCGAGGCACTGGATAGGCTGAAGAGGACACTACTTGATGATCTGGCTTCTCCCATTCATTGCGGTGACCACACTCGGTGCTTTTGAGCTGTCGGCAGGGATGGGAAAGTTCTCTCTCTCTGCTTCCAATACGGTGGCCCCAGCCACCTGTTGGCTATCAAGCACTTGAAATGTGGCTAGTGATACTGGAGTCTGCATTTTACATTTTATTTAATTTTAATTAATTTAAACAGCCATGCGTGGCTAGTAGTTACTGTATCGGGCAGTGCAGGTGTACATTCCTTCCTGGCCATGGACCGTCAGCTCCATAAGAGACTAACTGTGCCTGGTTTTACTTACAGGCTTCTCCCCAGCACCTACCCAGGGCCTGGAACATGATTGGCACCTCCTTAATGAAAAGTTGCCAGATATACAAACGAGCAAATTCTCTGTTTCCCTCACTACTCTATAATCTCTTTAGATACTGTCTTTTTTGTGTATGGAAAAAAACTACATAACATAAAATTTTCCATGTTAACCATTTTTAAGTGTACAGTGCAGTAGTGTTAATTATACTCACACTGTTGTACAACAAAAGAGACTGTCACTTTGCATTCTCAGACCCCAGCACAGCACCTGGCACGTACTCTTAGTAAACATTGGTTGAAGCACTGAAAAGCGTCATGCCTTTGAGAAGCCAGAGCAAAGATTCCAGTGCCACCTCCTACCCCAGCCCCACACATTCCCTGGGGCTTTGAGGATACCCTGGAGCAAAAGCTCTAGAGCACTGTGTTACAAAGAAGTCGACAATCCACTGGGGGTAGGGAATAAATAAACTTTGTTTTTAATTTCTAAAATAAAATTTAACCCACATAATGTAGGGATTGACAGCAGTACATGTATATAATTTATAAATATATGAAAATCTGGGGATACTGCCCCTCAATTTTTTGCCGATTGGCTGGAAACCGCTTCTCTAGGTCCCTGATATAGACTGATGTTTCTCATTGATGAACAGGGTCTCTCTCAGCCTCCAGCTACTTTCTTCCCTCAGTTCAGGGGACCCTCAATAAGTAGTATTAATAAATAGCAGGTTGCAGGTGGGATCCTGAGGAAGGCTGGACTAAAGGGAGATTAGCTCTGCTAAGGGCAGTCTGAGGGCTGTGAATGTAATAGGGAAGAACCTTTGTATTCTACTACTAGTTAATCACTACAGGGATGTTGCCTATAAGCTTAAATTATACCTACTGGCACATCTCTGGGAACCCTGCCTCCCGGGTAATGAGTGTTAAGCTAAAATACCTTTGTTTAGCTCACAGGAAACATCCCAACCAGACCCACCTGTGAATGGCTGCAGGAAGGAAGAAATTAACACATCCCCTACAGAATCTGGGGAATCCTCACTTTACCTCCTCCCCTTTTAGTATAAAAGAAGCCTGAATTCTAACTCGGGGAAGATGGTTCTTTAGGACATTAGTCTACCATCTTCTCAGTCTACTGGCTTTCCAAATAAAGTTCCTATTCCTTACCCCAACACCTCGTCTCTCCATTGATTGGCCTGTTGTGAGGCAAGCAGTAGGAGCTTGGACTCGGTAACATGAACTGGAGCATTGGCCACAAGCATCTGTGTGTTTAAATTATATCTATTTTTGAGCTCACTTCTAGCAGAAGAGTCAAAATTTACATTCTGACCCCCAAGTAAATTTTCAGTCTTAGTCATGAAATTGGGGCATCGTACCCCAGGAGTGCTCAAAAGGAGCTGTGAATCAAGTGTAAGAGAATCCATTTTCTGATCCTCAGTTTTCTATGCTCTCTTTCCTAAAAGCAATCTTCCTAAAAATGCACCTAAGACAAGCCATCCCCTTTCTCATAAAGAGGGCTTTAGTGCTTCCCTGGTGGCACAGTGGTTGAGAGTCCACCTGCCGATGCAGGGGACACGGGTTCGTGCCCCGGTCCGGGAAGATCCCACATGCCACAGAGCGGCTGGGCCCGTGAGCCATGGCCACTGAGCCTGCGCATCCGGAGCCTGTGCTCCGCAACGGGAGAGGCCACAACAGTGAAAGGCCCGCGTACCGCAAAAAAAAAAAAAAAAAAAAAAAGAGAGACAGCTACACCGCTCACCCATTTTGACCCACACCGTGGGCACTGCATTGTGGAATAGGTATGAGAACTCTCAGGATGGGGTAACAAGTCTTTTTGTAAGTCAGGTGGTTTACAATTCTTTGCTGCCAACAAAATTGAAGGAGATGCTAATCAAACTGTCAGCAGATCATTAAAAACAATATGATAATAATGATATTAAGCATATAACTTGGAACAAGTTCAAAGAATTGAATGACATTCCTATGTCAAAACTCATTGGTTTCCATATATTTACTTACTTATGTGAACAATGTTTCTCAATGTTTAAATCTATAAAATTAAAACGTGGGAATGAAATAGATGCTGAACCTTCAGTCTAGCAGTAAGTCAAAGTCGTTCATATATCGATGCACTAATTGGGAAGAAAATGCCCCTGCCACCTGATGAAAAGATATATTTCCAATAAAATTTACTGTTTACGTTTAACAGTTGTTTATCAAACTGTATAATTATTTACATGGCTCTGATCAATCAAGTATTAATCATTGTGACAACAACTAAAACCATAACAAAAATTGTTAGCTAAGGAAGTTTTAACTTAAAATTTTTTATTGATGTATTACTCAATAGAAGATTTTCGATCATAAAAAATACATTATATTAGGATAAAATCTATAACAGGAGTAGAATGGAAATACAAGCTCATGGAGGCAAAGAAACAATGTAAACTTCCTCTTGTTGAAAAATTAGAATCTGTTTCCCTATTTCTTAAGTGGATAATGGAGGATATCAAATTGCTATGATATTTAGATTCCACTGGACATTTAAAAGAGATTTTAAATTTTTTGTTTTGAAGTGTCAATATCCATTTTTCTTTGAATTTTCATGGCTCTAATATAAAATCAAATGAAGGCACATGGAAAGTGAAAAAAAATCAATGCTCATAAAATGCTAGAAAGGATATCCTTTGGAACTATTTAAACTCGCAATGAAAAAATTTAAATGCCAACTTAAAAAATACAGGAGGGGGCTTCCCTGGTGGCGCAGGGGTTGAGGGTCCGCCTGCCGATGCAGGGGACACGGGTTCGTGCCCCGGTCCGGGAGGATCCCACATGCTGCGGAGCGGCTGGGCCCATGAACCATGGCCGCTGAGCCTGCGCTCTGCAACGGGAGAAGCCACAACAGTGAGAGGCCCGCGTACAGCAGAAAAAAAAAAAAAAAAAATACAAGAGGGTATGTAATGTAAACAATTCCTTTAGAGGACTTGAAAGCCACTGTCTGGGAGTTAAGGGTCCAGTGTCTACAGCGCCTGCTCCCACCCCTAAGGTCCCGGTCGGCCTCTGGAAGTGCATCTGTCCTGCTCTGCCTTTACAGGGAATCTTTGGTGTGCCCCCCGCAAACCAAAAAAAACTTAGAAAACAAACAAAAACCCCTCCCCAGCAGGCCCTGCCCTGGGGCTCTAGATGCCGCCATCCTGTCCACCCGGCCCACTGGGCTCAGCCAGCCCTCCGCCCCTCCCTCCCCCTCCGCCCTGCCTGCCGTCCAGGTCACCTCCTCCCAGCCCCCGCTGTCCAGCCCCGGAGTAAATAAACCACCGGGCAGGGACCCAGACAATGGGCCTTGGCGAGGAGTTAATGGGCTGGGCCTCTGGCGTTAGCCGAGTGTGACCGGAGCTGGCAGGGGGCCTGGCCCGGCGCCAGCATCGATTACGACTAGACGGAGCCAAGGCAGACTTGGCACGGGCGGGCCCCACAGCTGGCAGATTCAGTCACCCTGGCCACGAGGGCATGAGGCGGGCCCCGGGGGGCCGCTGCCACCAGCTGGCCGGGCTCCAGCAGGCCGCGTCACTGCCAGCGGGGAAGGGCCGCCCGTTGAGCCTCCAGACCCTCGGCCCTGACCTTTGGGCCTGCCCACGGGACTGTCCCTGATAGAGCCTCTTCTTCCAGCCCCAGGCTGCCTCGGAGGCTGCTCTGTGGCCCCAGAGACCGTGGGTGGGGGGTGGAGGTGGAGTGAGGGCTAGGGGGTGGGACAGCAGCGAGGATGAGGACTAAAGGAGGCTGCTCAGCTTGGCTGGTGTCTGTCAGCGGGAAGAGCAGGTGAAGCAGCCCCTGCTTCTGCTCTCCAGATGGAGGCTTTCTTTTCCTGTCCCTCGAAAACCCTGCGGGGCCACTTGGCTCTGCTCCACGTCAGAAACCCCACCCTGAAGTGGGTTGGGAAGGGTGGCAGGGGAGCCAACCTGAGGGCTCTGTCTCAAGCTTTGTTGCTACGAAGCTGTTCACGCTGCAGTTTACAATCCCTGCTTAGCTGGGGGGAAGGGAAATTCTTTGCTTTTTTAAGTTGACTTCTAGCTCCCAGACTCCCTTTGGATGCTCTCCCCCGGGGCAGTGAAGTATAGTATAACCCTTCATCCCTGTACGTGTCTCCATCTCAGGTTGGCTCCTGAGCCTATTCCGAGGCGATCTGTTGGTCTCACTTGCTGATTTGGCCTGATATCAGGGAGGAGATCATTCCACTGGACAGAATCCCCAAATTTTAGGGGATGGTTAGTCCATCTCTCCCCTGAGGGTTCCAGAAAAAAAGCCCAGAGAGAGAAAACACCTGGCTATGTGCCCAGAGTGACAGTCCCTGCTTCCTGAGGCCCCAGGTGGAGAGCAAGGAGGTCAGGTCCTGCAACGGCCTCATGGTCCCACATCCTCAGAGCTGCAGGTGCACAGGTGCATCCCAGCCCAGGAGGCAATGATAATCCTGCCCCACCCGTTACCCAGAGAGGGAGGTTGAAATGGGGAGTGAGAGAGGCATTTGAAACAGACCTCCAAGAGCAGAGGAAGAGCAGCGAGCTCTCATGCCACCTCTAGTTCTCCCTCTAACCCTCAGTTTCCCTCGTTTCCCTCCTCAAGCTCTGGGACCAGATCCGCTACTTTTCCGTGAGCTGTTCTCAGACGGAGTCTGACAGTGTAATGACTGACTAGCTGAGAGTGGGTGGGTTGGGATGGGGTGGGGGGATGGGGGGATGGGAGGAGGATGTGTGATCCACCTAAGGACGCCAGCTCTCATAACACTGGGGACGTGCAGCCTCTGAACTGTGAAAGACAGATGCACTGACAAGTAAGAAACAAACTGGTCTGGGACTTCCCTCGTGGCACAGTGGTTAAGAATCCGCCTGCCAGTGCAGGGGACACGCGTTCGAGCCCTGGTCCGGGAAGATCCCACATGCCGCGGAGCAACTTAAGCCCACGCACCGCCAACTACTGAAGGCTTCGTGCCCTAGAGCCCATGCTCTGCAACAAGAGAAGCCACCGCAATGAGAAGCCCGTGCACCTCAATGAAGAGTAGCCCCCGCTCACGGCAACTAGAGAAAGCCCTCGCGCAGCAACGAAGACCCAGCGCAGCCAAAAACTAAAATAAAATAAAAATTCAAAAGAAAAAAAGGAAACAAACTAGTCTGGACTCAGGATGAGACATGTCCAGACATTTTGGACCAAGGGAGGAAGAGAGGAATGGTGGGAGAGATGACTTTTCTATAAAAGAAATATGGACATTTGATGGAGAAATAGAAACACATACAATTCTTTTTTTCCCTCACTACACTTACTTTTTTAGTGTCCTTTGAGGACCTACAAAAATCACTTAGGTCGTTTAGGAACATAAAATGTGCTATACATAACTTGGCTCATAAAATTGTCACCTTTGTTATATGGTTTTAGAAATGAGAAGGCCTGTTAAAAAGTTAAAAATGTGTTGTTAACGGAGAGCATTTACTTTTCCCTAACATTTTTTAAAACCAAAAGACTCCTCAGGAAGTTTGATTTTTTTCACCCTGCCCTTCACCTCTACAGCCTGGACTCATCCTTTTGGCGTCTGTTTACACAGGAGATGGCAGACCTTTCCCTCTGGACAACCTCACACCCAGGGCTGGCTTGGCTTCATGGGTGTGTGACCCAGACAGTCACACAGGGCCCGAGACATGTTTAGAAGGGCCCTGCACTTGGTTTAATAGTCTGTTGTCACCATCTTAAATTTTTTCATCATGTTTTAACAAGGGGCCCGCATTTTCATTTTGCACTGGGTCCCACAAATTACGTAGCCGGTTCTTCTCACAACCCACCAGTCCCCCTGCCTGAGGCCGACGCTGACCTTCCGCATCCAGGTCCCTCACTGCTGGGCCTCATCAGCACAGCATCTCCCCAGGACCCCGGATGGCCTTACCCTCGCTTAACTCTCCTTCTATGCCGGCCCCTGCATTCCTCCCTGGATCCTCCGCTGTCCCCAGACAGCTTATCGGCATCTATGTCTTACATCCCCCCTTTCCTCTGGCTCTGGTGATGCCAGGAACCCGACGGCACTGAGAGCCTGTTTCCAGCCTGGGGTCAGTTTGAGCAGCCAGGCTTGCTCACCACACCAGCTGGGGTTCCCCTCCAGAAGCATGCCTCACGCAGAGCGGGCAGCCTTCAAAGGAGCCATGCCTTCCTGGTTGCTGCCTTCGCATCCTGATGCAGTCTGATGGTGTTTTTGCAGTTTTCCTGTCAGCTTGGGGGGAGAAGTTCAAAGAGACTCTGTCTTCCTTTCTGGCTTCCTTTCCAGACGGAGCAGCTTTCTCTCGGCGTCTCCCCTGCCCCACCTCTCTCGAGGAAATTGGTGTCTTTCCCGCTCCCTCCCTCCCCCAAAAAGGTTCAGGTATGGGGGGGGAGGGGAGAATCCGAAGCACAGGGCAGGTCAGAGGTCAGCCAACACCCTGGCTTGGGGGTCTCTTTGCCAAGGCTCTCCTGTGGAGTTAGACACTCGAAGGGTTGGAGAGGAAGAAGGAGGGAAAGTGAGCTCCTGGGGCTAGAAGAACATTAGCACCTCTCAGAAGAGCACCTGCATCACCAGTTCTGAAAGAAGGTGATAATTGTTCATAACTTGCTTCTGGACATACTTCCTAGGGGCCAGTGACCAACGGGGGTTTGCCCGACCTGCTGCCTTCCTGCTGGTGAAGCTTTCCAGGGAAGCTATTCACTAGGAAGTACCTTGGATCCCAGGGGTCTTGGAAGGGGCCTCTGAGCCCAGAATGTGTGGCAGGCACACTGGGAGTTTGCCGGTTCTCCGGAGGCATACGTGTCGCTCAGCACTGAACCAATCTAACTCCTCCAGAAGACCTAGTATAGTGCTCAGGGAAGTGTGCATGCACAATTAATGTCACGCCTCCATCACTTCTCTCCCTCTTTCCTCCTCTAACTATTAAGATGGGTCAACAGGACCTGGGGGTAGAAACGCCTGCTTGCCGTTCCCATGCCAGCCATCACCACTCACTCACTGCAGGAGAGCCTGCCAGGCCCAAGGACAAGCCCAGGGCTCCGAGTCTACCCTTCCAGATCAGCACTGAAGCCAGCTAGATGCAACCTGTGCACTGTCCCCGAAGCTGGGGACAGGAATATGTAAGTAGGCCTGTGAGCAGGCCGGGAGACAAGGTGCACAGTAGGCCCAGCATCAGCGGAAGCATTCTGAAAATCTAAATCCCGAAAGGGTCAAGGGAACTGGTTTCCAGAGAGGCTCCAAAGAATAAGCCTTGTGGAGAAGATTCCAATGGCGGAGGAATAGCTACTGGGGCTCTGGAGAAAGAGGGGAGGCACCGTGGGGCAGGAGAAGGACAGAGGAGCACATGAGGGCACTCAGCAAAAGTTACTTCTTGCCCCCCAAAAGGGAAGAGGAGTGAGGGTGGAAATTTCCTCTAAGCAAGACTGTCAGGCTGCCGAGTAAAAGCGGAAGGGGAAAGAGGTACACAGGGAAGGAAAATCACACCATCAGAATCAAAGTGATTCACTTTGAGCCTGGTGAGGAGGGGAATGGAGTACGGGGTGAAATTTTAGCCACCTTAGTCCATCGTGTGACCCAGTAGTGCTGGGGACTTTCCTCACAGAGTTAATGCAAATGGACGTGGAATACCCTTTGTGGCCAGAAATGGTTAGCTGTGCCCTTCCATAGCACGCAGGTGATGCTGGGAAGTGCCCACCCAGCCGGGGATTCTATCCCCGAGTTCCCCTTGCATAAGCGAGGTACTGGGTGACTCGGCCTCACTAATGGGAAATGAATGGAGCCGGTGTGTGTCATTTCCAAGTTGATGTTAAGAAGCAGATGTGCCTTCTTCACCCTCTCTTTCCCCATCTGTAGTGGCTTTTGAAGGTACATGCTGAAGTTGGCTGAGTGACAAGCTAGAAGGAGCCTGGATCCCTGGATCACCCATCAAACACCCACATTAGGCAGCTGTGTGAGTGAGAAATAAACTTTTTTGTGTTAAGCCTTTGAGATTTGGCCAGGGCCGGGGGGCGGGGGGGTTGTGTGCTATATAATAGAGCAGTTAGCATTCCTGATATGTCTGACCCAGATGTTGCACTTATAGAAATCATCAGAGATGCAAAGATTTAGAGAGCCTAAGAAGAATGAGCAAAACCTCAAATGGTTATAATCTCAGTGAACACTGCACCGAGCTCTGAAATTATGGGAATGGGAAGTGGGCAGCGAGGAGAAAAGATAGATTGGGCAATTGCAATGTAGTACGAGTACTAATAGTTGTGATAGGAATAAGGAAGAACAGCAGTTGAGAAGAAAATGAGAAAACGGATCAACAAGGCTGGTGGTTAACAAGTGCGTAAACTGAACCCTCTGTGCAAGCATTTTGAGAGAGGTTGGTGAACAGATCCTGCTATGGAAATACTTTGCTAATTGCAGTCAGGGGTACTCAGCATTTTTTCCTAAGAAATCCTTTGACATATGATTAAATTACCAAGGTCTCTTTTACCTTTTATATCTAGATTTCTCCAGCCCAAGTATCCCAACATTAGTGTTTTCATGAATCTGAAGACTTTTCTTCTCTTGCTCATAAGTGATACTTCTCACCATCCTCTCTGGCCCCAGGCAGTGATGGTAGTATTTCTAGAGTAAGTACTGGAAGTTATGTCTGAAATATACTATATTTGTATATTGTTTTCAAATTACATTCACATACAGTTTCAATATTTTGCAGAATTGCAATCCCTACTTCAAACAGAATCTTCCAGACTGGCAACACTCACATACACGAGAGTTGATTTTCAAAGCTCTATCATTTCATTTTTTTGAAATAGGGATCTCAAATATGGGCAGAAAGTGAAAAAAAGAAAAGAAAAATTTTTCCCCCTTGGTAACTATGTTAGTCAGGATAGGCTAGGGTATGCTGCAGTAATAAAGTAACTCTGAACACAGTGGACACAAAAAGGCTTCTTTCTTTCTTATGCTATGCGTTCATTCCAGGTTGGCCAGGGGCTCTGCTCCACATAGCCCTCAGGGATCCAGGGTGACCAAGGTTACACCATGCTGTAGCTGCACTATCTGAGGTTACACCATGCTGCAGCTGCACTACCTGGAACAAGAGTCCTCCTCCATCACTGGAACAAGGGAAGAGAATAAAAAATGGCTCACGTGTATTTTCTACCCCCGCCTGGAGGTGACACAGCATTTCTGCTCTATTTCACTGCTCAGAAATTGTCACATGGCCCCCCTAATACGCAGAACTAAATACAGTTTTTAGTGAGCACCACTGTCTTTGCCATAATTACTATGTCTTCTCCCATGCTGTCTGCCATTTCCTCTCTGGGACTGCCTGTTTTCTATTCATCTTTACGTACATACAATAATCTAACTTTCTGAGACTGCACTAAGACAGGGACAGCAAACATGTACTGTCGTTTCCTCCGCCCATGCCCAGTAGACAGTGCTGATTGCTCGTAGCACTCTTTTCTGCTACGTCCAGATGTAGCATCAGAATCCTTCCCAACACAGGTGGCTGCCACTTTCTCAGTATCATCACTAGAGATGAAACTTATCTGCCACTCCCAGTCTATGGAATTTCACTGACCCCTAGGACATAGAACTTGGTTTCCTTGGCTCCACCTCCATTACTTTCTTTGGGGATGGACATGAGACCAACAGACACTTGATCATTTCTGTTATCTATACTGTTTACAAATACCTAATCTGGGGCCTCCAGCGTTACCAGCAATTTCAGGCTCTGGTATTTTCCCTTCAACTTCTACCACTTTGATCAGGGTAAGAACAATCAAAGGAAACTTGACTTCCTTCACAGCTAACATGGGCTAACACAAAGACTGAACGAAAAGAAATCTTTAGGGAAAAGCAGAAATGCAAGTCCTTCTGACCCAGAACTTTGAAATGGATCAGTCCAGACCTCCTCTCCAGAAGCCTCTAAAACTTCACAGGTCACTCCCCTCAACCAAGGAAGGGAATCTTTCTTTCCTATCATCAGTGACATGGAGCAAAGAGAACGTCTTTCATTAAAAAATTATAAATTAAAAAAGAAAGATAACATCCCTTTCCTTAAGAGTTTAAAAAAGTAGGATCACAATAAGAAAATCCAGAATGTCCTTTCTCTCAGCTGTTAAAACTCTGCTCACCATTTTCTGTTTCTTGCAAGCTTTATCCCGAGCCCCTGGGGTCTCTGGTAAGAGACACTTTAGAAAATAGAGAAGTTGGGGCAGGCTGCTGGCTTGCTTGTGTTTTGGGGTGTTTTTTTTTTTGTTTCCCTCTAAGTCATTTCCCAAAACTTCTTAAAGTCCTCACGTTATACAAAGTGAAGATTTGTTCTCTTACACCATTAGTGGAGAAGTCTCTCCGGACAGAAGTTTCACTACTGTTGCTGTTTGGAATTGGCTCAGCAGACGTAAACAGGGTCATCCGGGGCCAAAGAGGGTGGGTGTTTAGTTTTAAAGCTCTGGGGTTAAGAGTGAAAGCATGTGACTCTAGCCTGGCCAGAAACAGAGAAGCCTTTGTGTGCAAGGAGCAAGCGACTGGCAGTCCTGAGGCTAAACACAGGGGGAGCGGGGAGAGAGAGCGCTGACACAGGTTTCAAGGGTCTAATAGGATGCCACTGGAGGGAGGTTAACTCTTTGTGTCAGGCTCCCAGGCTTCCGTGGGGAGAGCTTCTGTTTGTGGCTCACGGTAGAGCAAAGAACTTCAAAAAAATAAACAGAGCTTCCTTGGCTTGCAGAGGGACACAGTACTCTTGTAGCCAGTGTGGAGAAGAGGCAGGCTGAAGCAACTGGAAGCAAGAGCAATGTCCATGGGGAGAGTTTTTGATAGATCATACGATAGAACTTCCTTGGAGTCCCAACATCTAAACACTGCAGGCTGTTCCTGTGCCAATGCTCCCCCCAACTCCTCCCCCTTCTCATCCTGGATGGCTGGGATGAACCAGAGAAGACAACAGGACAGCCTGGACCACATCTCCCCCTCATTGCCCCTCCTCCAGAGGAGGAGGGTTGGCACTGCGGAAGGAAGGCTGGCAGGCTGCTGACTCAGCCCACCCTGGCTGCACCCTCAGGCACCAGCAGCCCACAGCAGCATCATTCACCAAGGTGCTGGGGACCCACAGATACTTGGTGAGCTTGGGCTCTGCTCACGGCCAACGCTGAGGCTTGCCCACCATCCTATACTGCTCATAGCCCGCCTGCCCAGGGCCAGCGTGCCCTTTCCCTGACCCCACCTCTGCCCAGAAATCGCTGCATTCAATCTTACTGAAGTGAGCAAGTCAAGTTTCCTGAAAGTCTGCAAAAATCTGACTTCCAGACTTTGGCAGGGGAGGAAAAGGAAACAAGATTCATTTTTCCACTTAAAGCCTGGACCCACGGGACTCAGGAGGAGTTCAGAAATAAATATGGCGGAGGATGGCGTATCTCACTGGACATCATCACATCAGTTCCCATTCCATTCCTCCCATTGTTATTCGTCACTCCTTCCTTCCACAAAGATTTCTGAGCATCGCACAAGTGTCAGGTTCTTTGCTAGATAGTGGGGATATAGTGGTGAATGAGACAGACCAGTTCCTGCCACCAAGAGTCTTTCCAGACTGGCACAGAGCCATTCACATGCTAAGCAAGAAAATGCTGATCTACGTACTGGGTAAATGGTGGCTGCCGGCGGTGAGAGGTGGTCCTGATGGAATGACGTCCATTCTTACAGGTGAATTTCAGTTTCCCCAGTCGATGAAATGTCACCAGCTCTTCTCTACATTTCAGGAGGGGGATCGCTTAGGTATATGGCAACAGCAGCAGTATATTGAGGCAGTACTGAGCCTTAGCGCTCTGGCCAAAGGCTCACTGACCCCAGGTTTGATCTACCAGACTCGGCGCTGATCTACCGGACTGTGGTCACTGTTTAAAACGGTACTCAGCCCACTTGAGTGTGTGTTTGTGTGTGTGTACAGTCCCTGTAAAATTTGTACCTGGTGCTCAAGGGCACTGGGCAAATGTAATGATGTGTTAGAAATGAGGTTGCTACCGGGCACTGAACCCTCTCCACTTCAAAGACAGAATCACTGAGCAGAACCCCGGGCTCACTCAGGTGAAAAGCAAGACGTTTTAACAGGGGTGCCCAGAGTTCCCAGCTCTTTGACCTTGACGGCCCCTGGGTCTCCCAGGGCCACGGGCCATGGTCTCCTTCACTTTCAGCATCCAATTGCTTCCACCAGCTCCTTCAGCACGATCCCGAGACACCTTCAACAGAAGCCCCTTTCCTCCCTGAGTTTACAGGAAGGCACCCAGGCTCTTTGCCCTCCTTCAAGCTAGATGAGGTAGAAGGGCCACAAAGACAACCCCTACCCAGGCGGGGGCCTCCAAAAGGAACACCTTCAGCCCCCCTGTGTGCTGCTTAGAAATGGGCGTCTCTGGACTCAAGAATGCAGTAGAGTAAATGCAGTGCTTCCAGGGCCTATGCCGCCCTCCTTCATGCTGGACATAAGGGTGAGGAGTCTGGCAGGGAGTCACCTCTGGTGGGATGAGCAAAGGCAGGAGCAGAATGAGGAAAGAGTTTGCTTTGGTTTCTGAGTTTTTGCTTTTTTCGTTCTTTTGCTTTTTTCCTCAGAGTCCTTAAACCTGGAGACCAAGTGACGGATAAAGAGACCCAATAAACTGCCTGAAATCTTAGAGGAAAATTCTTGAGTCTGTGTATTCTGTGCCGTCTCCTGAGGAGGGGATCCGTATACAGTCTCAGCAGAGTCTCTTTGAAAAGCGTTCAAGACCCAATAAAGAAACGATGGAAAAAAATGCTGAGCAGGTCACAGATATGCAGGCTGGTCCCATCCCAATGTACAGATGAGGACATCAAGAACCAGAGAGGTGAAGTCACTTCCCTGCCCCAAGTCAATCAGCCAGTTAGTGACAGAGTCAGCTTAGAAATCCAGTCTCCTTAATCCCAGTCAGGTGGGCTTCCCACTGCTTCACAGCAACTGGCTTTCTTTTAGGACCTAATGTTGAGGGCAGGGATCATGTGTTTCTTCCAAATCTGTGCGTGGACTTACGGTGGCGTCCTGGTGAGGAGCTCAGCCGAGGCCGTCAGCTCGTTCAGTGGACCTCATTTGTCTTCTCTCACGGGCAGGGTTCGGCATTAGTTCAAACACTAGTGATGGATCTGCCTGCAGAGTACCACGGAGTCTTTAAATGGTAGCAAAGCTGCAGCCAGACAGGATACCGCTTACATCACTTACTCTCACCCTCCCTTCAGGGCAATTCCAATTCTAATTCCACGCGGAGCCTTCCCACATAGGAGGGCAAAAACTTCTCTAGGGAAGCAGGGGATTAAGGGCAGAATGGCTGGTTTCAGGGTCCAGTGGAGATCATTTTCTGCAGGGGCTTGTTCTAAGACCTCCTGTAGGGCCAAAATCACAGGAAGTGAAAATTGCCCTTGAAAGTCCTGTCAGACACCCATGAAGTACAAGATCACTTCTCAGGGAAACCCCAGACAGCCAGCTTTCCTTCAGGTTGGAAGAGAGTTCTCTTGCCTCAGTTGAACGGCCGAGGAAACCACAGACATTTAGGGCCAGACTGGACTAGAAAAACGTATCTTTGAGGGATAAGATGCTGGTGCGATAAGAGGTCAAGAAAGGGCTGTCATGCATATTCCCATGTCCCACTCACACCAGGTACCACATGTTCACTGAGAGCAGGGCCAGAGACGGGTCTGCTGCACTACATCATACGTACATTTCTCTCTCTCTCTCCCCTCCCACCACTGCATCCCCACCCCCCCGCACCGGTCTCACTGAGCTTATATAGTGTAAATTGATTGGGTGCTCCAGGAATCTCCACCTTAATACTAGCCTCTCAGCATGCTGCCACCTTCGGCTGCCACTTCTGAATTCCTGACCCACAGAAACTGTGAGATAATAAATGTCGGTGGTTTTAAGCGGCTACATTTTGGGATAATTTGTTATGCAGAATACGAATCAGGATACATGTTATGCAGAATACAATATAATGATACACATACAGAATACTCATAGAAGGGGGTAGCTGGAGAGGCAGGCTACGGGATGTGGAATGGATCCAGTAGGGCAAGTTTTCCAGTGGGAAGGGATGGGAGGGAGTCTGTCTTTTAGAAAGGTCCCCTGGCAGCAGAGAAAGGTCCCCTGGCAGCAGTGGGTAGGACAAGGCTGGCAAAGAGACCAGGTAGGGGCTCTGCAGTTGTCCAGGGAAAGAAACAATGTGGGGCAGAGATAGACAGAAGATAGGTGCAAGGCATATTTCTGGATAAGAATGGTCAGAGCTGGGACTTCCCTGGCAGTCCAGTGGTTAGGACCCTGCGCTTCCATTGCAAGGGGCACGGGTTCGATCCCTGGTCAGGGAACTAAGATCCCGCAAGCCACGTGGCACAGCCAAAAAAAAAAAAAGAGAGAGAGAAAGAATGGCCAGAGCTTATTGATCAGCTGCCTCCAAATAATAATAATAAAAGTAATATTATTAATAACATTAAGAGCTAACATTTAGTTAAATACTAACATGTAACAAACACTATGCTAAGCCCCTTACACATATTCACACATTTAATGCTTACAACAACCTTACGAGGTGGGTACTAGCATCATCTCATTTTACACATGAGGAAACCAAGGCACAGAGAGACTGTGTGACCCGCCCTGTGCCGCTCAGCTGGCAAACAGCAGCGCCTGGGTTCAAACTTGGGCAGCTGTGCCTTTAACTCCTCACTGGACCTCCTCTGGAGGGATGAGAGAGAGAGAGAGAGAGAGAGAGAGAGAGAGAGAGAAGGGAGGGGGTGAGGTCTCAGGTTTCTAGCTGGGCAACTGAGTGCAGCCTCACCCAAAGTAGGCACAGATGACTTGAAAGAAAGTCGTTACTATCACAATCACCTAATTCCCTGCGAACCTCAGAGGAGCTGCTTCACAGGCTCAGCTACAGCCCTGCATGTGAAATGTAGAATAACATCCGGACGTGGCACCAGGCCCCACTTCTACCACACTCCAGTAAAAATAAACCTCTCTGTCCAAATATAGAGTGCTTAGAAGTGCCATGTTTTACAGGAGAAGAGGCAGTTATTTGGCATTAAAAACAGACAAGTTTTGGCTTCCCCGCAGATCTCGGCAAGAGCACTGCAATTTCCAAATGGAAACCAAGATGGATGGGGTAAGCCCCCCTCTGACTGACTCAGCTATTTAAAAAGCCCAAAGAGAAAACTGCATCCCTTTCCTGGGCCTCAGTTTTCTCATCCATAAAATGAAGAGGTCAGACAAGACAATTGACATCACTTCAAGCTCCCACTCTCTACAAGGCTAGGAACCAGAGTGGAAGGCTGGTCCTCAGAGAGCCGACAGCTTCCTAAGTATGGGGGCCCAGCATTGGCACAGCGAGCTGGCCCTCCAGTTCACAGCTTATCGCCGATAGGACCAGGAGTGGTTTTCCCCAAGGATTTTTAGAACTCTGTCAAGCACTTTAAATGACCCCTTTGAATCAGACAACATTGCTAGTCCGCAAAGAAAGACAAGCCAGGAAGTCCCCCTACAACTTGCCTACCTCATGAGATGCTACCTCGACAAAAGGAAAGCGAAGCCCAGCTTGACAGGGGTGGGGGGCTGTGCAGAGGGGCTGCCAGTTGCTCAGGGCTGGCCCTGGGCAGGTCCTTTGTACACACTCGCTTTAATCCTGCAAGGCAGGCACAGCTGTAATTTACACATGGAAGAATTGAAGGCTCAGAGAGGTTAAACAACTTGCCTATGATCATTCAGCTGGTGGAGGCTGGAACCGGATCCAAATCCAGGTCTGGTTCCAAAGCCCATGTTTTTCCACTTCATGGGGCCTCTGCTGTGCTGCTTACTGTGTGGTCAGAATGGCTCTTTCCAACCCCAAGAGGGGAAAGGAAGTCCTGACAAAAGCCGGGGGTCCCAGATGGTAACTCAGGAGGGCAGCTGAGAAGCAAGTTGGGAGTCTCTAATCCACCAACAGATCCCCTTGTATTTTTACTACACCTTGAAAAAGACAAGCTTTGCTTTAAATGGTTTTATTAAAAACTGTACCAATTGATGGGGGAAAAGATACACACACATATATGCATGTGAAGAACACAAAGCCAAATATTCTGTACAGGTTTAAAAACAATGAGTCCCCAACCCCTCTCTCTCTCCTTGTTTCTCTCCCAGAGGCAGAGTGCCTAGAACCCAGGACAGCTAACCTGGGAGGGACAAAATGCTACATTCTCACTGGGTCTCCCCCGACAGGCCCTGTGGACCCAGGGATGGGGCAGCCCACTGGGCAACGCTCACAGAGCAGGGAGAGGCACCGGCCTCCTGTGCACGGAGAGGGGCAGCGCGAACCGGAAGCCTGCAGGGCTCCGAGCACCTTCCGCCCAAGAGGCTGGCGCATCTATGAAAGAGCGCGGCTTTCTCTGCAGTTCCCTCAAGGCTCGAAGTCCCCACCAGCCTTGAGGAGCCCACTGGCCCACACTGTCCCCAGGAGGCTTCACAGCCTGATGGGTTAAGGAGTCTGGCCGGGGTGGTCTGTCACCAAGGAGTCCCCACCTACACACAGAGGGACCCCGCAGGTTCCTCCGGCCTGGGCTGCAGCACTGATGTGCAGAAGCCTGCAGAGCTGAAGGGCCTGCTTCTGCGGGCTCTCACCTGCCCTAACCCCACCACATCAGGTCCCTCAAACGAGACAAGCCAGCAAGCTCTCCACGTGCTCCTTGCTGACCAGGACAGTCACAGTGGCTCCCCAGCCCCTAGTGGAGGCCCTGGCTTGATCATCCCAAATCGCCCCCTCCCTGCCACGCCCAGGCCGGACCCATCCTTGGATGGGGCTGGGCCACTGGGGACAGAGAGACAAGTCAGCTGGGCCCCTCTGAGCGCTCGGAACGTGCCTGCCACATAGCTCCCGACACAGACCCCCTCCCCTAGGGGCTCGTGGAGGGCACCGGGAGGTGGTCTTTTTCTGCCTCGGACTGAGGAAGAAAAGGCCACGGGGGCAGCTCTCCAGCAGCCCAGACTTTGAAGTGGGCAGAGAGGCCCGGCTGAGTCCTCCAACTCTCTGGGGGAGTCAGACGGGGGGCCTGAGGGGGTTCCCTCCCCAGTTCTGTCTACCGGCTTCCAGAATCCCCTACTCTGGGCTTCTGAATCAGAAGGGCTGTTTTGACCCTGAATATCAGGCTTCCCCTCCTCCAGGGCATCCCTACCGGGGAGGGAGGTTTCCAGTCCCTCTCCCACCCCCACCCTCAGCAAACCACAAAAGCTCCACAAGTCTTCTGTTGGTTACAGGTCAGGAGCCAGGTCAGACTGTCCCTCCCTCTGAATCTGATTCTCCACTCCCTAACTAGAGACAGCCAAGCTCCTGGGGGACGGGGAGAGGGAGCCCAGGGGGAGGGACATGTGTCCTGAGGTTGGACTTGAGGAATGTTCAGACCAACTCACCAGGCAGAGGGGGAAGGGGCCAGTCTAGACCACTAGGCCAATTAAAAACAGCCAGCCAGGAGGAACCTCTCTTCCTCTTGGGGCTATTCTACCTCCTGGGTTCTGGGGGGAGGGGAAGGAGAGGCGTTGTACATCTTGCCCTGGCTTGCTTAGGATAGTGAGTTAGTTCCTGGCTTCACAGAAGATGGAGACAGTGCAGTCAGATGACCCTCCACCCGGCCCCAGGCACGACGTTCAGCTGAGCTTCTCAAACTCTGGGCTCAGTTCTCAGGACAGGCCACAGGACATCCCCCCCAGGCCCGGCAAGGTCTCTGAAGCTGATGGCTTTGCCTCGGCACCAAGGCCTGGACCATTTATTTGCCCTCTCACTCAGCTCACGTGGAAAGTCTGCGGAGAGTAGATAAAAGTGGCTGGTAGAAATAATCCTGGTTTTCTTGTGTGTGCCACTCAGAGATACACCAGCAGCCTGCCCATCACAGCCTTGGTCCAGGAGAGGGAAAAACAACACATGTCCTATGCGCGTCAAAAAATGGTGTGGAGACACACAGGGAAGGCTGGATTTCACAATGGTCAGCGTGTCCCAGCGCCAGTCTTCATGCCTGTTCCCTGGGTTCCTTCTTGTAAGCAGGAACCTATCTTCTTAGCAGACAAACCATGGTACACGCCCTGAGAATACAATTCTGTCCAAGAATAGGTAATACCTCCAGAACATGCAAGCAGAACAAAACCAAGGCTTATGCAGTTTGAAGTCCCTCTCCGAGCCACTGTGAGCCCATAGGGCACCTTTGTGCAAATTAGGAAAGGCACCCCTTCCTGTAAGCAGACACAGCCCTACACTAGGGCATACAGCTTAGTGAGCAGAGCACGGGCTGGATTCTAGCTTCCATTACCTTCCTCTGCAGGTGGCCTTGTGCAGTGAACAACCTGCCTGACCGTACATCAGGAAGATCAATGTGTCCTTCGACGGTAACAAAGACCTCCTCGCTGCAGAATTAGAGGAGCTTGGGCTCGTTCAGATTTGAGAGTCTACTCAGGACTCCTCCAATTTCCTTGGTAGCCCTGGGGTCTTCTCTGCCCAGGGAAGCCATCTTTTCCTTGGGCCTTGCTTCACCGTTAGCACCAATGTTAACTTTTCTCACATATGCAAAAATGATAATTTAATTTCTAGGTTAACAGATTCCCTGTGTCTTTTCAGATTCCCTGTGTCTGCTCTCAGAGCTGCCAGACTGGCTGCTTTAAATTCTCTCCATTAGTGCCACAGCAGGGAGAGAAGGGAAGAAGTTCAGAGGCATCTGTGATCCTGCTGAGTTCCAGAGCAGGCCTTTCTGGCCTGGCTGGAAGCTGAAGGAAGACAGGAAGTGTGTACCCAGCTTTGACAGTTCTGCACTCTAATCACTGTCTGTTACTCTAAAAGACACATTTCAGCTGACAAAGCCGCTGTGCTGGCTTCTTCCTGTATCCCACTAGGTGTGAGAAAGGAATGGGGATAAAAGGGAGGAGGTATGTGGTTTCCAAGGAAACCAAGGGGTCTGGGTTCCTCAAGGCTGACTCTTAGAGGTGGGATGGCCGCCTCATTTCCCAGAGCCACCGCAATGCAATCCTGTCCCTTCCGGTGCTAGAGCGCTGCTATGGGGGGTGGGACGCCGTCTGTTGGCCGGGTCTTTCAAAACAAGAGCTGACTAAGGCACAAGCTGCTGGCTACAGCACACTGACTGGCTACTTGGCTCATCCATGGTTGACACCCAGACAGTCCCAGGCAGCCAGAGGGGGCAGTGGTTCTGCACCTCAGGACCAATCCTGGGGCTTCCGAGTAGGACCAAGTCAGACATGAGGCCTACCCAGAAGTTTGGTTCATTTTCGCGGCACATTTGAGGGGTCCATGGAGAAACCCAACCCTCCCTGAGGTCTGCTGGAGATGACAGGGGCTGGGCGAGAATCCCTGAGCCCTTGGGGTGGGCAGTGGCTGGGCCCAAGGAGAACCCAGACGCGGAGCTGGCTGACCGACCAAGTGAAGTTGCCACACGCAGCTGGAAAGGCCCCGTCTGAGGCCCTGGTGGGTTAAAGCAGTGTGACCCGTCGGATCTGGGCCCCATCCACAGTGGAAGGCTGATGGGTTTGGTGGAACCAGGAGTCTAATCCAGTCTCCTATTTCTTAAATAAGTTCCTGTGGGAAAACTACAGTCCACTCGCCGGAGCACATCACTACCTGGTTGTCTTCAACCACTGACGACCGAAGGATCTACTTGTCCGAGCCCTTGGGAGGTCCCACATCACAGACACACCAGCCTCTACTTCAACAGTGTTTGACAAAGGGCCCCATTCCTGGTCGAGGCCCTGAACTGGGAAAGAGGTCCCGTTTGGGTATGTCTTATGTACACAGAGAGAAATTTTTAAAATAAAAACACAAAACAACAACAACTTCACAAGACACAGTGTCAGTCCTCGCCGATGTCCTTCCGTGGTGCCCCATGTGAAGAGGGCAGCCCAGCCTCACCTGGGACCCGCCCCATTCCTGTTCTCGTCTCCATTCAAAGCGAGGTTGTGCAGAAAGAGGAGGATCTGCCACCACACGCGATTTCGGTTCTGCTGGTGCTGAAAGGAAAACAAAACAAAACAGCGTAACTCCTAAACGCAGCCTTAGATGACTCCTTATCATTTCCAATCAAAGTTCAGATCCACACGTCTTGGGGCGGCACTTTAATGCCATCAGGACAGCAAACTGGGGGAGTTGGGGGAGGGACGAGAGAAGTGGCGATGAGGGGGAGATAGTTGAGTTCTCCAAATACAATTGCAGTGCGAACATTAAAAAGAAAAGACCAGGCTCTTTATGCACGGTGCACAAGAGGATTAAACTTTTTCCCCTGCTTGCAGGATTTTCCAAAGTTTAGCCAAGTGCTGCTTTTAATCAGATTGGCTCCTGAGCCCCGCAAACCTCAGCTGCATGAACAACAAACTTTCTTCAGAAAGAAAGAGAAGAAGTGCCCCCCTCTCTCCCCCAGCTCCAAAGTAACACAGAAAACAAGGGGGAAAAGCGGGCGAGCCTCCATCTGCAAGTGATTTGACACTGTGAAGGTCAAAGGGTTAATCTTCCATTTAAACCACACTGCTGAGGCAGCAAAAATCTGATTTCATCCAGTGCAAACACGCACACACACAGACACACACACAGACACACACACACACTTGTGCGCCCGCCCTCCCTCCCTTCCCAGCATCTCCAGCTCCGTGCTGCCCTTTTTATAGCTGCTCTTGACAGTAAGCCATAAATAATCCCTCTTGGAGCGCTTTCCTACTGACTGGAGCCAATTAAACGTTAAGCAAGAACATACTTGAAAACAAAACAAAAACAAAGAATGCACACTACTCTCTGGAGGTTATCCCAGGTCCTACTGTCAGGCAGAGAAGCTGGGGGCAAAGGTCAGCGGTCAGTGGCTCACAGGATTGTGGCTGGTGCCCCGCCCACACAGGTACCATTTCCCAGGGGCCAGCAGAGGTCCGAAGGGCACTGAGGGGTGCTGGAAGAGGCGGTCTTTGTTCTCTCTTTATCTGCCAGGGCAGGAGGACTAGGCTGGGGCCCTCTCCACAGGGTTCTCAGTGGACAGGGGAATAAGAACCTAGTGTGCAAAAAAGGAACCAGCACAGAGGCTGGACTTGGATTGCCGCAGTGGCCCAGGCAGCAAGCACGCTTATGTGAAGTGTGTGTGTGTGTGTGTGTGTGTGTGTGTGTGTGTGTGTGCGCGCGTGTGTGTAGGGGATCTGGAGCCCCTGCTGCCTTTAACTACAGCCCAGGCCCCCACCAGGCAGCTCCTAGTCAGAGAAGAAGAGGCTAGAGCAAGTCAGTGGCAGAGCTGGAAATTGAGCCCAGGGCTCCTGGATTCCCAGAGCTTTGCAGGGACATCTCGCCCTGGCCTCCCTGACCTGTCCCCAGGCAACTGTGCAGGAACCTCGCCGCCAGGTTCCCTGTCACCCTGCCTGAGGCCACAAAGAGAGGAGAGATGTCAACTGAGGGTGACCTCAGGGCCCTGTCAGGTATTCCCCCCATCCCATACCTGTAGCAATAGCATTCCTCTTTCCCCTGCAGAAGGGGAGACTGGAAAACAACCCAGAAAGTGGGAGGCACGGCTCCTGCTTGGAGGGGAAGGGAAATCGGGGTATGCCACAGCGGAGGCCTGGCAGACTGCGACTGGGGAGACGGATGGCTTCCTCATGTTTTGTAAACAAAGACAAGTAAAAAGAGGACACACACCCGGCTTAACAAAATCTGGTTAGGGTAAAGCAGCATGAAAATGGACTCAGCTGCAAACCTGAAGACTCAGGCCTGCCTGCAGCAGCTGGGCACAGCACCCCCTCCTTCTGCTTCCCCTCCCCAGCTGCTACCCAGGACAGGTGCAAAGGTCATAGGGTGGAATACGAGGAAAATCCAGGAAAAGACTGATCTCTGGGGAGGCCGGTCTGCTGGAATTCCGAGGCTCCTCGGGTGCCTGTTTGAAAAGGCCAAGTAACAATAACAACCATGATCCTAACAGTAACTGTAAATTGAGCGTGTCAGGTTCTGTGTTTTACATCCTTGCTTCTCAAAAATGTGGTCCACGGACCAGCAGCTTCAGCATCAGCTGGGAGCTTATTAGAAACGTAGACCTACTGAATCAGAATGCACATTTTTAACAAGATGCCCAGGTGACTTTAAGACACATTAGAGTATGAGAAGGACTGGTCTATACACCTTAAACCCCTTTGGTCCTCTCAACAACCCTATGACGCAGGTATGTATTATCATGCCCATTTTACAGATGGGATCATTCAAAGAGTTAGGTAACTTGGCCACATAGCTAGTAAGTGGCGGGGACTGGGCTAAATCCAGACCACCTGGCCCTAGGGCAATGTCCTTACCCATTACTACTATGCTCCAAGCGCCACCATACACCTTTCTTTACACCCAAGCAGACCCTCCAAACTCCCCTTCTCTAAATCGTCTCAAAACAGCTCAAGGGCCAAGGAAGGGAGATCACAGCTCGATCATTTGGGGCCTGGACCAATCCCATCCCTGTATGCTTCAGTTTCTCCCCACATTCCCCTCATGGAGGCCACCTGCTGCCTGGGTAACTTCCTGGGCCCTGAGGTCTCTGGGGATGAGGCAAGGAAGCATCCTTACTCCAATCATTGTGGGTGCTGGGGACCTAGACGCAGTCGTGGGCCAGACAGTGCTGTCAGACTGGAAGGCTGAGGTCTTGCTGGGAGACACAGACAGGCCCAGGTGCACACAGGCCCAGCCTCAGGAAGGACCTAGGTTCTGTGCCTCTGCCTGGGATAGGCCTCTGGGCTCCTGAATCATCCAGGAAGGCACTCTGGGCAGTGGGTGGCTCCCCGGGCCAGGAATCAGAGGACCTGGTAGGCTGGGGTCTCCCACCAGCCTGACTCTCCTTATAGGTGAAGTGCAGGTGTGGTATTAGACCAGTGGTTCCCACACCCGACTGCATCACAGAATCTACTGAGGTGCTATTGTAAATACAGAGTCCCCAGGTCCCACCCAGACCAACTGGTGCAGAATCTTCAGGGAAGGGGCCCAGGAATTTGTGTATTGAACATGCTCCCTGAGTGACAGTTTTTAAAAATCAGAAGTAGCATGTATTATCTATTTTAGTCATAAAAGTAATGTAGGGCTTCCCTGGTGGCGCGGTGGTTGAGGGTCCGCCTGCCGATGCAGGGAACACGGGTTCGTGTCCTGGTCCGGGAAGATCCCACATGCCGTGGAGCGGCTGGGCCCGTGAGCCATGGCCGCTGAGCCTGCGCGTCCGGAGCCTCTGCTCCGCACCGGGAGAGGCCACAACACTGAGAGGCCCGTGTACCGAAAAAAAAAAAAAAAAAAAAAGTAATGTAGAAAAATTGGAAAATACAAGAAATTAGAGAGGAGAAAATAAAATCACTCATGATCCTATAGCCTAGAAGAAAACATTTCATGATTTGGTATTTTCTTTAGTCTCTTTCCCTCCCTCCCACCAAAGTAATGACTTGGCCAACCCGGAGGTAAATCCTGCCCAGGTGCTTCTGAGGCAGCCAGGCCACAGACAGGCATTTGGAAACCACTGAGGTGCTTTCCAACCCTAACGTTTGGTGATTCGGAGTTTGTCATCCACAGTTACCTTGAGGACTGTAACTCAGAGCTCCAACAACTGAATCCGGTCATCCCGGCGGAGGGTCTGGGTGGGCCTGGAGAACAGGCTGCCTAGTACAGGGTCAAGCTGGCTGCCTTGGCAGCCGTGCGACCAGCAAGAACAGGGCCTGGGAAACCACCTCTGCCCCAGCGACCCTTTCTGTGAGCACAAGCAATGCCACACATACCCCAGTCAGCCTTCTCCTGCCACAGGGCAGCCCCCAGAAGGCCCTTTTTTGAAAGGAAACCAAATTGCCACATAGCAAGAGAACCAAAGAATGCCTTGATTTTTGAGGATCAACAATAAATAAAATATTTTTTAAAAAATTAAACAAAAGTGCCTGACTGGAAAGGAAAGAAAAAGGTCTTGAAGGGAGGCCAGGGAGAGAAACAGTTAAGAAGAAAGGAAATCAACATTCACCGAACAGGACGAGGTACACAAAGACACCGAAACACCAGAGCACATGGATCCTTCCAGGAGAGGGTGTGGGGGAGCAGGGGAGAAGGAAGGGGGAGCCAGGAACGGGTACGCTTGGCCTCTGACTCTCAGGCACCTGGCACAGTACCCAGTGCATAGACTGAGATCAGTGGGTACAAACCCCTGGCGCAAGGCTCAGCTCTCCCAGGCTGGCTTGGGACCCCTCAAAGTTTGGGAACCTGCAAAGAATGGGGGTTCCCAGAATGCATAGCCAGGGTAACCTCAGGGGTAGGAGACTGGGGTTCAGGAGATAGGAAGCTGATGGGAATTTAAGCTTACACCAGAGCTCTCAAATTCAGAGCCGAGACGGTAGGACCAAGACGTGGAAGGAGAGAATAGAGGTGAACGCCCCAAGGGAAGGGGCCCTAACGTGGTGGATAAAAAATATTCTCTTCAGTTAGGAGAGCACAACCAGGCATGAGAGATCTAGGGTTCTTCCTCCAGTCCCACTTTCCTTCTGTGGTCAGGGGATGGAGGCAGTCAGTTGACAAGTGTCTGAGTCACTCCCCCTGTGCACAAGGCACTGTAACTGAACACCCGGATCATTCGTCCTGGATAACAGGGAACACGTAGGGCACATAGTAGGTATTCAACAAGCACGCTGGACTGACTATAGAAAAGTCAGCCTTGCAAGATAACCCACTTGTCTGAAGCCAGGAACAACTGATGTCTGGCCAGGTCTAAAGATGTACTTGATGTGATAGGATCAGCCTCTTGCCTAGAGAGGCCCAACTAGTAAAAGGCTTTTTTTTTTTTTTTTTAAAGAGCTGGCTGTGGTGTCTGACAAGGTTGGATTACACAAATCAAACTCTGTTTCATCCCACATGGCCTCTGCCCTAAGCACAAAGAGTGTTCCCTGCCCTCCCCAGATAAGAATCTCCCTCTGTCTCTCCCCCTTCGGACCCAATTCACACCCTCTGGGGACTCTGTGTGTCACCAGTGTACCAGATGCTCCAGCAAGAGCTAATTCACCCCCAAAGAATTCGAGGAAGGAGCAAAGCTACACTGTAGCCCTGATTTAAAAGAAACTAACACACAAAATGCAAATTTACCAAACAGATAGCAATTTATATCGTCGCATACTTAAAATGCTTTCCTATTGTCTCTTTTGCTCCTCGCAAAGGTCTGGGACATAGGAAGGGCAGGTGTTATTTTCAATTCCATTTTACAGATGGGGAAGCAAAGGTTCAGAAAAGTTACCCCAAGCAAGTTAGTTGGGAGAGGGTGATTCAAACCCCTGACTTCTGACTCTAGAGCTATGTTCTTTCACTAAAATATTACAGTGTGTTTATTCACATTATGAAAATGGTATTAACTGTTCAAAGAGAATCCCCACCTAACTGCTCCCCTAGTATATTTAAAGAAATTGTTTCCAGGGCTTCCCTGGTGGTGCAGTGGTTGAGAGTCCGCCTGCCGATGCAGGGGACACGGGTTCGTGCCCCGGTCCGGGAAGATCCCACATGCCGCGGAGCGGCTGGGCCCGTGAGCCATGGCTGCTGAGCCTGCGCGTCCAGAGCCTGTGCTCCGCAACGGGAGAGGCCACAGCAGTGAGAGGCCTGCGTACCGCAAAAAAAAAGAAAAAAAAAAGAAAGAAATTGTTTCCAGATCATTATTTAGTAAGGATACTGTGGACCAGAAAAAAAATAAATCTTTCAGAGGCAGAGCTAACTGAAGATCAAACAGAAATGAAGCTACAACTGGCCTGAAATGATAACTGCAGATCATTTTCTGAAACCATGCTCAGTTTCCTTAAAATGCAGAGTTGTATCTACCCTGCTTTACAGGGAGTTACACTCTCTGTAAAGTGCCGTTTTCCTACCTCACCTCTTCCCTTTCCCCCATCAACTCTAAACCCGCCACAGCGAGGCTGAAGGACAAAGCCTTGCTGTTGAGAACAGGAACACAGAGCTAAGGAAGACTTCAGCAAAACTCCACATAAAAGAAGTTGGGAAGATGTTTGTTTGATTCAGCAAACTTTTATCAGGTACCCAACTGAGCTAAGAGTTATGAGGCACAAAAACGAGCAAGCTGTAAGGCTTGTCCTCGATTATTTTACAGTCTGAAGGGGGGAAAAGCAAGAATGCAGATCTCAGTTTTACAGGAGGCAGAGCCAGCGTCGGGCAGCCAGTGGGAGCTCCATCAGATTCTCACCTTCCGGGCTGCGTTTGCTGAGGAGCAGGGGTGCGTAATGGGGAGACCATTGTTTTAGGATCAATCAGATGTGCATGGCTCCCAGCTCAGCCACTTACCGTGTAACATGGGCATATTATCCCACTTCTCTGAGCCCCGGCTTCCAATAAAATGGGGATAATGGGGTCTCGAAGTACAAGGTTGCTGTGATGATTAAATGAGAAAAGTATATGAAAAGCATCGAGGCGGTGGCTGCCCTAGGCAGCGCCCCACTCCCTGGTGAGGACAAGGGAAACCTGGGCCCGACTGCACTTTGCTGAGCAGTTCCCTCAACACCCTCAGCTCAAAGCACCCGCCCCAGGAGCGCTATCTTCTAGGCAGGCTCATGAAGTCCTGAGGAAATCCCTGACTTTGCACTGTGAGATGGGCCATGGCAGCCAGAGGCAGCCGGGCTCAGAATTCCAGGCTGCCAAGCTGGGCAAGGGATTCTGAGACCCACGGGGCAGTCCCTTGGGCCCCGTTGGCCCACTGTCCCAGACTGCTTTTGACCTAGACACCTGAGGAATGAGCAACGTGGCAACACAGAAAAGGAAAAATAATCCTCCTTGACAAGAGCTTCCTCAGCCCAGCCAGAAGCGCTAACAGGAGGTTGAAGCCACCAGCTGCCACCACAGAAACACCAATCACTTCTCCCAGGAAGAAAGGGCAGCCTGGGGCTCGCTGAGGCGAAGACAGGAGGGCTTCCTCTAACATAGGTGGAAGCCACCGGCTTCAGCCACTGGAGGTGCGGGGATAGAGTTGTGTTTGCCACCCATATCCCCAGAGCCATGGGCTGCACCTCCATGGCCTGGAGGTGGGAAGGACTGAGGCCCTTACCCAGCTTCCCCCAGGTGGGTCTGTCTCCCCCAGTCTGAGAACAGCCCCATCAAACTAATGGGCAACTTCTTAAGAACTCAGGGGGGAAGAGGGGTATGTGTGCTCTGGTCAAAAGTGAGGAAGAGGGCTTCCCTGGTGGCGCAGTGGTTGAGAGTCCGCCTGCCGATGCAGGGGACACGGGTTCGAGCCCCGGTCCGGGAGGATCCCACATGCCGTGGAGCGGCTGGGCCCGTGAGCCATGGCCGCTGGGCCTGCGCGACCGGAGCCCGTGCTCCGCAATGGGAGAGGCCACAACAGTGAGAGGCCCGTGTACCGCAAAAAAAAAAAAAAGTGAGGGAGAGAGGGGACTGAGGAGGGGGCTGGTCTGTTGTGGGTCTACAGGACGTTGGAGAAGGATCCCCCCACAGCTCCAGCTCCCAACTTGGGGCCTTTGCAGCTGGCTGTTCTCGTCCCACCCAGGACCAGTCCCTGGACAGGACAAGCAAGCTGAGCACAGAAGGCCGGACCCTCCTCCTCACCGCGCACACCGGCTCTTCTTGTACTGGTCATGGAACATGCCCTCTTGGTTGCCAGACTTGGATTAAAAGGCAAACAAGATGTTTTTCTTTATCCCTCTTT
This sequence comes from Lagenorhynchus albirostris, assembly GCF_949774975.1. Taxonomy (NCBI): domain Eukaryota; kingdom Metazoa; phylum Chordata; class Mammalia; order Artiodactyla; family Delphinidae; genus Lagenorhynchus; species Lagenorhynchus albirostris. Next base: position 83,884,691 of record NC_083095.1, read on the forward strand.
TCTAGAACCTCCCCTAAAGTCCTCCCTCCCATCACCACCCCCTCCAAGGAAAAAAAAAAAAAAAACAAAGCCAACCCCATCCCCATGGCTTGCCTTGGTGGGGAGGGAATGAACTGTCCGGAACTACAAGGCCCTTCTCCTGGAAGAGAGAGCAGTCAGGTGCAGGGTTGTGTGGAGAACTCAGCTCTACTCAGCCACGCTGATGACTCAGAAGCTAAATATAGTGAGCGATATAAACAGAGCCAGCCACAGAGCAAACACAGGGCCCCCAAGCCCTGGCCCTGGCTCTCACGCACAGCGCTCTCCACAGCCCCTCCCCAAGCCTCACTCTTCCCCAGGCAATGTCCCAGGGGGACCTTCCACTCCGGGGACAGAGGCTGGCTCCATAGGGACCCTTCTCACTCTAGGGAGAATCTCTGGGGCTCCCGCCCAGGGCTGTCCCATCTAGAGCCTGAACAGCTTTATTAGCTATAGTCTGAGCTCCAGAAAACCACTCACCAACAAGGAGAGCATCCCAAAGGGTCAGGAAGTAGTTAGGAGCTCCCTGAACAAAGGATCCAGGCTGCTGGCGGAGAGGCCACTAGTTAATAAACCATGTAAACACCACCTTGGGTACAACTTCCAAAAGAACTCCCAAAGAACAAAATCCTAAGATCATCTTTTAACCCATTTTCAAGTGTTAAACTGTCCACACATTAATAGTTATACCTATTATAATTTCCAAAGGGCTTTCACATCAACTCTACAAGATGAGTATGAGAAATCGAGGCTTGGAGAAGTTAAATGACTTGCCTGTGAACACAGAACTCATAAGTGACAGAGCTGGGATTTGAACTCGAATTTGTCTCTAAGTCCAGGATCCTTTCTGTGATCTTGCAACTAAAGATGGTTTCAACTGAGTGGCTGAAATTTTTCTCAGATGTCATTTTCCAGAAAGTCTAATTACTATTCAGGGAATTTCCAAATCTGATTGTTCTGAATGGAGCCACTCCTGGTCCAAGTGAAAAAGCCACTTCCAACACGAAGCATTCCAATAATCCTGTAGCTTTACTCACACAACTGTCTACAGTAGCCACTTTTTCCTTTTTTCGTTTTTTTTGGGGATTCTTGGCTTCTTAACATTGCCCGGAAACATCCCACAACTTTCAAGATGGCGCCATTGGGACAGGAGATTCTCCTAAGGGGATGGGACACCAGCTTCTGTCCCCTCTTCGGCTCATGGTGGAGGAGACCACGGCAGGTGGAATGGAAAGAAGCTGGGACTCACCTTCTGGCCAGAGCATCCCTTGAGCTCAGGGAGGAAGCAAACCTGTACTGCCATCTTCCCTGTGGAAGCTGGACAAACAAGAAACACCAGGGCACTCTCACAGAGCCAAGGTCAAGGTAGGCCACCGTCAGCAGACCACCAGAGGTCACCTGCTACGGCTGGGCAGCTCAAAGAAGATGAAGGAGGAGAATCTTTCACTCCTGACCCAGGCAGAGGAAGTTGGGGGTGTGTGACCAGGTTTGGAAAGGCTTTTACCTCCATTCACTCTGCTTCAAAGTCTCTTGCTGCTTTGGAGACCCAAAGCGCTGACAAGCAAGCACCTCACCGGCACTGATCTTCTGCTTCCAATTCCTTGCCCAGAGAAACCACCCTAAACAGGTGGCTGACCTGAACTTGGGTAGCCAGGCTAGAGCTCCATCCAGCAAGCTCCTTGAGAAACATGCTGGGAGGGCTAATGGCCCACAAAAACCAGCACCATGTTGCATCTAGAGTCATGCTGATGCACTCACTTTGCCATAAAGCCATCCTACAGCACACTACCATTATCACACCCTTCCCTGTGCTCCACATCTCCCAGGGAGAAGGCTTCCTCTCATACAGAAAAAGAGTAACTGAGGTCCCTAACCAGGGACAAAAGGCAGGAGTTCACATTCCCTACAGGAGTCGGGAACCCATGGCCATGGTCTGGCCCTGGGACACCAATCCCAGACCTGAGGAGAGAGGAGATGGCCAGGCTCCTTCAACCTTCTTACTGCCTTTTGGGTTGTCTTTCTTGGTTATCTAAACTCAGCCCACAGTGATGGAGATTGACCACTATTCTCCTAGGAGAAATGTACAAGGCCAAGACCCAGAAGTGAACAGCTTTGACGCTGATTTCTCTGGACAGGGTAGGTAGAAGGGAGCTCACGGGAGGCAGCTCTGCTCAGGGACCAGCTGGACAGGTGGGGTGGGAAATGCACTGTGAACTGACAAGAACAAATGTGGGGGACAATCAGGATTATAGAGAGAAAGAAGAAAACAAGCATTAAAGAATACCTACTGTGTGCCTGGAACTCTCGTAGGTATTTTCTCACTGAATCTTCACGATCAGATTCTCTGGCATTAGGTCTAATTTACAGCAGAGGAAACAGGCTCTGCCAGAGACTTCCCGGTGGCTAGTAGGTAGCAGAGCTGGCATTCAAACCTGGGCCTTCTGACTCTGTATCTGAAGCCTAGAGACTTAACCCTAAATTACTTCCATCCCAGTGCCTCAGTCTCCTTGTCTGCAAAGATGAGGGGAAGGAATAGGGAAAGAAGATGAAGGATAAGAATGTAAGAGTGACAACAGTATCGTGTAGATACGAAATATTTAGACATTAGTTTATATCATAATCAAGTTCAGAAATGACTCATTTCTTAAAACTAGCTGCTAAAAGGTCCTACACGTGCCAGCTCTCCATCTGCCCATAGCCATTACCCCAGCCCTTCCCACAGGATGAGCTCCTAGGGAAGTGAGCAGGGACAGCAGGGAGGAGGGGGCTAAAAGCAAGAAGACTCCAGTGGACAAAAAGCCTGGCTCTTTGCAATGGAAAGTTTGGGGAAACCAGCTCTTGGCTAGAAAGGCCTCGTTGGCCAGCCTCCTGCCACTGCACGGTAGGAGTAGGTAGCTGGCAGGATGGTGAGGGGCCCAGGGAAGTCAGGAACCAGTAGGAGGTGAGGTGCAGAGCAGGGGAGACTCTCCTCCAGTTCTCCACTGCCTCTGCCCCTCCTCCTCCCCAGCTGGAAGGCTCTGGCTAAGAGGACAGCACCTTGTATGGAGTTGAACCAGGCCTTCAAAGAGACAGCCCTGGACGGGGGTCAATGATGGTAAGCAGCAAAGAACACGGTCAGACCTGGGATCAGGGCCAGTTTCTCCTGTGCGGAACTGAGTCAGGAAGAAAGGGCCCTGGGCTGAGTTCTGGTCCTGTGCCAGGGCTCAGCTGGGCAAGGGAGGCCTCCCAGCCTGCTCCCAAGCCCACAGGGGCTCACCCGTGGATGGCTGAACATTCTGGAAAAGAACTGTTGAGAGAGATCAGGGCTATTGGGAACGCAGAAAACTGCCTCCCAGATAGTTCTCCAGATGAGCCTGGGAGCTCCACAGTCACCGTGTCCTCTATCAGCTGCAGCCCCGGGACCGGAAGCTGCGAGCTCAGGCCAACCACAGGCCTACACAACCAGGGCAGAGTGAATGGACAGGAAGAAGGCCAAGAGGCAGAAATCAAGAATCAAGAGCGCATCCACACATGGACTGAAGGGGGAACTCTAAGGCAAGTCTCCACAGAAAAATCAAAGGAGCGAATAGGGGCTAGAGCTTGGAGCCAGAGGAGGTGGCTAGGCTGCCTTATTATCTAAGCATAGGGCCACCCTCCCTTCCTGAGGGCCTGGGAGAGCCACCAGGACCAGGTATAGCCCCAAGTTTCCCTAAGAACCCCTTGGCAGGGGCACTCACCATATCTAACCCCAGATGGCCTGTTCTCAGGAAATCCAAAGTCAATTTCTCTTCCCCCTGGTGCTGGCCAAGTCAAACCTTCTATTACCAATAGCTGTCCTCTGGTCACCTGAAGTTCCCCATCTAACCTCAGGGTCTGCCCAATCATGGTGGATTATTTATTCTCTTGATTTCCTGATATACAGTCAGATATAGACTCACACATGCGCGCGCGCGCACACACACACGCACACACAGCTGACTGGGCCACGGACACTGTCCCACAGGTAGCGAATGTGTTCACTTCCAGGTGGTGTGGCTTCGCTTCAGCAGTGGTTGTACTAGCAGGGATCCAGCCTCAGGCTCCTCTCCCCACCTTGGCAGCCATCCAGAAAGTCAGCCCAGAGAGGAAGGGTTAAGTGCCCGGGGGCGGCCCAGACAGCGGCTGCAGAGCAGGGCAGCCTCCAGCCCATGGCACGTAGGGCTCCTCCAGCACGAGCCCGCCAGCCGCCGCCTTTGTTGATGGGCTCTGCCGCATGCTCCACTGACACGCGATGCTCCGCCCTGGCGGGGCTGGTGCCAGGCTGCCGGCCAAGCGCCCGGCCCGGCCGAGCGCCCGGCCGCTGGTCTGGAGAGACTCTGAGGTACACACTCCAGAGTCCCAGGCCCCGGTTCCCAGGCAGAGACAATGAGAAGCGGCCTCCCCAGCTGGAAAGTGTCAGGTTACAACCGGTTCCACCACTTTCCCCAACTCAGGCCCATCCCCGGCCTTGGTTACCCACTTTACACTGCACCGCAGCCAGGCACCCCCCGACTGTCCAGTCTTCCTCAGCACCCTGAAAATCTTCCCCTTAGGTCTGTAAGGAACCATCTCCCACCCCTGGCCTCAAGAAGAGAGAGTCTGTCAATCAAGGCTGCAGAAAGCTATCCCATCCCCTGGGAGGGATCGTAGCATCTCCCTGGAGCCTGAGCTGAGAGTGGGCAGATAAACAACTTGTATCTCAGAGGTGAGGGCAAGAGTGCTCATCCAGTCAGGCCCATCCAGTCCACGAGAATCACAATAGCATGAAGCCAAAACTCTGGGACCTTATCCTTGGGGCCTGGCAGAGACAGAGCTGCTGAGGCAGGCCCCAGCCCCCCAGCCCCAGCAGACACACCCCTCCCCCCCCCCCCCCCCCCCCGCCAAAAGTCCCCCATGCCTACTTGCTGCATATGAAGCCGATGGAACTGGTCTGCAATGCGCTGAAGTTTTCGGGCAATCTGTACCTCTGCTCGATGTTGCCACTGCCCTTCAGCGGGCTGCTCACCAAGGGGCAAGCCTGCAGGGAAACCGGCAGGGAGGGGGAGCCGGTAGCCGGCATTGCCTGCAAAGACAGAGGGCCCACATCTCAGCATGCTTCACAGCTGCTCCATCCTCCCCATGCCTGCCACTCCTGGCCGAGACCTGGGGCCAAGGGTAGACCCTAGTGTGGGAAAGGAGAGGAACTTAGTCTGCCTTTAGCAGGGCACTCTGCCAAACGTGGACAGCCTGACTTGTTTGCCGCCCAAGAGTGTGAAAGCTGCTGTTGGAGAAGAGAAGGGAATGGTCCCAGCCTTGCCTTCAGTCCTCCATTCACCGGCAGTGCCATGGCAAAGGTAATAGGTGTGGGTGAGCTTGCCAACCTTCTGTCCTTATTTACCCAGCTACGCTTGACCACAGTTTATTATTTATTACCCTCATATAGTAGTAGCAGGCTGAAGCTCTTCTCTGGAAAAGCACTGGAGGCAGCTCTCCAGAGTTCCTGGGTTGAGCAAAGCAAGGGGACAGAGAACGAGAAAGGCAAAAAAGTATCTTCGCTTTTTAGTGCAGCAGAGGAAGGCTGGTCTCAGGCCCTGAAGCTCTGGGCAGTGGCACAAAAAAATACGGAGAGAGGACTCCTCTGAGCCACAGATTAGCCAAGTTCCTTTCTGGAGGCAGCCCCAGGCCAGACCTCTAGACCTGCGCTCCTCACTTACCAAGAGCTGCCACTAGGGGCGCCCGCCGGCCTGCACCCGTCTTTCCCTCTTCCCCGCCTGCCTTATCTATCTTCTCAGACTCCTGCCAGGACTACTTTGCCAGAATTGTCCTATAGGGCAGCTCCCCCTGGGAATAACTGCAGCGTCTCCTCAATCTGCTCCGTCAGACACAGCAAGATAGCCTCCAAACCTCGGCCCTCTCTCCAGAAGCTTTGTGCTAAATGAAGAAAACAGACTGAGTGTCTAACCCTGCCCTTTTGCCAGAGGAAGGCAGATTGCTCATAAAACCAACCACTGAAGCCCACAAATGAAGGGGTCTTGTCTGATTTGAGCCTTGGAAACAGCCCCTTTGCTGGCACTGAGCCCAGGCAGGCCCAACCTCTTTCTCCAGTTCCCCTTCCAAGCACAGAAAGTCCCAAGTGACAGCTGGGGGCCACCTTCTGCCTTCAGGAACCTACCCTCCCAGAACAGGCTGGGTTTTTCCCTTCAGTGTTAACAGCGAGTCACAGATCCCCCAGCCTTCCCCACGCAGCGTTAGCCACTTTACAGAAGGTACATCACTATCACTACACAAAGGGCTGGGCCACACAACAGGCCACAGGATGTAAAGGCCGAGACCCAGGTACCCTTCTTCCAACCCAAGGAGACACCATGGACCCAAAGATCCTTCCAGAAAGGGACAAAAGAGCAGAAAGAATGGCAAGGCAATCTGCCCTGCTTGGGGCCTGAGGAGCACAGGTGAGGAGCAGTAACAAGCAGAGAAGCAGCAGGTGAGAGCTGAAGAATCGATAGCCCTTGCTGCTCAATTTGGGGAAGGAAATAGCAAAGCGCAGGTTTGGGGAGGGAAAGTCCCCTCTTTTCCCCCAGTCTCTAAGGGAGGAGTCCTGAGGCTAAGAGCACTCACCATAAAAGAGTCGCTGGGGTTCCTCAGTCACCCCACAAGGCAGCATGACACCCTGGCTTGGGGAGGCTGGACTGAGAGTCTGGGTAGCCTTGTCTTCCTGGCTGGTGGGTCGAAGCCCAGGGCCACAGCAGTGCGTGAGAGGGAAGAGCTGCAGACGGCTGAGGGGGCAGTCCAGCTGGCTCTGGGCAAACAGGTCAGCAGAGAGCAAGCTCCCAGGCTGGGTCCCCGGCTCCCCATCCTCTGGCTGGAACACATCATCCTCCAGCTCCTCCACACACTGGGGTGGCTCCATCTCCCCTGTTAGGGTGCAATGCAGGCATCCGGGAGGCTGCCCCCACCCAGGCTATACCTGGAAGGACTCCCCTCCCCTTCCTTCTCTCCTGCTCCCCCTTCTTACGTGGAGAAGTGGGGTCAGGTACTGACGACAGACAACCCTAGAGCTAAAGCACTGCCAAGGGTGACAGCCTCATGTGGGCTGCCTCGCAGTTCTGAGACTCTCCACGCTTCTTCCCTGGGCCCACTCAGAACCACCTTCCCTCCCCTCAGCCTCTTCTTCTAACCCAGGCTGGTCACGGTCATGCAGTTTGACTGCTATTGACTCTGAGCCATAGAGGGGTATGATCAGCTGCTACAAGCACGCAGGGTACCTGGAGAAATGTCAACAAGACTAGCCTCTATGAGTAGCTGTGGGAGGGCAGAGGGCGCTGTGACTGGCTGTACACACAGTGCTCACAACACACACATGCACACTCACTCACCGGCCTGAGGAGTAACCACCAAACTCTCATCTCACTCTGAGCTGAGCTCCGGGCTCAGCAGCAAAAAACAAAAGCCAGCAGTCCTAGGGTGGCCAGGTTCCCTCCAAACATGCTAAGCCCTACCCAAGACCCTAGTCTCCACCCCCTGCTTGCTCAACACAACAAACAGGCTGAACGATGTGGTAAGAGTGTGCCCTGGGAGAGAGAGCGGAGAAAAACCCAGGTTAGTCATTGCAGCTGCCTTCTCAGCAGAGTACAGCTGTCTGCCCACCACAGCTTAGCCTAGAGGGGAGGTCCAGCATCCAGCAAAGCGGCCAGCCTACCCCAGCTCAGTCTACTCACTAGTTTCCACAACTTCAAATCTTCCCCCACAGCCTACCACTCCTGCCAGCGCTGAACCTGAGATTCGTACAACCTGCCTCACAGAAGGAAGTGAAATTTAGCCCTCTGTCTGTGACCTCACTCGCCGACTAAACTCCTCAGGTTGTTGACATGAGTTTCTTGCTGATAAAGAAGTTCCACTTGCTCCACCCGATGGCTCTTGGAAGTCTGAGCGTGGAGCCACGCAGCATCTTGAGCTCCCAAGCCAACCCCTTATACACACACCAGGAACCCCTTAGGGTTCCTGAGGCAGCCAGAAAAGCAACCACCTGAATGGTTAAGGATACAGAGAGACAGTGTTTGTCATTGCCAGAGTCAATTAGAGGTCCCCTGGGAATTCTGTCTCCCAGTCTCTCGCCTTTGAAGAACAAGCCAAATGGTCTGTGGGTTGGTAAAGTATTTAAGGAAGCTCAGTTAAATTCAGAAATCTTGGCTTTCTCAAATGCGAGCTCTCTCTGAAGTGCTTGCTTCAACCCTCCCTCCATCCCATCCTGTCCTTGAGCTATCTATGGTCCCTATCCTGCCCTCTTCCCTGGACAACGAGGAGATGCCCGCTTGGATGGCAAAACAGGCACATGGTATTCTTTGGACAGTGTTTCCCAAAGGGGAGTGAGAGAACTACACTTTATCAGTACCAGGAAACAAGGTTTCCCGCTGAAAGGGCCAAGTGCTGTCCTGCCAGTCACCTGGCAGGGGCTCCCCTCCTGCCCTTCCACCTCCTCTATGCAAGTTGGCAATCCCAACCTAAGATGGGGCCCTCCAAAGCCAATCACAGTCAGGAGTCATTGTCTTGGGTTTTCCTTTGAAGCCTATCACCTCCCCCACCCGCTCCCAGCAAAGCCCCAAATTCCACCCTTGCCTGGACTGGACAGTGGGGGAGGTGCAGCCAGAGGGTGTGGCTCTGCAAGCCTGAGGGGGACCCTTCCCACTATCCACAGGAACTGCAGGTGGCTCTTCTGCAGGTGGGAGCCTCTGGACAGGTGCTGGACAAGGTCAAGTGTAAACTGAGATACAGTAAAGAGACCTTCTTCTCCCCTTCCCCTGAGCTGAAAGGTGGTGTGCAAACCGGCAGGAGAAGGGCACTTCCTAAGTGCACTACCAGGGAAGTCTTTATTCCTAGCAAGGGGATCTAAAGCCTGCTGGAGCCGTCCCAGCCCTTAAGGACTCTAACAGGGATGCTGAACTCAGACTCCTTCTCCTAGGAGAAGCAGTAGCTAGACATTCTGAACCTCGACGAGGGCTAAAATCTGGGAACGCACACATACATACATACACACACACACACACACACACACACACACACTCACTCACGCACTCACACAACACACAGCAGACCTGGGTGACTCCAGGAGAGAATCTCGGCCTCCGAGTCGTGATGCCAGGGCTCCGCGCCAGGGTCCAGCGTGATGAGCACTCGGGGGCTTGGCGCCCAAACTCAGTTGGGAAGGAGGGAAAAAGCCCGGCTGTTAAGGAGAGGAGCCTTCAGACTCCGCAGGGATGCAGGACGTCCCACAACTCCCTGCCCTACCCCAAAGTCAGATCCAGAGGCCGGGCCATTCTCGAGCGCCCAGGTCTGCTCAGCAGTGCACCGCAGGTTCCCCTGCCCACCTGGACCCAAATCCTTGGAGTCTCAAATGCTACTACCCCCACGTTCCTTCGTGGAGCAGCGCACTTAGATGTGGGTTTTGTACCCCGTTCCCATACCCCAGCGCCCCAGTCCATGGTCACTCTAGACGCCCGCAGCCCAACCCTTCCCGGGCCCCCACGCGCAGCGCGATCCTCTCCCCACTTCCCCAAGGAGGTGCGATCCAACACCGCCCGGCCCCCTGCCGCCCGGGCGCTCACCGGGCTGCGGCGGGAGGCGGGAGGCGGGAGGCGCAGGCAGGGGCGGCGGCGGCGGCGGCAGGCGGGCTGGCGCGGGTGGAGGCCACTCTGCACCGCGCGGTATTGTTTCCAAAATACGCCCGCTCGGGGCATCCCGCAAACAGCTGATGAGGCCCCGCCTCTGGCGCGTCACACCGACGGCTGGCCAATGGCGAGTGGAACCCCAAGTCCCGGGCTGGGCGGCTGCCAGGGACGGTCACGAATGTACGAACCTTCCCTTGGAAACACTGCAAGGGGCCGAGCCAAATTCCGACCTCCTGCAGAAACGCAATTGGAGCGCCGTCGCCCACGCAGGTTCGGTTCCTAAAGCCGGCTCGGGAAGCACTCGAGAGCCCTTGAGTCCTCCCTATTAGGAGGGAGACAGGAGGCGCCAAAGTGACTTTTGGCTTCTCTTTCAAGGGGCCGAATAATTTTGGCGCGTCCAGAAAGGGAGTGGAAGAGGAGGAAGCGGGGAGTGGCAAAGCATCCTCCTGGCTGCTGGGCAGGTCAGGAGAAAGCTCCAGCCCCAAAGCTGTAGGAAGGTTGAGAACACGTGTGTCTGACATTGTTATCGAGTAACATTCAGATCAAACACATCCAAAGGGACCCTCATGTCCTCTTCTTGACTGGGCGTAGATAGTCAACATTAACATCTGGCCGAGGAGAGGAGAAATCAAGAATGCAGGGGCTGCTTGGGCAGTTGACACGCGTCCTGTTCATGGCAGCACCCAGAGATGGTTCTGGGGCTGCAAGGAAAGCAACGTGTCCTGCAGACCGCAAACTATCGGCAAGGGAGTCTCTGGGCTATTTCATAAACATTTATTGAGCACCTACATTGTGCCAGCTACTGGGCTAGGTGCCAAAACCCTGGTGCCTGCCCTCAGGGAGCGTATAACCTACCTAGAGAAGTAGACCGGAAAATAATGGAAAGCAACATGAAATGTGTTAATGCCAGGGATAACGGCTGCTGGGAATGCAGAAAAATTCAGAATGCAGACTGGGGAAGGTTTCAGGGAGGTGGCTTTTGACTTGGACCTTGAAGGATGGGGCAAATTTTCAATCAGGAAAGCCAGATAAAATAGCCAAGACCTAGCTTGAGCAGGATAAAGAGCTGAACTGGAAAACTTGTCCAGGGAGCAAGGGCAGGCTGGAGGACAGGATCATTGGGTACACACCCGGATTGAGGAAGGGTGGGCATGGGCAGGGAGGTTCAGATCAGATTACAGAAGTGTCCCTGGAATGGCAGGCTGGGGAGTCTGCATTTTATTCCGGAGGCAAAGGGGAGACAGCAAAGATTTTATAGAAGATGACTCACTTGACCAAGCCTGGACTTGAGGAAAGATAAACGAAGAGACCAGAAATCAGTGAGAAGGAGCAGTCCCTGCAACAGATTAGGTGATCAATGATGGAACCTGACCCAGGGGACAGTGGGGACTGGCAGTGCTCTGACCACCAAGATGCTCTTTCTGGGTTGTAAACTCAGACAGATTTAAGCTAAGTGGAGCTGGAACTCTTAGCTCAGTGGAGTCTGAAGTCTCCTTGTACCTTTTTCCTACCAATTCTTTCCCTAGCTCCCTCGAAGGGTACCTGAAAGAGAGTGGACAAGGCATGAGGGCTGTGGTTGCTAGAATAGGAAAAACTGTCCCCAAAAGGATGGAGAAGAGGGAAAAGGGAAAAGGGGGAAAGTCAAGCTTGGCCATCAGCCCAGTCCCCACAGAAGTTGACAGATGTCCAGAAAGAGGTGCCGGAGCAGCTTCCCTGGTGGCACAGTGGTTGGGAGTCTGCCTGCCAATGCAGGGGACACAGGTTCATGTCCCGGTCCGGGAGGATCCCACGTGCCACGGAGCGGCTGGGCTGGTGGGCTGTGGCCGCTGGGCCTGTGCGTCCGGAGCCTGTGCTCCGCAGCGGGAGGGGGCGCAGCAGTGAGAGGCCCAAGTACCGCAAAAAAAAAAAAAAAAAAAAAAAAGGTGCCGGAGCCAAAAGGAGGTATGTTATTTTACCAGGAGGCTTGGCCAAGAAGGAGTGTCAGAGCTGGTCAGGGTGACCTAGCGCTCATGCCATATGTGGGCAGATGAGAAGACCAAGCCCAGCCTCCATGCAGGGCACTGGGGAGCCCTCACCATGTTTGCCACACACACACCTCCTTCCGTGCATCCTACTCTTCTTAGTGGCTCTCCTCCTGGGCCAGTATCTCAGGCAGGCCAGTTGGGCCTCTGGGCATTACTTAGGGTCAGGAATAGAACTGAAGGACAAACCAGCTCTGAGTCTGTCTTCTGGGGCAGCACAGGCCCCAGGGGGCACGGGTCATCTTGATTCTCCCGACCCACCTGCGCTGCAAAAGCTCTGTCTGCTTCACCATAGCCCTGCAAGGTGGAATTGGGTTCGCCAGGCAAGGAAGCTGATAGAGAAACGTTTTAACCTGGGATCCATGTATTTGCCGGACTCACCAGGGTCTCCTCAGCTTTAGGGTCTGTGAACCCCTGAAGCTGGCTAAATGGTGTTTGTGGGTTCACACAGATATTTTTGTGTGTGGGGGGTGGCTCTGTGGCTTACAAAAGTTTCCCAAAGGGGTCTGTGACTCTATAAAAGGTTTAAATACACCACTGTAGGGGAATGAGGCTGGGGAGCAGAGGGGATCATCTTAGTGGGTCTGGGCAGGTTGCAAGATAGAAGGGTCACACCCTCTAGTGACATTTCTTCTCGGGCCTCTGTCCCAGGCCTTCCCAGGCTGCTCCCTCGGGTTCCTTCTGAAGGACACCCCGTGGCTCGGCCTCCTGTGCTCTCAGCCTCTAAGGTCAAGCAGCAGGGGCCCAGCCTTCTGAGCCGGAGGGACCAGAAAACACTGTCAGGGATAAAGGGGTCAGGGAGGTCAGAAGCCTCACTCCCCACTTCTCATCACTGTCAAAGCAGACCCCTCCCTCTGTGCCCTTTCTCCTCTTCCAGCACAGGGCAGACTCCGCAATGTCAGGACCTGCTGGGCTGGAGATCTGGGCTCGGAGCCCCCTACCAAGAGCAGCACCCTAGGAACAGAAGAACCCTGGACTTGTGACTGGGCTCAGAGCAAATGTACCTTGCAGCCACAGCAGCAGTTGTTTTGAAGAATCTCTTCTCTCTCTCTCTCTACCCACTCCTTGCCCCAGCTTGTTTTTCTTCTCTGCTAACTGATGCTGGCTCTAGGAGGCAAAACTTTGCCCAGAGAAAAGCAAAGTTACTCCGAAAGGCATCGGCTGGAGGCCTGAGAGGGAGGCACACCACTCCCGACAATTGGGGAGGGAATGCAAAGAGTTAAGGAGAGGCTGCTTTCAGCAGAAGAGAAAACCCAGCTCCCTGTAGAAAGCAGGCAGGAGCCCCCTCCATTGTTTCACCTGGCTATAGGGTTTCTCTCTGAGACAAGGAATGGGCTCTAAAACTCTGGTAACGGGATCACTGGGAAGGGAGGTTTTTAAAAAAACAGCTGACAGCTGAATAATAGGAATTACCAGGCAGGCCGCCCTGGGGTTACTGAGGTTTGTAACTCAACCCCAAGGGAGGGGTTAGATTGGAAACTGATTTATGGGTAAGGTGGGCGTCTTGGTGGAGGAACCCAGAGTGCTCGACCCTCTTGCCTCTTAACTCCCTCTGGGAGGGATCATGTGTGTAAGAAAGGCCAGGAACCTGGAAGGCTTGGTGTCCTCCCTTGCTGGACTTGCTCTAACAGAGTGAATTTATCTCTCTGTGCATCATTCCATCTGTCTGCAAAGGAATAGACCCTCTCTTCTGAGTTGCAGAGGGGTGTGTGTGTGTGTGTGTGTGTGTGTGTGTGTGTGTGCATGCGCGCATGTGTGGCGCAGGGGGGAGCGGGGGTGGGGGTGGGGTGGAACCTACCAGAACAGACAGATTGGCTTCTGCTAATTGAGTAAGTGGAGAGACTTGATTTCCTAGTCAGTGAACTCACTCCTTACCAATCACTGGAGAGTGGGATTCAAATCAAAAAAGCAGGCGCTAAAGAGAAAATATTTGGGAATTCAGAGACCTGGATGTAAAGGGAAATGCAGAGACTGAGGCTACCATGCGAAAGCCCAGTGGAACATAAGAGATTAGGTGAAGTCTGGGATCGCATGCTTATGACAGGCAGCACATAGTTTTGTTTGCGGGAATACTCAAAAAATATTTGCTGAATGAGTGAATGAATGTACACCTCCACATTTAGAAAATATAAATAATTTTGTGTTTGGGGAGTGGGGAAAAAGCTGCAGTGGAAGATTTTCCATAAATGTCCTATCTACATTGTCTTGGCCTCTTAGCATGGCTGGCCTTACCTGAGTTTCTTCTCACCAGCAGAGGCTCCTCTCAGGAGGCAAAGGTGATGCCATCAACATCTTGGTACCCTCGGACCACCCTTTTCCAGTCTTGGCACGTGACGGAATTTACTAAGTCTGTGGAGACGAATTTACAGAAGAACTACAAGCATGGCCCTCGGGAAGTGTCCTCAACTCTTGCCCAGTCCAGGACTCAGCCTGCCCAGCCCATGGAAAAGAAGTTGGCTTTATCCTGCCAAGGAATGAAGAAATCCAATCAAAATACCCTTCCTTTTACTCTACATCCCCCAGGATGCAGCCTCTTTCCTGGGCAAAGTTACATTAGTATGTTAGTACATACTTCTCCTTGGGACTGGCAAGGACATCTCAGAAATTTCCAGCTGAGGCCAGAGAACAATCAATTGCTATCAAGGAAACCTGCCACCGGAAGAGCTGGGGACCCGTTCTTTCTGGGCTTAGAGTGCCTCTCAGGTTTTGAATCTGGTGTTCAAGAGGCTCTGGGCTGAGAAGTGAGTTGGATCAGCTGTTTCCCAGCCAAGCCCTCTGCCCCTGCTGTCCTGGAGTGGGAGAGGGCCACTATCTGACAATGAGCGAGGGGCTCACTCACCCAGTGTGAGTTCACCAAACATTTACCAAGCACCTGTCATGTGCTAGGCTCCACACCAAGGGCTAAAGGTGCAGATACAATCCCTGGGGGGGGATCCTTGAGCATATCTGCACCCTTTCTTCCCACACATGAACCTTCATCAACACACCTACACACAAGCTCAAAGAGAAACCGGGGGCAGGAGGAAGGTATGGCAGGAAGAGCTGCAACCGCACGAGCTAAGGGAAACCCACTTCCCGGGGAGGCTGAGCATCCCTGGAAGTGGCCTTGCCTTTCTTTGCACAGAGCATCCTGGAAATGCCTGATGCCCCACTTCCCTGTTCCTAAAGCCCACCTATCATCAGGTTGAGTAGAAAGAGCTCTAGACTAGATGTTCAGTTCCCAGCTCTGCCATCAACAAGTGACCCTCCAGCACTCACATTTCCATCCTTGCCCCTACAGATTCAGAGGTGGCATAACTTGGGTAAACACGCTGGCTCAGGAGGGGCAACACCAGCCTCTTAAACCAATCCTGCCTTAGGTCCCTGGGCTATAATCAAAACAACTCTCACCTGTTGAGCATCTACTGAATGCCAGACACATGGCAAAAGACAGTTCATTTAATCCTAAACAATGCCAAGAGGGATCTATCACCATCAGTGCCATTTTACATTCAAGGAAGCTAAGGTCCCTTCTCCAAAGACAGGCAACAGAACCCTCAGATGTGATTTAAGGTCACATCTGTCTGGCATGGAAGCCAGTGCTCACATCCCCTTATCTACGGCCTTAAAGACACACCCAACCCCTCCCCACAGGCAGGATTCACTCCCCTTCCCCCTCAATAACACACTGTCCCCACTGCCCCCAGAACAGGAAGGCCAAGACTGAGGCAGCCTAGCGAGGTGAATTCCAGCCTCTGTTAATTGCAAACACTCCCACCACTGCCACCACCTGCAGCAGAAGCGATTGCATCACCCGCAGGAAGCGGTCCAGCAGCCCAGCCTCTGCTCTGGGGCACATTTTCAGTTCCTGCTTCTCTCCTTGCATACGTTGAGCACACTACCTTATCTTCTACTCCTGCGCTGGCTCCGTGGGTTCAAGCTAACGTGCATGTCTGGACAAAGGACTGTGGTTTGTTGCTTGGATGGGATTTGTACGGGACCGACAGGGGCCTCTCATCCTTTTCTGAACGCTGCTGGATGGGGGAGGGGAGGTCAGGCTGAAGGGGCTTTCCCAGCCAAGGACCAATCAGAGATCCTGTGGGCTCAAAGAAAAAGTCCTCTTGGATGCAGGAGACAAGTCCCAGAAGCCACCATTACCTTGCATCTGCCTTTCAAGGATGAGTGCCCACGTCTGGGCCACGTGGGCTGTCAGGTGGGCCAGCAAGAGGAAGGGGCTGAAGAGCCCGCCAACACAGCCAGGATGTCTCTGGTATGGTGTCTCAGGCCCATTAGACAGGCAGACACACTGCACTGGGCTGTGCTGCCCTCCCTACATTGTCATGGAATCTTCTGGAACTGAGGATAGATCCTTGCCCCTGCAGTTCCTCTTCTGCCCATCCTGGACTTCCTTTCCCTCTCTGCCAACTTCCTTCTCCCTCTCCCCCGTGCAGCATCTGTCTCCTTAATCTCTCTTCCTACCCTGCTTTCCTCCTGCATATGTCACCTCTCTCTGGCCTCGCCTTGGGCCACAGCAACAGCAGTCAGCCCTTCATGGGCTCATAAAATGCTCAACATTTTAGTGGAAATCATCCCGTGTGGAGGTTTTGTGCTGCTTTTTAACATTTTATTTTTATTTTACTTTACGTTGTTTTACTTTTAGTCATGTATTATTTAATTACGTTCATAACTGGTCATTAAAGACAAGCAGAAAATACAGCAATGTTGAAATACAAATTAATGAAAATGAATCTGTTTATTCACTTCAAGATACTCTTCACCATATATCTAAGCTGTATCCATCCAAAGTCCTCATGTAGACCACTGAGATGTCTCCAGTTCGAAGATGCTGGTGCCTCTCTGAGAGGGAATGGAAAAATCGCGAGGCTGCTTCTTTTAACGTTATCATCCCCATTTGAAAGTGGTTTGCCTGAGTCTGAGTGACATTTTAAACAGCTCTACGAGTGGGGTTATTACTGTCTCTTCACCCAGAGAGATAGCTATGCTAAACCAGTGACTCTATATCGATCTCTCCCAGCTCTCAGATGCTCTTTGTACCACAAACCTTACTCCTTGGCAGGGGTTAGGACACCAAAATCAGTGATTTGAATAAATATCAAGTTGTTCTTTTAGGACCAGCCCAGCCTTAAATTACCAATACTGGTTTACTTTGTTTAAAGAAATGTCAAACTGCAACATGAAATTGAGTAACGATAGCACCATTTCAGACTCTCTCCTAAGGATTCAGAGTCATTAAACCTGTTCTTGATGTGATAACCTCTATGGAATGAAGGGGGAACCCAAGGACTCTCAACTCTTCCTCCAGATCAGACCAGGTTATGGAGCCTATTCCAGGTTTCATATAAACTCCTAAGCATCATCTGAGACTATGTAACTTGTAATGAACAAACTAAGTATCGGGATCAATCCTGGTTTTCACAACTGGAGAAAAATTCCCAGATGCTTCAGAGTAGAATCATTTTTTCAATCCTGATCCCTCTCACAATAAAATAAACAAAACTGACCTCTATATAAAGCCCCTGGCATAAATTCTTACTGACTTTAGGGAGAAACTACTTCCCAGCTTACTTCAGCTCCAAGACAGGGTCACAGACTATGACCTTCACTGTGACTTTGGACTAGGTAAGCTCTCAAAGGGGAGGAGAACAAAACAATCTTGGGTTTAGAATGTAGTCCCTACGAAAGCATTCCTGGAGTTTACCAGTTTCCTTGTCTGCAGGAAGGAAGTTTTTGCTTAAATGTTTATTGTTCAAATATTCCCTGTAGGCAGAGAGCTTCTGTATTCCGTTTCTTTGTACTTGAAACAAAGTTTGTGTCATTATCTTTGAAATGTGATTTTTTTAAAAAATTAGTCTTATGTTTTGGGGACCTTGTTTTATTTGATCTTTTTTGATTCTTTGGCAATGGGGCCTGCGGGGGGAGGGTCTCTTCCTATTTCTACACATCCCCAACAGGTTTAACTGGAATCACTATTGCTTCTTCTCTGCAAAGAAACTATCTCCTTTACATTGAGTATTTATTGAGCACGTACTATGTGCCTCAGACTATCTGAGGAGTGTAGAGAGGCCATGAGGTATAAGACACATTTCCTGCCTGCCTTCTCATTGCCTGCCCTTATAGTCTTTATTGAGATATAATCGAGTTATAATCCACCTACCCTAAAACTCATCCATTTAAAGTGTACAATATAATGGTTTTTAAAATATTCACAATTTTAGAACATTTTCTTCACCCCAAAAAGAAATCCCATATGCATTAGCAGTCACTACCCAGCCCAAATAACCAAGTAATCACTAATCCACTTTCTGTCTCTATAGATTTGCCTATTCTGGACATTTCATATAAATGGAATCATATACCGTGGTGTTTTTTTTTTTTTTTTTTTTTTTTTTTGCGGTACGCGGGCCTCTCACTGCTGTGGCCTCTCCCACCGCGGAGCACAGGCTCCGGACTCGCAGGCCCAGCGGCCATGGCTCACGGGCCCAGCCGCTCCGCGGCATGTGGGATCTTCCCGGACCAGGGCACGAACCCGTGTCCCCTGCATCGGCAAGCGGACTCCCAACCACTGCACCGCCAGGGGAGCCCCCGTGTTGTCTTTTGTAACTGGCTTCTTTCAGTTAACATAATCTTTTCAAGATTCATCCATGTTGTAGCATGTATCAGTACTTCATTCCTTTTGATGGCTGAATAATATTCCCTTGCATGGATATATCACATTTTGTTCATTTGTTCATCAGTTAATGGACATTTGAGTTGTTTCCACCTTTTGATATTATGAACATTCATGTACAAGTTTTTGTTTGAATACATGTTTTCCATTCTTTTGAGTATACATCTGGAGTGCAATTGCTGGGTTGAGTGGTAACTTTATGTTTAATCTTTTGGAGAATCATTGTGCGTTTGATTTGCATTTAAGTAATGACTAATGCTGTTAAGGAAGTTTTCATATGTTTATTGGCCATTTGTATATCTTCCTTAAAGTAATATCTATTCAAATCTTTTGCCCATTTTTAATTTAGGTTATGTGTCTCTTTTTTTTGCTGAGTTGTAAGAATTCTTTATATATTTTGGATACAAGTCGCTTATCAGATATAAGATTTGCATGTGTTTTCTCCTGTTCTATTAGTTATCTTTTTACTTCTTGCCTTGATGATGTCATTTACAGAACAAACATTTTAAATTTTGATGTAGTTCAATTTGTCTGTTCTTTCTTATGTCACTTATGCTTTTGGTGTCATATCTAAGAAACCATTACCTAACCCAAGGCCACAATGATTTACTCATATGTTTTCTTCTAGGAATTTTATAGTTTTAGCTCTTACATTTAGGCCTATGCTCCATTTTAGCTAATTTTTTTTTCATTTTAGCTAATTTTTGTATAGACTATTAAAAAGGGGGTTTACAAAGTTCAGTTTTTTATGTGTGGATATCCAGGGGTCCCAACACTATTTGCTGAAAAGACTATTCTTCCCCCTGTTGAATGGTCTTGGCAGCTGTGTTGAAAAATCAATGTCCAGGGTTTATTTCTAGACTATCAATTCTATTCCTTTCTTTTATTTATTTAATTTTATTTTATTTTTAAATTTTTGGTTGTGTTGGGTCTTCATTCCTGCACGTGGGCTTTCTCTAGTTGTGGTGAGCTGGGGCTACTCTTTGCTGTGGCGAGCGCACTTCTCATTGCTGTGGCTTCTCTTGTTGCAGAGCATGGGCTGTAGGCACACGGGCTTCAGTAGTTGTGGCACGCAGCCTCAGTAGTTGTGGCACATGGGCTTAGTTGCTCCACAGCATGTGGGATCTTCCCATACCAGGGCTCGAACCCGTGTTCCCTGCCTTGGCAGGCAGATTCTTAACCACTGTGCCACCAGGGAAGCCCTATTCCTTTCATCTACATGTCTATCCTTTATTCCAGTACCACACTATCTTGATTACTGTTGCTGTATAGTAACTTTTGAAATTGGGAAGTGTGAGTCCTCCAACTTTGTTCCTGTTTTTCAAGATCTTTTGGATATTCTTGGTCCCTTGCATTTCCATGTGAATTTCAGGATACGCTTGTCAATTTCTACAAAAGAGCCATCTGGGATTTTGATTAAGGATTGCATTGATCTGTAAATTAATTAGGAAATATTGCCACTTTAACAATATTAATTCTTCCAATTCATGAACATGGGGTATCTTTCCATTCATTTAGATCTTAATTTCTTTCAACAATGTCTTATAGTTTTCAGTGTATACATTTTACACATTAAAAAAACTTATTCCTAAGTATAATATTTTAATTTTTGGTGCTTCTATAAATACAATTATTTTCTTAATTTTATTTTCATATTGTTCATTGCTAGAGCATTGAAATACAATTAATTTTTGTATATTGATCTTGTATTCTACAATCTCACTGAATTCATTTATTAGTACAACAGTTTTTGTTTGTTTTTTTCTTTTTTGAGGACTCCTTGAGCTTTTCTATGTACAAGATCAGATCATATGTGGATAGAGATAGTCTTACTTTTTCCTTTCCAATCTGTATGTCTATTATTTCTTTTTCTTACCTAACTACCCTGGCTAGAACCTCCAGTAAAATGTTGCACAGAAGTGACAAGAATAAACATCCTTATCTTGTTCCTGATCTTAGGGCAAAAGCTTTTAGTCTCTCACTATTACGTATGATGTTAGCTGTGGGGTTTTTGTAGATACCCTTTATCAGGTTGAGTAAGTTCCCTTTTATTACTAGTTTATTGAGGGTCTTTATCATGAAAATATGGTGGATTTTTGTCAAATGCTTTTTTTGTTTCTATTGAGATGCTCATGTGATTTTGTCTTTATTTTATTGATATTGAGTACTATATTGATTGATTTCATATATTAAACCAACCTTGCAACCTTACAGACTTCACTTCATGTATAATCATTTCTATGTTGCTAATAACAGTTTGCTAGTCTTTTTTAATATAAATTTATTTATTTTTAATTTATTCTTAGCTGTGTTGGGTCTTCATTGCTGCGCTTGGGCTTTCTCTAGTTGCAGTGAGCGGGAGCTACTCTTTGTTGCTGTGCGCAGGCTTCTCATCGTGGTGGCTTCTCTTGTTGCGGAGCATGGGCTCTAGGTGTGCAGGCTTCAGGAGATGTGGCACATGGGCTCAGTAGTTGTGGCTCGCGGGCTCTAGAGCACAAGCTTGGTAGTTGTGGTGCACGGGCTTAGTTGCTCCGCGGCATGTGGGATCTTCCCGGACCAGGGCTTGAACCCGTGTCCCCTGCATTGGCAGGCAGATGCTTAACCACTGCACCACTAGGGAAGTCCCAGTTTGCTAGTCTTTTGCTGTTATATTCTTTTGAGGAGATACAATTTACACAGAAGAAGGGATAGAAGACATTAACACAAAACAGTATGTAATCAAGTACTATAATATAAGGTAGAGAGCATCAGTGCTATTCTAGTAAATATATATTTATTGTGTACCAACTATGTGCCAGGTATCATGGTTTGAGGGCATAAAAGGTGCAGGGGGGCTTCCCTGGTGGCTCAGTGGTTGGGGGTCCGCCTGCCGATGCAGGGGACACGGGTTCGTGCCCCGGTCCAGGAGGATCCCACGTGCCGCGGAGCGGCAGGGCCCGTGGGCCATGGCCGCTGAGCCTGCGCGTCCGGAGCCTGTGCTCCGCAACGGGAGAGGCCACAACAGTGAGAGGCCCGCATACCGCAAAAAAAAAAAAAAAAAAGGTGCAGGGGCCAAGGAGCTTTTGGTTAGCTGCCTCCCTGCCATTCTAGCCAGCGTCCCGGAAGTCATCAAGACCCCACCCCTACCACTTCTCCACTCCTGTCATGCCCAGGGACCACTGAAAAGGGAGCTAGGACTCCTTGGAGATTTAATTAGGTGGACAGAGATAATGCTGTGACTCAGTTAAGAAACCAAAAGGTAAGAAGAAAACTTGGGAGTCAGACAGATAGCCATTCAAATTCCAGCAAAGGCACCTACTGGTGATTTGGGACAAGTAAATTAACCTCTCTGAACTTAGTTACATCACCTGTCAGATGGAGATAATTATAGCTCCTCCTCAGGTGGTTGTTGGGAAGTAGAAATTGTAATAAATTATACAAAACACCTAGCAGAGTGCTTTGGTACATAATAGATGCTCAACAAATCAGCTATTACTATGTGTTCAGCACTGTGTGACAACCATAGGCTAGGGAAAGAAAATCCAGAAGAAGAATGGAAAAACCCTTGACCCTGTTTTCAGAAGGTGCATGTTCCAGTTAGGGAGTCAAACCTAGCACATACAGAATAACTGAAGCATTATAAAAACAGCATATAAGATACCTAAAAAATTATTATATAGAGTATGACTACTATAGGAATAAATGAGGCTATAATATGTAAAATGCTTAACACCAAAGTCTTAAGTGACATATAGTAAGTACTCAATAAGTGGTAGTAGTTATTATTATTAACAGTTGCCTTCACCTTAAGAGTCTGTCTAGAACAGTGGTTTTCAAAGTGTGGTCTCTGGTCCAGCAGCAACAGCAGCACCTGGAACTTGTTAGAAATGCTAATAATTCTTGATCTCCTTCCCAGACGTACTGACTCAGAAACTCAGAGGGTGAGACCCAGCAATCTGTGGTTTAATAAACCCTTGAGGTGATTTGGATGCAGTGGTTTTCAACATTAGTATTACCTGTGGAGCTTAAAGAAAATCCCAGTGCCCATTGCTGCCCTTAAGACCAATTAGAATCTCTAGGGATGGGATCCAGGCCTTAGAATTTTGTAAAGTTCCCCAGATTATTCAAATGTACATCTGGAGTTTAGGACTATACATCTAAATAGAGCCTTGCATTAAAAAGGAGAAGAGATGAAGATTCAACCTTTAAAATTAATACTTACTAATGCAGGTTGTGGAAGAGGCCCTAGAATACCCCTTTTCCGTCTTATGCCCCTTCTCCCAAATCTGCCTTACAAGAAGAGAAAAACAAGAGAAAACAGAGCCTCTTCCCTAACCTGAGCTTGAGCTAGGGGGTGTGGAATAATGCATCCAGTCTGTTCCCCTCCCCTTAGGTGGACTGCCATCCCGGGGAGCAGACACTGAAAGCTCAAGCCTGATGTTCATTTTTTTAAAAAATATATTTATTTATTTATTTTTGGCTGCATTGGGTCTTTGTCACTATGTGCGGGCTTTCTCTAGTTGCGGCGAGCGGGCTTCTCATTGTGGTGGCTTCTCTTGTTGCGAAGCACGGGCTCTAGGCGTGCAGGCTTCAGTAGTTGTGGCACACGGGCTCAGTAGTTGTGGCGCACGGGCTTAGTTGCTCCACGGCATGTGGGACCTTCCCGCGTCCCCTGCATTGGCGGCAGGTTCTTAACCACTGCACCACAAGGGAAGTCCCCTGATGTTCGTTTTTAATCACTCGTGTTAAATTCCCTCTGGAGGACTAGGTCTGCCTTGAACACAGAGGGTCTCATGTCACCCAAATCCTTAACTTATTCATGAAACAAGAAAGATCCTTCATCAGCCCCAATCGTGCACCAGAGGAGCCTGATCCAGATTGTCCCAAGATGCAGCCTGTTCACCACATGTATGCTGGCCACACCCTGCCTGCCCCGGTGTACCTTTGGTGCCTTCAAAGTCCAAGACTCCTTCTCAGACAGAAAGAGAACCTGGTGTGGAGCTCAGCCGAGTGTGGAAGTGAAATGGAAGCCAGGGTAGCCTAGAGCCCATGTGTCATCCTATGTAAGTGGTTGTGCAAGATATGGCCTCTGGAAGCAGCAGATATTTGCCCTTAGCCTTGCCTGCAATTATCAAGAATAGCCACCAGTCTCCTGCCAGTAAAGCAGAAGCTTCCTCTGCCACAGGCCATTTTAGGGAAGTAGCTAGTAGTGAAAAAGGGTGTGGAATCTCAGACACGAAGAAATCCTGCTGTGCCCCTTATAAGTTACTTAACTTTTTTGTGTCCTAGTTTCTTCATCTGTTTATAAGAACTGGGGATTAAAAATGAGATGACATACGTGCATGTCCTTAGCCTGGTGCCGATTACATGGATGCTCAGGAAATGTTAGTTTCCCTTCCCTTTCCCAGAAAAGGGAAGGAGCAGGAGGGGTATGATAGGTCAGCTGCCTGAATCTCCTCTGTGACCTCCCAGAGCCACCAGTGTCTCTGCAACTCAGTGTCTGTGTCTTTCAGAGATATTACTCGTTAGAAACAGGGTAAGAGGGGCTTCCCTGGTGGCGCAGTGGTTGAGAGTCCGCCTGCCGGTGCAGGGGACACCGGTTCGTGCCCCAGTCCGGGAAGATCCCACATGCCGCGGAGCGGCTGGGCCCGTGAGCCATGGCCGCTGAGCCTGCGCATCTGGAGCCTGTGCTCTGCAACGCGAGAGCCCACAGTAGTGAAAGGCCTGCGTACCGCAAAACAAACAAACAAACAAAACACAGGGTAAGATTTACGTGCTAAATACCGCTCTGGTAATTCTCCAGCCAGGGCTGCAGCAAACTTGTGGTTTAATCCACTTTCAGTGACAACCTGCATTCTCAGTACATAATTTAGAAACTCAAACTTCAGAACATAAATTTTATTTTAATTCCAAAATGATTATTGTAAAAAATAATATGACAATCTTGTGACCCTATTTCTTCACATGGGAGACAGTGCCTTACAAGCTGTACCTATTCCCATGAGGACTGGGGGCTTTTTTCTAGGCTTTCAATTTTGGGTTTGGGTTCACATTTCTCCATTCTCTCACAGAGTCTAGGGCTGAATTTCTAAAAGAAAGAAGAAAAGGAAGTACAGGGAAAATGGGCTTTTTTAAGAAGGAAATGGTCCCGTCTTTTAAATTCCCCCAGCCCACATGAACCCCACATGAACCCCACATTCCCAGCCAGGGAACCTGAACAAAAATAACACCAAGCCTCTTGGGATAGCCACAGATGTTGTGCTTATTTGCATACATTTGCATACACTTTTAAGCAAATGTGCACAGTGAATTAATTCGGGTGCCCAGTGGTGATTGCAATCAACCCTAATATTACAAGCTGGCCTGTGAAGCAGGTGGCATGACCACAGGGCAGAGCAGGACAGTGCTACAGCCCAGAAGTAGCTACTGCTCTGGGGTCTCCCTGAAGTGAGGCCAGAAGCCCAGTGCCATAGAGACCTAGTGTTCTCCCTTGACCTCGCTACCGTCTTAACTTCCCTCTTCTTCCCCCTTCAGATCCAGATCCATCTGCCCTCCCCTCTTCTCCTTCCAGATCCAGGGGAGGCTCCCCTGACAGCACTGAGTTAAGGCAGGCCTGAGCCCCACCAGATCCTCAGGCTGCAGGGAGCTCCCCAGTCTGGGAACAGGGGACCTGCCAGGCACATATCCCTTTGGCAGTGCCCACACACCCAAGAGAATATGCACAGCACCTACCGTGGGACAGACATGTAGGAGCATGCCAGCAACATGGAGCCTTGTAAGGAAATCTCCAGGAAAGCAAGCAGAGGAGCAAACCTAGGAGCCGGGGGTTTGGGGGGTGGGGTGGAGTTTGGCCCTGATCCATTACACCTGCCTTTAAAGTACACCATTAAAGTTTCACGCTGTTTTCTTCTGCAGAGCCCTTTGTTCTCTGGCCATTGCTGACCAGCCTGGCCCCAGACAAAGCCAGACAGATTGTTCTGAAGTTTGGATTTCCACTGGCTCTCTGCATCTAATGAGCTGTCACTCAGAACTCTGCCCTAGAAGTCTGGCAGTGCCTGGAGGAAGTGGGAGGGGACAGCATTTATGGCAGCATCCACAGCTGGGCCTGAGCCTCTCAGGGTTAGGAGGAAGTCTGACCTCTGGCCTCATATTCCACTCTCAAGGAGCTCTGTGCCCTTAAGCCACTGAGTTACCTGGTCTCCTGAGGTCAGAACCCAACCGTGAGTAAGGTCTCTAGATCCTGCATGACCCTTAGGCCAGAGCCACCCACATGGCATTGCTAAAGTTATCTTCTCTCTTCACAGGATTGTCCACACTTAGACCAAGATGGAAGTTGTCAATGTGGAATGATGTGAGAAGTGTCCCCAAAACTCTGGGTTCCCACAGCCTTCTCTGAGGCCTGCAGATCCCACAATTGGAATCCTTCTTTTGGAGTATCCAGAAGGTCCTGTTAAGATGCAGTTGCAGTTAACATTATAATGTATTTCTCCCAGTCTTTTTCCTTGCATAAATATTTGTAGTCTATTTTAAAACATTGGAATATTTGTGCTTAATGTATTAAAAATATCTTTTCCTACCTTAAAAAAAGAAAAAAAAGATGCAGCAGTTGCTAGAAGAAAGTCTTAGAAAAAGGAGCCGTCGCCTCCCCTATAGGAGGTGCTGTAGCTTCTCTGGGGTAAAATTCAGCCACAACCTCCTCCCGGGGACCAAGGGATTTTTCCTCCTTTGACCAAAGCCATGAGCCAAAACCTCCCTTTTTACCTTCCTCCACTCCCCTCTCCCACAGGGGCTTCACACCTCACGTGTTCAGTTGGTCATCATGGGACAAACTGCTTTAGTGTGGTGTGCCTCATAAGCGATTAAGCAGAATCAGCAAGTGGGGTATAAAACTTACTAAGGAGGATAGTTACAGCCACAGTGAGGAGAATGCCAGGTGCATGTCCACAATCCCTCATCCAAAATTCTGAAAGCCCAATGCTCCAAAATCTTAAACAAACAAAGAATCATTTGGCATCAAAGCCTATTAAAATGGTGTGAAACTATTCATAATTCCTATCCCATTTAGGGTGATTAATACTATATTTTTTCTGCCAAATTAGCAAAGCATTTACTAATGGAGTGCTGGCCCAGACCCTGCTGGAGGTGGTAACAAAACACATGGCATATTGTCTGGCCCCAAAGTGTTCAGATAAGGGATTGTAAACATGTATGAAAAGCTATTACAGGTGGAGAAGAAACTATACCAAGATGTATAATTACTAGGAGACTATATAGACTACATTAAGAAAGTAGGCTGTGACTGAGACCTGCTGAATTCAAATCCTAATTTTACCATTTACTAGCTGTGTGACCTTATAAACTTTGTGTGATCTCTCTATACCTCCTTTATGGATTGAATTGTTTCTACCCCAAAATTCATATGTTGAAGCTCTTACTCCCAGCGCCTCAGAATGGGACTATATTTGGAAGAAGGTAATTAAGTTAAAATAAGGTCATATGAGTGGACCCTAATCCAATCTGACTGGCATCCTTATAAAAAGAGGAGAGTAGGATACACAGAAGACCCTGGGGAAGCATGCCTATAGAGGAAAGGCCATGTGCAAACCAAGGCGAGAGACCTCAGTAGAAACCAAACTGGACTTACTTACTTAATCGTGGACTTACAGCCTCTAAAACTGGGAGAAAATAAACTTCTGTTGTTTAAGCCACTCAGTCTCTGGCATTTTGTTATGGCAGCCCTAGCAAACTAACATACCTCCCTTTCGTGGATACTGATAATAGAACCTAACTCTTAGGGTTGTTGTGAGGACTGAATAAGTTAACATTTGTAAGAACACAGTACAATGCCTGGCAGAGTAAACAATAAATGTTAGCTACTAATATGTTAAACCAGACTGATGGGATTTATTGCATTCACACACTCATTTATGAAAACAAAAAAAAAGTGTATAAACCCAGCCCTTTTCTCTTCCCTGAACTGCAGATCAAGGGCCTCCTCAACATCTGTACTTAGATGGCTAAAGAGTACTTCCAACAAACTTGCTCTTCTTCAAACTTCCCCATGGCAACCAGCAACTTCATCCTTCTGGTCAGTCAGGCTAACACTTTGGAGTCATCAGTTCCTTTTACTTCACATGTAATCTGTCAGTATACCCTGTTGGCTCTGCCTTCAAAATGTATTCAGATTTTAACGCTTCTCACCATCTTACCACTATTCCAAGCCACCATTATCCTTTGTGTGGACTGTTGCAATAACTAGCCTCCCTAGTGCTTCTCTTGCCCCTTATAGTCTATTCTCATCCCAGCATCCAGAGTGGATCCTGTTAAAACCCATACCAGATTGTGTCATGCTCTGCTCAAAACCATCCAGTTGCTTCCCATCTCACTCAGAGTAAAAGCCAGTCTTTCCAATGGCCTACAAAGTTGAGCACAGACTGACTCCTGGTTGCCTCTCAGACTTCCTTTCCTCTTCCTCTACTCATTCATTCTGTTCCAGTCATGTTGATCTTCTTGCTGTTCCTCTAACATCTAGGAGAGTTCCACTTCCAGTTAAGATGTAGAAAGATATGGAAAGCTTTTGCTTACCACGGTCCCAGCAAGAAAAAACAGACAAAATTAAAATCATACTTTTCTACTGAGCTAGTAAAGAGCAGTGGATGCATGGAAGCCTCGATGAATTGAACCCCAGGAAGAAACAAGTCTTTTCCAAATGTGCAGAAAGTCACAATAGCTTACTTACCTGGGGGTGTACCCAGTCTGGCTGGGTACAATCATGTGGAGGAGCAAACCATAGACAGAGACTCTGTAGGGATGAGAGGAAATTATGGGATAGGATGAGAGGAAATCAGACTCTGTAGGGATGAGAGGAAATCAGCTGAGCTGTATCATGGGCTGGCATGACATATTGGAATCTGGAAGAGCCCCAATGTAAAAACAGATCATTTGGCCTAGTAATTCTCCACAAACACCCCCCCCACACACACACACCCCTCCTGAATTTTGCCACAAAAGTGGCAGCGGATGAGGCACTGGAGAGAATAGCATAGCCCTGCACATTTTCACAGTGCTTAGATTCCAGGGTCCTGCCAGAGTTGAGTCCAAAGATGATTCAAAAATATCTGAAACTGGGGCTTCCCTGGTGGCGCAGTGGTTGAGAGTCCGCCTGCCGATGCAGGGGACACGGGTTCGTGCCCCGGTCCGGGAGGATCCCACATGCCGCAGAGCGTCTTGGTCTGTGAGCCATGGCCGCTGAGCCTGCGTGTCCAGAGCCTGTGCTCCACAACGGGAGAGGCCACAGCAGTGAGAGGCCCACGTACCGCAAAAAAAGAAAACCCAAAACAAACAAACAAACAAATATCTGAAACTGTAGCCTACCCACTCTCACCTCAACTACTAACACATAAAAATGAGGCAGAAGTTTGGGGGCTAGGCTAAATCAGAACTAATTAGAATGCAATATAATTAAAAAGCAGTTCAACTCCAGCTCAATTCTACCCTAGAAGAAATCTGAATGGTCTGCTTCTCAGCCCAAACACTAGACAGAAGAAAAGTATTGCACTTTCTGAGAAATACACACACACACACACACACACACACACACACACACACACACACACACACACACACATATATTAGCCTGTAGTGTTCTTTTATACAAAATTTCTGGAATACTATCTTTTAAAAAAACATGAAGTGATTAAAGAAGCAGAAACATGTGACACATAATCAAGAAAGGCAGATCCACAGATGATCCAGTTATTGGAGTTAGCAGATAAGAGCTTTAAAACAATTATTATAAATATGTGAAAGTGTTCACAGGAAAAGATGACTATAATGGGTGGATAGAAGGGTTATTTCAAGAGAAATGTAAACTCAAAAAAAAAAAAAAAACGGGGCTTCCCTGGTGGCGCAGTGGTTGGGGGTCGGCCTGCTGATGCGGGGGGCACGGGTTCGTGCCCCGGTCCGGGAGGATCCCACATGCCGCGGAGCGGCTGGGCCCGTGAGCCATGGCCGCTGAGCCTGTGCGTCCGGAGGCTGTGCTCCACGGCGGGAGAGGCCGCAGCAGTGAGAGGCCCGCGTACCGAAAAAAAAAAAAGAAAAAACAAAAAACGGAAGTTCTACAACTGAAAAATATGATATATGATACCAAAAATTCATTGGATTGGGGGCTTCCCTGGTGGCACAGTGGTTAAGAATCTGCCTGACAATGCAGGGGACACGAGTTCGATCCCTGGTCTGGGAAGATCCCACATGCCGCAGGGCAACTAAGCTCTGTGTGCTACAACTACTGAGCCTGAGCTCTAGAGCTCACGTGCCACAACTACTGAAGCCTGCACGCCTAGAGCCCGTGCTCCGCAACAAGAGAAGCCACTGCAATGAGAAGCCCGCACACCGCAACGAAGAGTAGCCCCCTCTCGCCACAGCCAGAGAAAGCCCACACACAGCAACAAAGACCCCATGCAGCCAAAAATAAAAATTAATTAATTAAAAAAAATTCATTGGATTAGCTTAATAGCATATCGGACACTAGAGAACAAAATATCAACAAACCTGAAGATGAAATTATCAAAATTAATCTAAATTGAAACAAAGGGAGAAAAAATTAGTGAACAGAGTATCAATGACCTATAGGATAATATCTAGTAGTCTAACATCTGTAATTGGTATCCCAGAGAAAAGAGGAGGATAAATAGTTTCAACAATATTTCTGAAGAAATAATAGCCAGGGACTTCCCTGGTGGCACAGTGGTTAAGAATCTGCCTGCCAATGCAGGGGACATGGGTTCAAGCCCTGGTCCAGGAAGATCCCACATGCCGCAGAGCAACTAAGCCTGTGTGCCACAACTACTGAGCCTGCACTCTAGAGCCCACAAGCCACATCTACTGAGCCTACGTGCCACAACTACTGAAGCCCGTGTGCCTAGAGCCTGTGTTCCTCAATAAGAGAAGCCACCACAATGAGAGAAGCCTGCACACTGCAACGAAGAGTAGCCCCCACTTGCTGCAACTAGAGAAAGCCCACACAGCAACAAAGACCGAACACAGCCAAAAATAAATAAATAACTTTATTTTTTTAAGAAAAGAAAAAGAAATAGTAGCCCCAAAATTACAAATTTGATGAAAAGCAGCAACCTACAGATTCAAAAATCTCATCAAATCCCAAGTAAGATAAAATACACATAGGAACGTCATAGTCAAATTGTTGAAAACCAAAGATAAAAACCAGCTAGAGAAAAAAAGGAATATTATAATGATAAGAATGATGACTAACTTCTCTTTAGAAATAATGCAAGCCAAGAGCCAGTGGAATGACATATAAGGAAAGAAACATAGAAAATCTAGAATTATTTCTTTTTCACTTTTAGAAGCACAAGAAAAATAGCTTTTAAAAGTGAAAAAGAAATAAAGACATTTTCAGGTAAGCAGCAGCTGAGAGAAATCCTTGCCAGCAGACCTGCACTCCAAGAAATACTAAAGGAAGTTCTTCAGGCTGAAAAGAAATGGTATGAGTGGGAAGCTTAGATCTACCAAAAGGAATGAAGAGGACTGGAAATGGTAAATATGTGGGTAAATATAAAAATTATTTTAATTTATTTTAAAAGACGATTGTTTAAACATGAATAGTAACCATGTATTATGGTATGTTTTTACATATACAGAAGTAAAATAAATGATGAAATAGCCAAAGGATGGGAAGAAGTAAATGCAAGCATAATGTTATAAATGTCTTACATTATTTGCAAGGCGGTATAATATAGATTCAGAAGAGACTACAACATGTTAAAGATGCATATCACAATCCCTAGAGCAATCACTGAAAACGAAACAGAGGTGTAGCTAAAAAGAGATCGAGGCAACAATATGGGATATTAAAAAACAATCAGTCCAGAAGAAAGGAGGAACAAAGAAACAATGAACACATGGAACCAATAGAAGTTAATAGCAAAATAGTAGACTTGAACCCAAACTGTATCAATAATTAAATTAAATGTAAATAGACTAAACATGCCAAAGAAAAGGCAGAACTTGTCAAACTAGTTTAAAAAGTAAGATCTAACAATGATTGTTTACAAGAGATGTACTTTATTTTTTTATTGACGTATAGCTGATTTACAATATTGTGTTAGTTTCTGGTGTACAGCAAAATGATTCAGACATATATATATATTCATTTTCAGATTATTTTCCTCTATAGTTTATTAGAAGATATTGAATATAATTCCCTGTGCTATACAGTAGGACCTTGTTGTTTATCTATTTTTTATATAGTAGTTTGTATCTGCTAATCCCAAACTCCTAATTTATCCCTCCCCCTTTTCTCCTTTGGTAAGCATAAGTTTGTTTTCTGTATCTGTGAGTCTGTTTCTGTTTTGTAAATAAGTTCATGTGTATCATTTTTAGATTTCACATGTAAGTGCTATCATATGATATGTCTTTCTCTGTCTGACTTATGTAGTATGATAATCACAAGAGATGTACTTTAAATAGTAAGACAAACTAAAGTGTAAAAGGATGGAAAAAGATACATCGCACAAACACTAATCATGAGTAAGCAAACATGATTGTATTAACATCAAACAAAGTAGACTTCAGGACAAGGAGTGTTGCCAAAGGTAGAAGGAATATTTTATAAAGATGAAAGGATCAATTCTTCAAAAGAAATAGCTATCCTAAATGTGTATGTAACCCAATAACAAAGCTTCAAAATACATAAAGCAAAAGTTGATAGAACTAAAGGGAAAAATAAATCAGTAATTGTAGTTGGAGATTTTATCACTCCTTTTTCAGTAATTGGTAGAACCAGTAGACAAAAACTCAGTAAGGATACTGAAAAAGGTATAGAAAATTTAATAATACTATCAACCTACCTAAATTTAATTGATATTTATTAATCACTATAAGAATAACGGTAGAAAGCATATTCTATACACATGGAGCATTTATCAAGACAAACCATATGCTGGGCCTCTAATATCTGGACGTGCTCCTACTTCAGAACCTTTGTACTTGCTGTTCCCTATCCCTGGAAAAATTTTCCCTCAGCTATACGCATGGCTTATTTCCTCACAACTTTTATATCTTTACTCAAATGTCACCTTCTTAAGGGTCCCTTCCCTCACTATCTTATTTTAGTTTGTAGCTCCTCTCCAGAGCAACTCCCAATTTTTCTTTCTGTGGCCCCAGAGGAGTTGGCTATCCATGGAGTGTCAGATCTGGGATATGCTCACTCTTCCCTGGCTCGAGCCTAAGGCCTGAGACCTCTGAAAGGGCATTGCCCAAACACTGCAGCTTGTCGTGAGCAGTAACAAAACCAGGCACCAGATGCCTTATCATAGCCCTTTCTATTACTAAAAATTCACAGCTGATGTAGAATGTGTAATAAGGGGCTCAAGATGTCCCTGAGGACTTGACCATGTAGCCAGGAGGGCTGGAAGGTGAAAGAGGAGAAGGCAGCTGTTGGACAGGGGCTAGGAAGGGGAGGAGAAAGAGCTACCATTGCCATAAATTATTATCATAAACACTCTTTCTGTGCTGAGGTCCCCCTACCACTGGTGGCTGCTAACCCTCCATATCACCTGATCTCTCTCCTCCTCTGCTGGCATCTACTCATCAGAGGCGGAAGAGGAGGTGACTGGAAACAAAACAGGTTCCCAAGGCAACACACCAGGCTCTGTCCTTCCTGGGCAATGGCAATGGAATATGAGCTGGGGAGGAATGTGTGAAATCTACATAATCCCTACCCTGAAGAGCTTATAGTTTAATGGGGACAGTAAAACAGACCCACAAAGCATATCATTTCAAAAGTGCATTGCCTCTAACCATCCATACTGTATACCCACCTCCTCGCTCAAGCCAACATTTAAAGAGTGTTAAATGTCCTAGGCTGAATGCCTAGGACAGTGTGCTCAAACCTCACTGAATCACCTGGAGATCTAATTACAATGTAAACCACACTTTGATTAGCAAGGCTGTAGAGGATCCAAACACCTTCCCTTTAAGGTAAGAAAACACCAGACTCAAACCCAGGCCCAGTGTTCTCTGGAAGAGTCCACAGTGCTTCCCTTTCCCTGGAGCTGAGATCGTGAACAAGGACAGCTCCACAGTCCTCACAGAATCATCCCTGTACCCCCTCTGCAAGGTATGAGGGACAAAGAGAAGAGAGGCAAATCCTCTGCCTGGGGTGGAAGGTGAGGGGCGAGAAGGATTGGTTTATCAGTTTTGGGGCCATTCTCAGAGGCCAGTAGGCAGGACTGTGTGCCTGGTGACTCAATCTCAAGAAGCAGAACCACTTGGCTTCTGAGAACGGTAGAAGTTATCCTAGACTGCAATCCCCCAGCATGATGGAGGGCCAGCAGGAGTCGGGTCCAATGGGTACCACCCCAGAGTTAGGAAGACCTTGTGTCCGGGTTTGCCTAGGACAATCCCAACACATAATATACAACTGCTACCCAAGCATAATTATTAAAAGTGCCCCCTTTCGCTACACATCACTACTATTATTTTAGACAATCATTTCTCTGGTCACCATGGAGTAGCTCCAAGTTTCTATCTGGTGTCCGGGTCCCCCCTTTGGTGAGAGTTATGGAGAGAAACCCTAGACAAGGTCAGAAGTTTGCCCTGCCAAGTCTTCCTCAGAATTACTCCCTCCGAATATGATACTTCTGCTGAATCACTGACCCCACTGTATTGCAATTTTCTTTCCCCCTAGGCTGTCATCACCTGCTAGGCTCGGCGTGACTTGGGACAAGGATCGCATCTTATTTGTGACCCCATCGCGCAGTTGGTGCCTGGCATGTAGTAGCAAATGCTCAATAAGGATTTGCTGACTGAGTGACTAAGCGAGCGACTGAATAAAGGAATGCGAGTTGGGTTGTGCTCTCACTTTTGCCCCCATTATACTGTGTGACCTTCTAGCAAATAACTTCTCTGAACCTTGGTTCCCTCGTCCGTCGATTGAGAGAGTTGCACTAGAAGATCTCCAAGACTTCTTCTCATTCTGACACTCGGCGATTTTTAACTCCCATCACAGACCAAAGAACTCCCACTTCTGGAGTTGTTTCTTTGGATTGAGGTATTAGCTATGCAGATATCTCCTGTTAAAATGTGCATACAACCACATGGGGAGGTTATCATAATAAAAAAATACAACAGCATCACTGAGGAAAATTCTCTGGTGTTTATAAATAGTGGGCCCCAGAAACAGGTGTCTGGAGGAAGGGGGCAAAGGGGAGGTCAGTGTTGACGTGGATAGGAGAGAAAGTCTGAAGCAAGGTGAATTGTGTATACTGGGACTAACTGAGATTCTGCAAGAAATAGAAAGGAAGCTAGGAGTCTGGGTAACTGGAACACAGGGGACATAAAGACACTGGAGAATTGTGGGACACAGAAAGTTGCCAGAGAAAACACCATCAGCTGCCTAGGTCTGTCTAGCAGAATAGCTGAGCATGACCAGCCAGGCTGTGGATCTCAGAGTCGGGTTGGGGCAGGGATGGATACCTTGTTCCCGGAGGGCAGACCAGGGCACCTGATGGAAGGCACCTCTGGGGAGCAGGTTGTCAGGATGTGGCCTGGAGGCATTGACCTTCCACTGTGATACCCCATGGGACAGTCCTTGCATGCCTAAAACTGAGCAGAAGAGGGAAGAGCCTGTCTCCCGCGCCTTCCAGACCCACCCCCGCTCTGCCCGTGCAGGGAAAGAGTCAGACCCAAGACAAGTGGCATCTTCCCAGGGTGCCTACTTTTGTCTTTTTGCTTAACCTGTCACATTCTCTTCCCCTCACAGATATTTTTGCCATGAATATAATGGTATCACTTTATTATTAGTCACTGACCCTGCAAGTTCACATTTTTTTTTTAACCCCAGGTACATTGGATTAATCACAATCCTTTGTCTATAGCTCTCTTTCTTCACCGATCCAGGTGTGGCCCACCTTTGTGTTTATTTCTGTTTAATAAATTGTTTAGTTCAAAATAACATAAAAAACACCCATGAACACCCAGTGCTAGAACTAAAATATGGACCACAGCCACCTCTACATATGTGCTCCTTCTTCATCCTATCCCTCTCCTCACCACCCACTACCCTCCACAGATTTTTTTTTTTTTTTTTTTTTTTTTGTGTGTTACGCGGGCCTCTCACTGCTGTGGCCCATCCCGTCGCAGATCACAGGCTCCGGACGCGCAGGCTCAGCGGCCATGGCTCACGGGCGCAGCCGCTCCGCGGCATGTGGGATCCTCCCGGACTGGGGCACGAACCCGCATCCCCTGCATTGGCAGGCAGACTCCCAACCACTGCACCACCAGGGAAGCCCCCTCCATAGATTTTTTAAAAATTTGCTCTCCAGGGCTTCTTTGGTGGCTCAGTGGTTAAGAATCTGCCTGCCAGTGCAGGGAACACGGGTTTGAGCCCTGGTCCAGGAAGATCCCACATGCCGCAGAGCAACTAAGTCCGTGTGCCACAACTACTGAGACCGCACTCTAGAGCCCGCACCACAACTACTGAGCTCACGAGCTACAACTACTGAAGCCCACACGCCTAGAGCCCGTGCTCCGCAACAAGAGAAGCCACTGCAGTGAGAAGCGCACGCACCGCAATGAAGAGTAGCCCCCGCTCACCACAACCAGGGAAAGCCCGCATGTAGCAATGAAGACCCAACGCAGCCCAAAATAAAAATAAATAATAAAATAAATAAATTTATTTAAAAAAATAAAAATTGGCTCTCCAAGGTTGATGAATTATGACACCTACTACCAGAGTTTACTCACCAGGACCACAACCCAGTGCTTCTGATTTCCAACTGGCTGGATGTGCTTATGCTCAGAGGGGCCCCAGACTCAGTGGATGACACGTATTCACAGCATCATGGCTGGAGTCACCAACTTACTATGAAGTCAGATCACCCACAAATATATTTCCCATTGTTTTAACATTTTATCTAAGCCTGGGTTTCTCAGCCTTGGCAATACTGACATTTTGGGCTGGATCATTCTTTGTTGTGCAGAACTGTCCTGTCCATTGTTGGATGTTCAGCAGTATACCTGGCCTCCACCCACTAGATGCCAGTAGTACCTGTGCCCCCGCTCCTCTAGTTGTGACAGTCAAAAATGTCCCCTTGGGGCTTCCCTGGTGGCGCAGTGGTTGAGAGTCCACCTGACGATGCAGGGGACACGGGTTCATGCC
Source organism: Lagenorhynchus albirostris (assembly GCF_949774975.1). Lineage (NCBI taxonomy): Eukaryota > Metazoa > Chordata > Mammalia > Artiodactyla > Delphinidae > Lagenorhynchus > Lagenorhynchus albirostris. The sequence goes on from NC_083095.1 coordinate 83,921,198, forward strand.
CCGGTCCGGGAAGATCCCACATGCCACGGAGCGGCTGGGCCCGTGAGCCATGGCCGCTGAGTCTGCGCGTCCGTAGCCTGTGCTCCACAACGGGAGAGGCCACAAAAGTGAGAGGCCCGCGTACCGCAAAAAAAAAAAAAAAAAAAATGTCCCCTCAGGGAGGAGGCAAAAATCACTCCCCATTGAAAACCACTAATCTAAGCAAACATTTGGCAATATCCAGTTCAACAAATTCTGCAGATAAAATGCCCCCCTTAAAAGAAAAGACATGCACATTTGTGCTGTAAAGTCTTGCTTTGAAAAGTGTGGTCTTGAACAAGCAGCGTGAAAAACACCTGGGAGCTCATGTGAAATACAGATTCTCAGGCCCCGACCCAGGCCTACTGAGTCAGGATCTGCATTGTAACAAGATCCGCAGGTGATTCATGTGCTATGAAGTGTGACGAGCCCTGCTGCAGGGATTACACAAACTGCACCCTGTGAATAAGGTGGGCCCCGATGCAGTGTCTCCCAACAAGGGAAGTTACTGCCTTTTGGGGGGGACAATCCATTGTTCTGTTGGGTTGCCCCCTGCTTTACAGGGTATCCCTGCCCCATCCCCATTAAATGCCCACACAGTGCTCCTTGGTCTCCAAGGCAATCAGAGCTACCCTCACCCTCCAGATGCCCTCTGAGGAGCAGAACCACCTCAGGGTACAGACCCCTGGAGGGGCGTGTTTCTTGCAGCATGGACAGTGTGCCCGACAGCGGGCTGCCTCAGTCTACAGATGGGTCCAGGAGGCAAGGAAAGATGCAGAAGTTAAAACACCGCAGTGCTCTTCACCACATCCCCGAGGGGTGGAGGGTACCAGCTGAGGAGCGCTGGCCCTGGAGGAGCCACCCCAGCCAATGGGAACATGGCAGAGCTGGGGTGGCGGAGCAGAGGAGGGGAGCAGGGGAGACACAGAAGTCCTGTGCAAGAGACAGAGCTGCGACTGCAGCCCAACCAGTCAGACCAGCTGGGGCAGTCCCCCCGGTCCTGGCAGCCTCAGTGGCCTAGTCGAGATAAAGCAAATAAATGACAACAGGTGGGCATCCGAAAGGCCCGTCTGAGCTGTCTGAGGTGAGGAAGGGAAGGCATCCAGGTGGGCGAGGTGCCCATTCTGTGCCCTGCCCTGTCCCCTTCTCACCTGGGATGGGAGAGAGGGATCTTCAGGCCCTTCCCAGAGCCGGGAGGAATAGGTGGCTCAGTAGCTGGGAAACCTGAGAGCTCTGTGGAAGAGATCCAGCTTCCAGACTGCAGCTGGACGCCTGCCCTAGGCTGGAGCAGAAAGGGCTGGGTTTGCCCTCCAACCTTGCCATTTGCCAGGTGCAGTGAGTGAGGGCATCCTCAGCCAGGTCCGCACACCCCTCCTAAGCTCCTCCCATTATGACTACCTGTAGGCCCCTCAGACACCTGCACACTCTCTCTTTCTCAGGGAGGCACATTAGCTGTGCTGTTCCTTCTGCCTAGAAGCCACTTCCTCTCCTTCCAGTATCTCCTACCCATTTTCCAACACCCCTCTCGGGGAGTTCTTTCTGACCTCCCCTTCTCCCAGCCCCTCAGCAGAGGAAGGAACTATATCCTCTTTTGAGTTCCCCTAACTCTAGGCACATGCTGGGTTTTAGCTCATAAGCTGCCATGCTATAGATTGTTTTTTCAAGCATAGGACTTGTGCTATTTCTCATATTTATATGAAAATGTGTCCATACCTGTCAGGTACAGCACCTGACATGAAATATTTATAAAGTGTTTGTTGAGTGAATGAAGGACATCCTGGAGTACTTGGTCTACCAAGGTCATGCCACAGAAGTAGAGAATGGACTTGAGGACGTGGGGAGGGGGAAGGGTAAGCTGAGAGGAAGTGAGAGAGTGGCATGGACATATATACACCACCAAACGTAAAATAGATAGCTAGTGGGAAGCAGCCCCATAGCACAGGGAGATCAGCTCGGTGCTTTGTGACCACCTAGAGGGGTGGGATAGGGAGGGTGGGAGGGAGACACAAGAGGGAGGAGATATGAGGATATATGTATATGTACAGCTGATTCACTCTGTTATACAACAGAAACTAACACACCATTGTAAAGCAATTATACTCCAATAAAGATGTTAAAACAAACACACATACAAACAAAAAAAAAGCTCTTCTCTTTTGTTTGCTTCTGTCAGTCAGTCAGTTAACCAGTGTTGATTGAGCACCTGCCTTGGGCCAGGTCCTGGGAATTCAATGAAGAGCCAGAACTGCCACACCCTGTCTCATGGCTCTTACATTCCGAGGGACACACGGAGGAACGCAGAACCTTTGGCTGCTCGGAGGAGCCAGCAGGTCCAATATCTGTTGGCAGTTGAGGAAGAAACTGCCACCCACAGATGGGAGGCCTGAGCCTCTCTCATACCTGACTGTGAGGCGGGGTCCTCCCCATGACAGCCACCATAGGTAATATATGCCCAGGGTCTGTCTGTTCCAGACACACGTCTTCCAATTGGCAGAAGACGGCCTTTCGAATATCACAGGTCCCCTGGTGAAATCACAGCTGGCAAACGTCCCTGCCACTTTTCTTGGCATGCCCACTGCCTTCTCTAACTCCTTATAAAGGGGCTGGATAGAAAATCAGAAAGAGGATCAGATTGTCTTTAGCTGTCACATTTGTCTTTAGCTGTTAAGAGATGATGTTTTTCTAACTCTGCCTGTCCCTGGATTCTCTTCTCCCTCCTTCAGTTTGGGAGCCTATGTTGCAAGAAAGACATTGCAACTTCCCAGAGGCAACATGTCCTGAAGACCTCTGTGGAGAAAGGAAGCTTGTGTGGTTGTGATCTGGCTCAAGAGCCTGGGGTTCTTATGACTGGCATGTTCAAGCCCAGGAGTGAACCTGGGATTCTGAAATGTGAAGAGTTCCTCTAACATTGCTCTAGAAGTGGCCCAAATTCAGGTTTCCCACTGGCCCTCAGTCTCAGAATTGTTTTAAGAAAGGAAGAATGTTGACCAGTCCTGAGAGGACCCACACCTCCAAGCAAGGACCAAAAAAGGACAGCTTTCAGGGGAAAAGGTGGAGGTGGCAGCAGAGGCCAGATCGCTTGTCACCTCACTTAATTCTCTGAATCACCTCACATCTAGCCATGGCCACTTCTCACTGTACAGTCCAAACATTTCCATGCTTGGCTCCCAAACTAAGTTGTTTCCACTCATCTCATCCTGTCTCAGCCTGGGGGCCTCTGACCTCTGACCATTTCTTGGAAAAGCAGCGCATAGCCCAGATCCGCAGAATGTCTCCCACAGCTGGGCCCCTCAGAATGTCAGAAGCAAACTTTCCACAGTCTGCACCAGGTCCCAGGAGGCAACATCTGAGAGAGGGAGCGAGGAAGCTTGTCAGGTGTACAAGCCATGGGAGGTGGGGTACCCACGCCTACACACTCCATCCTCCTGTCAGTTTCCCATATTGGTTGGCTCTGCCAAGTGCCATCCCAGGTGTTGTCCCCCTGTCATGGTATCAATACCTCCTCGAATAAGGACAGACCAGTACATAACTCATTCCTCAAGCCTCAATGTTATGCAGCCACGTGAACATGAGTAATGAAAATTCCACTGGCTCTTCCATAGGATCTCCAGGCCCAGGGTCATGGCTAGCACACACAGTGCTTTGTGTGAATTAGGAAAAGTAGGCCCCTCTGGGCAGATGAATTTTTTAAGTTGCCTACTCTGAGCGAATGAAGCAGGAAAAAGTGTCTCCATTCATGCCTCTGGCCAGGCACTCTTGGGTGTGGCATAAATTGAACAACTATACATGCAGCCCTGAATCAGCCTCCCTTTCAAAGCCTCCCCCAGGTCATCTGGGTGTTTTCCAGAGCTCTGGCTCTCACAAACCAGTCCATTCCCCACTGCAACCACCCAGTATCTGCCATGCTCTTCCTTTCCTGCTCTAGCTTCCTGGCTGATGGCCTCTACCTCTGAGGCCACTGGAGGGTCTGTCCCCTCTGCTGCATCCTGCTGTGAGGGTGCTGATGACCGGGTCCAGGAGTGGCCTCCCAGTGTTCTCAGAACGGCCAGAACTTGAGATGCTGGAGCTGGGCTGTACCCTTGGCACCTGGGCATGAAGACAGTGCTGGTGGAGCCCAGCATCACACAGTACCAACTTCTACAGCCTTTGCCTACCAGCCCTCTCTCTACGAGGCCAGGGGTCCTTGGGGCCAGGCCAAGGAAGGGTCGCTGCTCAAGACAGATATCAAGTGGCCCTCCCCATTCCAGTTCTCCCCAAGTCCGCGGTTCCACTGTTCTTATTCCTCAAAAGCACACAAAATTGCCTGCCAGGGGCCCCACCCACTGTTTTCTGGAAATATCTAACATGTTAGGGTAAGTGGAGGCTCCCACTCCGTATGATGCTGGTTTCCTCCCCCAGAATTTGGCACCCAGAAGCTGACGTTTATTAAACTTGGGTTGAATGAATTAAACATAAATTAAGGTTGAATCCCTTAATTTAGAGCTTAGGTTTGTGGCGCCCAGAGTACTGGGTTGGAAGTAAGAAGCTGGCAGTATTCAGATCCTACTCTGTTCTTCCTTAATAGCTGACTCTCATCGACACTTTACTTCCTTGAGGTTGAATCAGCTCATGTGCAAATTGAGCACAAGGATGAATATTTGGGAACCTTCTAGATTCTCCAAGACCTTCCTGGAGCACAAAACTCTGGTCAGGCTAATTCCAGGGCAAAAGAGCCTAATTTTGTACTTCTTATTAGCAACATAGCTTATTTAGCTCTACATCTTAACTTGCATCTTAACAGCCCTGCCATATGACTGCTTCTGTTCTCAGCTTGTGGTCCATTCTGACCTTTTGGTCCTTTTCTGCCAGATGCAGAAAAGTTGATAACTGATATCTTCTTGTTCAGTATGTATATTTTTTACATATATCAGTGTGGAAATTCTGGGTCAGGCAATTTCCAATGATTTGAGAAGACCCATGAAAAGTAGGGTGGTTCTGCAGAAAAGCAAAAACAGAGTTCAGAAAGAAGTTTCCATGGAACTGGAGAGAGACCCAGCTCCTAGGAGATTCCCTAATACCCTGTAATAACAGCTACTGTGAGATGCAACTAGGCAGCAGCCAGTAGCCTCCAGCCTTGGGGCTAATGCATCTTTTCACCCTTCACCTCCCTTCCTCTTGGCAACACAAGATGGTTTGGATTATTATGCCTCCTTCTCATTGGTTCTTCTACCTCATCACTGGTAAATAAAAGACGCAGCTGCTGCTCTGATTGGCTGATCTGTTGCTGGGGTAAAGGCCAGCTTGGTGATGCTGCTTTGCCAGATGTGGTCTCCTTCAGGCCCTGAACACACACACCCTCATTCGGTCTCTCTTGACCTTCCTCCCACCCCCAGATAGTCCCTCTCTCTTCCTGTGGTTGCACAGTAAACAAGCAGTTCGTCCAAGGGTTCCCTGGAGACCCAGAGGTTTTCATCTTTGTAGCGTTTAGCCTGCTAAAGTAGGACTTTGCATAACCCATGAAGGCAAAGTTGGGGAAAATCAGCCTTTGACAATCAAGAACACACACATCTCCACAAGACCAAGCAAGAGATCATAGATTTTGACACCTAAATCCCTCTAACAGCCACTGATGCCCATAGGTATGGCTTTGCATATAAATGGGTGAAAATGAGAGTCCCCAACAGCTACCAGTTCCCACTGTACCTGAAATTCCACCATTAAGATTTATTCCGTTATGAATTTTCTTCTCCTGGGATCTACTGTTAAAACACAAAGAGCTCCAAATCTGTTCTGAAAGATGTGTGAAAAGGTTTATGGTCAAATAAGTTTAGAGATGCCAACATATTTTAGCACTCCCTGTGGCAGGCAGAATAATGGCCCCCAAAGACGTGCATTCCTAATCCACGGAACCTGTGAATATGTCAACTTACATGACGAAAGAAACTTAGCAGGTGTGATTAAGGTTCAGGACCCTGAGACAGTTTATATGGATGGGCCCAATATAATTACATGAGTCCTTCAAAGCAGAGAGATTTTCCTGACTGTGGTCAGGGAAAGAGATGTGATGACAGTCACTGGGTCAGAGAGATGCTATGCTGTTGGCTTTGAAGATGGAGGATGGGGGTCACAAGCTAAGGAATACCCATGAATGTTTCTAAAAACTGGAAAAAAAGAAACAAATTCTCCTGAAGGGCTTCCAGAAACAAAGTCCTGCCAACACCTTGTTTAGTGTGAAACTCGAGTCTAATTTCTGACTTACCAAATTGCAAAGTAATAAATTTGTGATGTTTTAAGCTGCTAAGTTTATGGTAGTTTGTTAGAGCAGCATTAGAAGATGGAGTACACCCCCTCCCTCAGAGATTCATAGTGTGCTTTAGCTATTAAGGGTCTAGAGAGCCTTTCAGGACTCCAGTGTAGCTGGGCTTGTTCAGCTTCCCAGCTACATCTGAGGCTACCATAGTTTCTTCCTTAGGAAATCAGAACAGTGGAGGTTGGTCTGCTGAAGGGGAAAAGAGGTAAAACCTAGGGAGCTGTGGAATAGCTGCATTTTCTGTCTGGGACTGTGCAGCAGAGAAAGCAACGCAATATCACCGCATGATAGACGAGGAAAATCAAAGGTCAGAGAGATTATGTGGCTTGCCTAAGGTTGCACATTTGGTACGATTCTTACAGAACTAGAATCCGGCTTTTCTCAGTTCAAGCGTGGGGCAGGAAACAGCTGGGTCAGAGCCGCCCTAAGAGCTCAGAACATGTGTGAGACTTGGGGCAGAGGGGTGGTCATAGCCTGGCCAGCCACCCCAGAAAAATGTCAGGCCAAGCGCAAGCACTCAAAGATATCTCACTACGCTCATGACATCAGAGAATCCTGGTGCTTAAAATGTCCCTCGCTAGGCTCAAAGATTAGCTCTAGAGCCTGGACGCAGAGAGCACCTAGAGAGAATTTACACCGCCTAACTCTGCAGCACCTGGACAGCCACAGTCCCCCGGAAACTACCACTCCCACTATGCACGGCGACAGCGTGGACTAAACCTGGGATAAACTACAACTCCCAGAATTCCTTGGGTGGGAGGCGCGAGCGCGGAGGAGCGGAGGGGCGTAGCACGTTGTCGGCGCGGGACCGTTAAATTTGAAACTTGGCGGCCGGACCTGAGGGCTTGAGGTGGCTGCTTCGCGAGGGAGTCAGGTGCGTCGTTTTTTCGGGAGCGCCCTCCGGTCGCTTCAGTACGTCGAAGGGCAGGTTGCAGAAGGACGCCCAGGCGGTCTGCGGCCCTGAAGAAAGGCCCTCGGCAGGACGAGGCCCTGAGCCGGGAATGCAGGATGGCGGCGATGCAGAAGGAAAGGGGTGCTCCGAGGTAGGTACCGGAGAAGGGCGGCCGGGAGCTGGGCCTGCGAGCTCCGAGGGTGCCTGGCAGGTGACAGAGGCTTCGCTCAGAGCAGCCCAGGAGAGCACCGGCACGGTCAGGAGAAGAGCAGGCTCGGCCGGATCCTCCTCCCTGCTGGAGTCGGACGCAAGCGGTGGACGTGAAAGCGCAGAGCACCGACCTCAGTGGGGTGAGGGCGCGTGAGAATCATGCTGCATCCAGCTTCAAAGCCAAGGAGGCTGTGGGACGCCAGGGGTCCAAAGAGCTTGGAATTTGTCGTGTGTTCTGTGTTGGTATCTCAGCCCAGACGTTTGCTAGCTCTTTGACCTTGGACACGTCTTAATATGGAAAACGCTGCTGCTAACGCTACCATGCCGGGTTCTGGGAGAATTCAGAGTAGCTGTAAAGTAACTTGCCTCCAAGTAAGTGCTCAGCACACGGTAGGTGCTAGCATTAAGCTAGTAGCACAGTTAGAAATCGAAAAAGCCCTTGTCTGCATGCTGGCTGCTCTTCCTTATTTATACATATATAAGCTCTTACTCCTACCCTCCTGAAGCTTAAGTTCTGGGGTGGGATGAGGGTAGGGGCAACAGACAATAGACAAGATAAATAAGCTAAAAGTTAGATGGTGGTCGGTACTAAATAAATAAAACATTTGGGGGGTGCAATTTTCGATAGTTTTGAACAGAGGGCCTCACTGAGAAGGTGTCATTTGGGTCAAGACTTGAAGGAAACTCAAGAGCTAGTCCAGCGTAGATCTGGGGGCGGGGAAGTACAAAGGCTGGTGGGTGAGAGTTGTGGGAGGGAGGTGCACTGGGCCAGTATTTGGAGCAGAATGAACCAGAGTAAAAGGAAGCGAGGTAAAAAAGGTGAGGATGCAGGCATTGTAAGGACTTGGCTTTTACTCTGTAGTTGAAAGTTATTGGAAGGTTTTGAGCAGAGGAGAGACATGATCTGACATGTGTTTAAATGGGATCACTTTGGCTGCAGTGTTGGAAAGACTAAAGGTAGAAAAGGGTGGAAGCAGGGAGACCGGTTTAGAGGTTATTGAAATATTCCAGGCAAGAGAAGATGGTGGCCTGAGCCAGGCTGGAGACAGTGGAGATGGTGAGAAGAGATTAATTTCTGGATATGTTTTGAAGGTAGAACCTACAGGACTCGCTGAGTGACTGGCGGGGTGGGTGGTGGGTGAGTGGAGTGTCAAGGTTAGCATTAAGAATTTTGACTTGAGCAACTGGAAAAATGAAATTGCCATTTATTTGAGATGAGGGAAGGACCAGGTCTTTGAGGAGGCAAGAGGAGGAGGAGGAGGGATGGAGGAAGCAATCCAGCTCAGTTTTGGATACTATTTAATAGAGATAATGGGCTTCCCTGGTGGCGCAGTGGTTGAGAATCTGCCTGCCGATGCAGGGGACACGGGTTCGTGCCCCGGTCCGGGAAGATCCCACATGCTGCGGAGTGGCTGGGCCCGTGAGCCGTGGCCTGCACATCCGGAGCCTGTGCTCCGCAACGGGAGAGACCACAGCAGTGAGAGGCCCGCGTACCACAAAAAAAAAAAAAAAAAAAAAAAAAAAGTAGAGATAGTTTAATTGCTATTTTAAAAGCAGGAGAAGAAATTTAGATGAACTTAGGAAATATTTATTCAGTGCTAACTAGTGTTAGATCCTATATTAGAGCATGAGAAAATAAAAATAAATGACATGGCCCTTACATTTACAGGATTCACACAAAATAGTTAAAAAGATATGAGTAGTTACAACCTAAATTATTATTAATCACTTACAGTTTACTTTCTTGAAGGAAGTTTTCAGCTCTCATCTAGACTGAGGTCTCACATAACTTTCACTTTGTTTTGAAGAATAGTGCCTATCTGTTTTAAACCCAGAAATAGTGTCTCTCAGCCAGAAGTAAGCTTCTCTTTGACCATTGCAGAGCTCTGAAGTTCAGAGTACATACCCTTTGTAGTGATTACCTCCAAAAACCTTTTGGGGATTCCCCCCATAGAATTGGTAGAATTGGGGTAGCCATTTGTGACCAGTAAACTGTATTTTTGTCTGTTTCTGCTCTTGGCTACCCGTATACATAAACTTCAGTTTTAAGTCATCAGTTGAAACATGGGGTGTTAGTCTGATAAACACGTTGCTAATTTTAAATTAAACTAGATGATGCATTCAGTTGTAGGCATCGAACTGCTTTTTGTCTACTTTGCCAAATTTATAATACTTTTTTCCCTTTTTTCTTCCTGCCATAAACTTTCTTCTTATAATATTGTTCACAATACCCTAGCCATGTTCTCTCCTCCATTAGGCAATAGTACAGCCGTAAACTTGGCAACCAGGTCACAGAAAGGCTCAGAAGCTTAGGAGTATAATAACACTACTAATGTGCCAACCCACTATATTCAACCCAAAGATCATGATCACTTTTCTGAAAACATTTACAATAATCTAGTGTTATAATAACTCAGTGTTGGTATGAGATTTACTTTTGTTTCCCTCTTCGCAGTGAAGTCATGTCCTTGGAGGGAGATGAATGGGAGCTGAGTAAAGAAAATGTCCAACCTTTAAGGCAGGGGCGGATCATGTCCACACTTCAGGGAGCACTGGCACAGCAAGAATCTGCCTGTAACACTACTCTTCAGCAACAGAAACGGTATGTAGAATGGTTGGGGCTCAACCTGTCATCATTTATCCCCAGTTTGGTAGGTAATGTGGGTGTGGACCTGTGCAGTATGGCATGAGGAGTACTAAACTACTCTTCAAAAGCTGGTAGGATGAGACTCTGTTCCTCTCCTGCTTTCTCATCACACAACAGCTATCTAAAGATCTCCTCAAGTGCACTTAAGAACAAGAGCTATGGGATTTCATTTCATTGTGGAGCAGCCAAACTCTTGTATCAATAGAAATATTTCTCAAACAGGGGGAACTGATAAGTAAAGCAAGTATCATTTTACAATATTTCACAAAAGTATTATGTCATTCTGGATCCCTAAACAGAATGAACTCTTTGAGAGTAATCAGTTAATGAAATTGCTTCTTTGGATTCTGAATACTGAGGGAGAGTGAATCTGCTATCTTTTATGTGTACTCAATTATTAACTTTCTAGGAAGGTATTTTCGAGAATGTGCCAGAAAGAAATAGTGGTCTCCAAAGAAAATGTAAACCTCAGAGAAACTGAATTTAACAAACTCAGGATAATGAAAAGCTGAAAAATACCACTACATTATTCAAATGGACCTATGGAACTTGCTCTCCTCTGACAAATGTTTTGATAAATATACTTTTTTCAAAAAAGTAAAGTATCAGTTTCTACCTTCAATCTCGTGACAAAATTCTGATATTATAGGCAAATTATCATTTTTTATACATACTTTATTTATTAATTTTTTGGACGTGCCACGTGGCATGCGGTATGTTAGTTCCCGGACCAGGGATCCACCCCACAACCCCTGCAGTGTAAGCGCGGAGTCTTAACCACAGGATGGCCAGGGAAGTCCCCAAATTATCATAACTTTGATAGAATGTGATGAATATCCTTGTTCATCTCTTTGGATCTGTAAAAGCATTGAATTTTATGGCTTTGTTTCGCAGATGGTGTTCTATTCTTAAAGCTTCTTGGTTCTGTGACGTTGTGCTAGTTTTTCCACGTCACTAACTACTCTTCCTTTTTTCTTGTTGGCTTCCTACTGCATTTTATCTAAGTCTCTGTTCTTTGTCCTCCGTTCTCATTCCATATTCAAATTTTCCAGGATTGTTTAACTACTATTTACATCTCTTACTTGCCTTCTATTGATAAATGTCTTTTTATCTACCTGTAACATATAATTAGATAAATGTTTCACTAATATATTAAATACTGAATCTTTTCTCTCATAAATGACCTATCTTTTTCTACTCCATTTTGATTAATGGTACCAAAACTCATCTGAATGATCTTACCTCACTGCCCTCTCACTCTAATTTTATTTAGTCAATTACTAAGGATTTGTGGTTTTAAATTTTTATTTATTTATTTATTTTTTGCGGTACGCGGGCCTCTCACTGTTGTGGCCTCTCCCGTTGTGGAGCACAGGCTCCGGACGCACAGGCTCAGCGGCTATGGCTCACTCACGCAGCTGCTCCACAGCATGTGAGATCTTCTCGGACCAGGGCACGAACCCGTGTCCCCTGCATCGGCAGGCGGACTCCCAACCACTGCGCCACCAGGGAAGCCCATGTGATTTTTATTTTTAAAGTATAATTTACATGCAGTGAAATGCTCAGATTTTTAGTTAGTTTTAAGACATTTCAAGACACAGAACATTTTTATTACCTCAGAAAGTTTTCTCATGCCCCTTCCCAGTCAATCTTCCTCTCCCTCATGAAGCAACCAGTGATTAGATTTCTATCACCGTAGGTTATTTTTGTTTATTCTAAAAATTTTATATAAATGGAATCCTACAGTTCTTTCAGTATGTTTTTTAGCCTTTTTCATGTTGCATGTATCAGTAGATTTTTTCCTTTTTATTACTGAGTAGTATTCCATTTGTTTATCCATTCAGTTGATGGACAAGTAGATTCTTTCCAATTATGTGCTTTATGAATAAAGCTGCCATGGGCATTCTTGCATAAGGCTTTCTGTGGACATAGATTTTCATTTCTCTCGGAATAGAATTGCTAGGTCATAGAATAAATGTATGTTTAATATTTTAAGAAACTGCTGGTTTTCCAAGGAGGTTGTAACATTTTACACTCCTATCAGCCATGTATGAGAATTTATTTGCTCCAAATCCACTCCCATATTTGATGGGGTCATTTATTTTCATTTTAACCATTCTGGTGGGTGTATAATAGTATCTCATTATGGTTTTGCTTCCCATCTCCCAGGTGACTAATGATGGTGAGCACTTTTTCACTTGCTTGTTGGCCTTTTATATATCTTCTTTTGTGGTGCATTTGTTTAGATATTTGGCCTAGTTTTAAAATTGGATTGCAGGAGTTCTTTATATAGTCTGTATACAAATCCCTTATCTAATATATGTGTTACAAATATTTTCTCCCAGTCCATGGCTATCTTATTTTCTTGGTGGTATTTTTTGACAAGCAAAAGTTTTTTGTTTTTGTTTTATTTTTGAATTTTATTTATACAGCAGGTTCTTATTAGTTATCCATTTCATACATATTAGTGTATATATGTCCATCCCAATCTCATCCCACCACCACTTTCCCCTTTGGTGTCCATACGTTTGTTCTCTACACCTGTGTCTCTATTTCTGCCTTGCAAACCGGTTCATCTGTACCATTTTACTAGGTTCCACATATATGTGTTAATATACGATATTTGTTTTTCTCTTTCTGACTTACTTCACTCTGTATGACAGTGTCTAGATCCATCCACGCCTCTACAAATGACCCAATTTTGTTCCTTTTTCTGGCTGAGTAATATTCCATTGTATATATGTACCACATCTTCTTTATCCATTCGTCTGTTGATGGGCATTTAGGTTGCTATCATGACCTGACTATTGTAAATAGTGCTGCAATGAACATTGGGGTGCATGTGTCTTTTTGAATTATGGTTTTCTCTGGGTATATGCCCAGTAGTGGGATTGCTGGGTCATATGGTAGTTCTATTTTTAGTTTTTTAAGGAACCTCCATACTGTTCTCCATAGTGGCTGGATCAATTTACATTCCTACCAACAGTGCAGGAGGGTTCCCTTTTCTCCACACCCTCTCTAGCATTTACTGTTTGTAGATTTTCTGATGATGCCCATTCTGACTGGTGTGAGGTGATACCTCATTGTAGTTTTGATCTGCATTTCTCTAATAATTAGTGATGTTGAGCAGCTTTTCATGTACTTCTTGGCCATCTGTATATCTTCTTTGGAGAAATGTCTATTTAGGTCTTCTGCCCATTTTTGGATTGTGTTGTTTGTTTTTTTAATATTGAGTGGCATGAGCTGTTTATATATTTGGGGGATTAATCCTTTGTCTGTTGATTCGTTTGCAAATATTTTTTCCCATTCTGAGGGTTGTCTTTTCATCTTGTTTGTAGTTTCCTTTGCTTTGCAAAAGCTTTTAAGTTTCATTAGGTCCCATTTGTTTATTTTTGTTTTTATTTCCATTACTCTAGGAGGTGGATCAAAAAAGATCTTGCTGTGATTTATGTCAAAAGAGTGTTCTTCCTATGTTTTCCTCTAAGAGTTTTATAGTGTCCAGTCTTACATTTAGGTCTCTAATCCATTTTGAGTTTATTTTTGTGTATGGTGTTAGGGAGTATTCTAATTTCATTCTTTTACCTGTAGCTGTCCACTTTTCCCAGCACCACTTATTGAAGAGACTGTCTTTTCCCCATTGTATATTCTTTTGCCCATTGTGCTTCCTTTGTCATAGATTAGTTGACCATAGGTGCGTGGGTTTATCTCTGGGCTTTCTATCCTGTTCCATTGATCTATATTTCTGTTTTTGTGTCAGTAACATATGACAGGCAGAAGTTTTTAATTTTTTTTTTTTTTTTTTTGGCTGCATTTGGTCTTTGTTGCTGCACGCGGACTTTCTCTAGTTGCGGAGAGCGGGGACTACTCTTCGTTGAGATGCGTGGGCTTCTCATTGCAGTGGCCTCTCTTGTTGCGGAGCACGGGCTCTAGGCGCGCAGGCTCAGTAGTTGTGGCTCGCGAGCTCTAGAGCACAGGCTCAGTAGTTGTGGCGCAGGGGCTTTGTTGCTCCGCAGCAAGTGGGATCTTCCCAGAGCAGAGCTCGAACTCGTGTCCCCTGCATTGGCAGGTGGATTCTTAACCACTGTGCCACCAGGGAAGTCCAGAAGTTTTTAATTTTGATGAAGTTTAATTAATTAGTTCTTTCTTTTAGTGCGTTTTGTATCTTCTCTAGGAAATCTTTTCCTGCCCCAAAGGTGCAAAGATATTCTCCTGTGATTTCTTCTAACTTTATTGTTTTAGCTTTTATGTTTAAATTTATCCTTGAGTATGGTGTGAGGTTGGAGTAAAAGGTCTTCTGCATCCACCCCCACCCCCACCCCCATGTGAATATCTAGTTGTTCTGCCTCCATTTGTTGAAGAAATTATTTTTTTCTTTCCCCATTGAATTGCTTTGGGGCTCTTGTCAAAAATCATTTGACTGTATATGTGTGGATCATTTCTGAGCTCTCTATTCTGTTCCGTTGATCTAATTGTCTTTCTTTTCACCAATTATATATTGTCTTGATTAGCTTTATATAGTAAAGACTAGAATCAGGTAGCGTGAGTTCTCCAACTCTTGTTCTTTTTCAAAATTGTTTTGGCTATTCTTGGTCCTTTGCCTTTCCAAATTTTAAAATCATCTTGTCAGTTTCTAGAAAAGAGACTGCTGGGATTTGGGTTAGATTGCATTGAATCCATAGATAAATTTGGAAGATTGCTGATTTTTATCAGTAGTGTACATAATTGTGTCACCTTAGCTACATAATTGTGTACCCTTTTCTAAGTTTTCCTTTTCTTATAGTGTTGTTACCACCCAGGGTTCTTGGACTCTTTAATCAATAGAAATTGATAAGGGGCCAGACCAGAAATTCAGGCAAGGCTTTATTGGGACTCGTGCTGCAGGGAGCAAATAACAGGTTCCCCTGAGCTGGGGCGAGCTGGTTTCTTAAATGGGGTGAGGATAGGAGTGGGTCCAAGTGTTGGGCCAGAGGGGTGACTTGGGTGATCTGCCCACCCCCTTGGTGGTGCTGTGTGCAGGGATCATTAGCAGTACTCTGCTTTTGTTCCTGAAACCTCAGAAGTGGTGGGTTTTGGGTCTTTTTGGATCTTGTTGTTCATAATTTGCCCCAACTGCAAATGTACCCAGTTATTTTTAGTCCCTTATAGTTTCTTTGTATTCTGTTGCACAAGGAGACTTTTGTCCAGGTGCCAGCACTGCGGCAAAGGGTCCCAGGTCCCAGCCTGTCTCAGTGTTACCTGATTAGTCTTTTTGAAATCTTTACTTACCATGTTCAAGATACTCTCCAATTGAAGAACCACTAGTGGCTTGAACAGGTAGAATCCAAACTCTTTAAATTTACATTTAAAGCATTCCCTTCTTACCTCTCCAGATACCTCCATTTATTCCCAATACTGACTTTATGTTATAGCTTAATTCCCTCTGGGTTAACTGTCCCCTTTTGACAATTTTATTCAATACTGATTTCCCTCTCTCTTGGAAAATTCCCTTTTTCTTTCAAATCTTATGGTTCCTTCAGAGTCTCACCTTCTAAGATTGCTTCTATGATACCTCCTTTTGACTTCATAAAGCCTTTACTATCCATTCTTGGCAATTGTAATATACTGCTCTGTATTATTAATTTTTCATTTATGTATTGTCTTTCTTATTAGGGCATAAATTCCTTTGTGTCAGGGACTATTCTTTATGTCAAACATAACCCGTTATACAGTTTTTTTTTTTCCTTTTTTTTTTTTTTGCCCTGGATGCACAGGCTCAGCGGCCATGGCTTGCGGGCCCAACCGCTCCGCAGCATGTGGGATCCTCCCAGACCGGGGCACGAACCCGAGTCCCCTGCATCAGCAGGCAGACCCTCAACCACTGTGCCACCAGGGAAGCCCCTTATACAGTTTTTATTGATTAAGCATTTATCTAAATTGTCATTTATTACCCAATACTTCCCCTCTATTCTAACTGGTCTGTCTTAACTTAGTCTTAGCCCTCTGCTTTCCCAGCTCTTTACAAAGTCATATTTTGCACTTTCTCTGAAGCATTCCTCCGATTTATATGTGGTTTAATTCTTCTCTGACTAATGTTACCCATGGAATTTTTCTTTAAGATTCTTATTTCTATATATATCTGTATGTGTGTGTGTTTAGTTTTTTTTCAGTGCTATCAGATACATATAAAATAATAGCTGTCATTTATTGAGTACTTACTATGTCTAAACACTACACTTAAGACTAGTCAACCTAATAAGATAGATAGTATTATTATCCCCATTTTATAGATGAGGAAACTGAAAACAGTTTAAATAGCTTTTCTAATGTTACTCAGCTAGTGATTACTGGAGCTGCATTGGAACCTAGGGAGTCTTGTTCCAGAGATTTAAACTGCTGTGTAATACTTCTTTTCTATATGTTGTCTTGGAATTTCTCTAATTTCTGTATATTTTATTTCTTCTGTTATATTATCAGACAGAATCCTGATTGTTTCTATTCTTTTTCTTTCTGTTTAATAAGCCCTCAAACTCCGGTGCAGTTATATAGGTTGATATTAAACACTTAATAATGAATAAAAATGAAGGTGATACTTATTCATTTGGCTTTTATCACTATTGCTTATGCTCACATTTTCTGTTTAAATTTCAGGGCATTTGAATCTGAAATTCGATTTTATGCTGGAAATGACCCTCTGGATGTTTGGGATAGGTGAGTCTTTTTATTTAACAAGGGCCATAGAAACTTAACAGGTGAGTCCTTATGGCCATGCATCTCAAACTGGATGTTTTGCAGACACAGATAAGCAAAATAATCATAGTGTATCTTCCTGAGGTGTGACTGTGAGCTATACCTGTCTATCACCATCCCCATTATTTCCCACAGGTATATGTTAGCAATATTTGGAAAAGTTTGAGGTATACAGGCTTAGGGCATGTCATTGAGGACCTCTAAATATACTGGTAAATATATCAGTATATTAGATATTTCTGCTTTAAAAAGTCCAGAATGGGTCTTGGAGCAAGATAATGTTAAACTTGAAAAATATTCTTTTCCTCTCTTCTCATTCAGGTATATTAACTGGACAGAGCAGAACTATCCTCAGGGTGGGAAGGAGAGTAATATGTCAACATTATTAGAAAGAGCTGTAGAAGCACTACAAGGAGAAAAACGATATTATAATGATCCTCGATTTCTTAGTCTCTGGCTTAAGCTGGTAAGTCTTTCTCAAGTGCCATCTGAGTTTAAAATATTAAACCAAGAGATTTTCTCTAGAGGTATCTTGTACACCAAAAAACTGAGCTGTTCAGTAGATACTAAACATTTAATAAATATTCAATATTTGTTAAATTGTTTCTACTTTAGAGGTGGATTTTACTATAAGGTTTTTTTATCCCTTTAAAAGTGATCATAAGGCCTGTCTTATTTCTCTGTAGGAGTGGGTTATTTATTGATTTTAAACATCATTGGGCCATGCAACTGTACTGGGGGAGGATGTGTAGGAGCCAACACATGGCAGTAGTACGATTGTTTGGGGAAACGCTTTTGTAGGTGATTCTGGTATCCCTTTCTCCCAGCTTTTGAATCTTCACCATAAAAAAAAGTGATGTTTATTTTTCATCTGTCTTTGGGTTTCTTTCACCTAGTATGTTGCTACAATTAAAAATATTGACCTGACCACTTTGTACTATCTTACTTGACATGTAGTTCTTTTAAGAACACTCTTAAGGATTTTTTTATGAAAATGTCTTTGTAAAAATTATGGCCAGGGTTTCTTAGACATTAATTTCATTGCTTTTATCCTAAAAGAGATTAGAAAAAAAGCAAGTGATAAATATTTAGAATAGAATTTTAGATGATAGAATTAGATATTGGATAAAAAAATTTTAAGTAAAATATATTTAAAAATTAAAAATACATTTTTAAAAATTAAAAATTTATTAAAAATAAGTAATTAGATAATTCTAAATAACAGAATATTTACAACCATTGTAATATGTTAAAATACTAACACTGGAAATTAATAAGATTTCTGGCTAAAATATATCCCTTGGGGAGGACTTAACTTAAACTTCAAATAGTTACTAATACAGGAAGTTAGGTGAATCCTGAAGATATCATTATCTTGATTTCTGCAGGACATTTGACATATCTTGGCATCCTTATACAAGTTGGTGAAATTACCTTAGGGATAGTAGTTGGAATTTATAACAAAGGATGGCACACAAAGAATTCTAAACAGATTTGTTAGTATGGAGACTGTGGTTTCTGGTGGTATACTAATGGATTTTGTTCTTCATTCTATTCTATATAATATTCTTATGTGTGATTTATTAGAAGGTTGAACTAAATAAACCTCTAAAGTGACTTTTAATCCCAGGTTTCTATGACTATATTTAGTTGGAGCTATTAAAAGTAACAATTGGAATAATTTCTCTGTTCACTTGTGTTAACCTGGTGCTTGGACTGAAAAGCAGTGATTATCATAGAGTAAAAGATATAGTCTAAACCAGTACTCCTGAAAGAATGGTCTGTAGACTGTTCAAGATAAGTACAAAAATTGAGAGTAAGCATTTAGAAATTTTGTTAACAGTTTAGCATTGGCACAACATCTAAGCACATCCTCATTTTTCTGGTAACTTCTCTTTTTATTGTATTTTTAAAAAATATCAGTCAGTACCTTGATTTCAATGTGGTGAAACCTTGAACGGGGAACCCAACTGATCCTGACTCAAAAAACTGTAAGACAGTAAACTTGAATTGTTTTATGCTACTAAATTAGTGGTAATTTATGATACACCAATAGATGAATGCAATGGAAAAAAAAAATCAGCAATGGAATGGAAACTTTTAAACACACACACACACACACACACACACACACACACACACACACACACACACACACACACACACACACACACACACACACACACACACACACACACACACACACACACAACTGTCTCCTTCACCACAGGTAATCTGAGAAGGACTGGTCTAGATAACCGTCAAATTCAAATTATCAGCCCTAGAGTGATCAGCAGTAATTTAAACTTTGCACCTGGAAAATAAGGTCCATATGAAACTATTTTGCTGTCTTTCTTAGTCAAGAGGAGTAAAGGTGGGTTTCTCACACTACTCTTTTGATTTGCAGAAAGATTTCTGCAGTCAGAGGGTTTTTTTGTTTTTTTTTAAATTTATTTTATTTTTTTATTTTTGGCTGTGTTGGGTCTTCATTGCTGCATGCCGGCTTTCTCTACTTGCGGCCAGCGGGGGCTACTCTTCGTTGCAGCGCTCTGGCTTCTCATTGTGATGGCTTCTCTTGCTGTGGAGCACGGGCTCTAGGCGCGTGGGCTTCAGTAGTTGTGGCACGCAGGCTCAGTAGTTGTGGCACACGGGCTTAGTTGCTCTGCGGCATGTGGGATCTTCCCAGACCAGGGCTCAAACCCGTGTCTCCTTCATTGGCCACCAGGAAAGCCCCAGTTATTTTTATAAAGGATAACTACAATCTAGCTAAGGAAAACTTTGTTCTTAGAAAATATCCAGTATTTTTAGTTAAAAGTGTAAAATTGTTTTAATTTGGCTTTTTAAGGTTACCAAAAAGGTATGTTTAACTTTTGAATCTATTAATCTCACCATCTTATCCTTTTATTGATATTTATGTTATTTCTTAAGTGATCTCATTCAGCAGTCTGGAATAACCTGATATGTACTGGCTATCCCATGCTGTACCACAGCTATTCAGAAAGCCGTTAACGAAGTGCAGTCAATTTTAAGCTTTATTTATGTAGTAATAGATATCGAGGACTGGATCTTATACTGATAACGCATTGAGAATTATAACTTTGCTTGAAACACCATCACATATGGGAAAACATCTCTAATTCGGATAAGCAGAAAAACTGCATTTACTAAATTACTGCAAAATTAAAGTATAAAATACTAATTGTTTTTGTCAAAGATATAAATGGAGCATTTCATTTTTTCAGGCTTTTTCTACCAGACTCTGGGTAGGGACCTGAATATAGTAGATAGCAATGTTTTCTGCCTTCGTGGAGTTTACTTTTTTGAGGAAGACAGATGGTAAATGAACAGGAGAAAATGTTATCCTCCGCAGTAGTGAAAGAACTCCTAACTAGAACACTGAAATGCTACTTTCTATATGAAAGGAGAAACTTTTAAAAATAAGTATTATCTGTGAAATTATATTTGGGAATAACTGCTAACATTTTAAATTTGTAAAACCGTCTTAGAAAGCAATTTACTTTTTAACATAGTTCTACTTATAGGAATTTAAGGGAATAATGTAAATTGTGAAAGGCAGTATGCTTAAGGATATTTATTATACAATTATTTATATTAGGCAAAATTAGAAGTGGTTTATCAAAAAAATAGGGGAATAATTAAATGATGGAAGATCTACTAGATGGAACATTTTTCACCCATTTAAAAATAATAATGAAGAGTAAGTAGCCGCATGGAAAAATGAATGATGCACTATCAAATGGAATAAAAACATTTAATTATGATTAAAACTGTAAAATGACAAAAATCCTTTTATCCTGGGTAAAATGATATATGTTCCTTTTTTTCCCTAAGGGAAAAACAAAGACTGAAGAAAATACATAAAACTGTTAGTGGTGTGGGATTTTTAGTGATCCCTCTCTCCTCCCCTTCTTGCTACTAGAATTATCTACATTGTAACTGGTCTTATAAGGTCCCTTCTAAAATATAGATTTGACCATGTCATTTCTTTGCTTATAGCTCTCCTACCCCGACACATATAACATTGACTATCAAGTATATTTAAAATTGATTAGCTTGACTTTCAAGACTGTTCAGACCTTTTTTTCCCAAACTCCTGTCTTGCCTACACCCCTACAAATTTCTAGTCTTTAGTGTCTTTGCTTATGCTATTTTCTCTGCCTAGAATGCCCTTCGTTTTCCATTGTCTACCTTATGTAAGTCTATTCTTCCTTAAGTGCCACACTCAAATGTCATACCTTCTTAAAGTCTTTCCTCCCTATCTCTTTTTCTTACAAATTAATCTCTTTTGTCTGTGTTTTAGGTCCTCCCAATATATTCCTTATAACATTGTATTATAATAGATATATTTTTTTCAGTGCAGAAACTACATATAGTATCTCCAGTGATTGTTTGGCACATAATAGACACTCAGTAAGTGAAGAGAAATTGGTTAACTGCTAACGCTTTTCATTTGTTACAGGGGCATTTATGCAATGAACCTTTGGATATGTACAGTTATTTACATAACCAAGGAATTGGCATTTCACTTGCTCAATTCTATATCTCATGGGCTGAAGAATATGAAGCTAGAGAAAACTTTAAGAGAGCAGATGTGATATTTCAGGAAGGGATTCAACAGAAGGCTGAACCACTGGAAAGACTGCAGTCCCAGCACCGGTAAACTGCTTCCCTGGAGCTTGTCTTAACTCGTTAAAACTAATAACAGTCGTTTTGCATCTGAATAAAGTGCTCTCTATGGATTGGCAAGTTAACTTCATTACTATTCAGTTTTTTAAAAGACATATTTAAATATTTTCCATTTAACATTCTGTAAAATGTACTCTTTGGTGTACAGTTCTATACATTTTCACAAGTGAGTAGAGACATGTAACCATTACCATAATCAAGATATAGAATAATTTCATCACTCCATAGAATTCCCTCACGTTATCCCTTTGTTGTCAACACCTACGCACAATCCCAACCTCTAGCAACCACTGATGTGTTCTCCAGCCCTATAGTTTTGCCTTTTCCATAATGTCATATAAATGGAATCATACAGTATATAGTCTTGATTCTGGCTGCTTTCATTTAGCACAATGCATTTGAGTTGTAAGAGTTCTTTATATATGCTGAATACAAGCCTTTTGTCAGATGAGTGATTTGTAAGTCTTTTCTCCTAGCTTAAGTCTGGGAGTGTTTTTTATAGACCAAAGTTTTTAATTTTGAAGAAGTTTAACTTACAATTATTTCTTGTATGGATCGTGCTTTTGGTATATCTAAGAATTCCATCTAGCTGAAGGTCACAGAGGTCACTCCTATGTTTTTATCCTGAAGTTTTATAGTTTACTTTTTACATTTAAATCTGTGATCCATTTTGAGTTAATTTTTGTAGAAGGTATCAAGGCTGTTTTTTTTTTTAAGGCTGTTTTTTTTTTTATTTTGCATATGAGCCTCCATTTATTCCTGTGCCACTTGTTGAAAAGACTTTCTCCATTGAATTACCTTTGCATCTTTGTCAAAAAGCAAGTGATCATATTTGTATAGGTTTATCTCTGTTACTCTGTTTTGTTCTGTTGATCTCTGTGTCTGTCATTGGTATATATCACACTATCTAGATTGCTGGAGTTTTATAGTAAGTCTGGAAATCAGGTAATATGAGTCTTCTAACTGTTCTTTCTAAGTCTTCTAGTTCCTTTGACTCTGTGTATAAATTCTAGAATCAGCTTCCTGGGATTTTGATGAATATTGTGCATGAACAAGGTATATTTCTCCATTTATTTAGATCTTTGATTTCTCTTAGTGGGCTTTGGTAGTTTTTGTCTTTCAAGGAATTGGTCCATTTCATCCAAGTGATGAGTTTATGGACATAGAATTGTTCATAGTATTCCTTTATTATCCTTTTAATGTCTGTAGGTTATGTAGTAACCCCCCTTCTTTCATTTTTCATATTGATAATCCTGATATTGGTCTTCTCTTTTTCCTGTCAGTCTGGGTAGAAGTTTATTGATTTCTCTTGATCTTTTTAGGGAATCAGCTTTTGGTTCCATTGATTTTTCTCTTAATTGATATTCTGCTCTTAATTTTATTAATTTCTGCTCTTTATTATTTCCTTCTCTGTGCTTGATTTGGGTTTAACTTGCCCTTCTTTTTCTAATTTAAGGTGACAGAGCACTAATTTCTAGAATTTTCTTTTCTAATATAAAAAATGTCTGTCTAAGGACTGCTTTAGCCGTATCCCACAAATTTTGATATAATATTATATTTTCATTTTCATTCAGTTCAAAATATTTTTAAATTTTCTTTATGTCTTCCTTTTGATCCATGGGTTATATAGAAGTGTATTGTTTAATTAGGACATGTTCGGAGATTTTTCAGATATCTCCCTGTTACTGATTTCTAGTTTAATTCCATTATGATCAGAGAACATAATTTGTATGATTTCAATTCTTTTGAATTTATTAAGGTTCATTTTAAGGCCCAGAATATGGTCTATCCTTGTGAATGTTTTGTGTATACCTGAAAAATATGTCTTTTCTGCTGTTTTGGAGTAAAATGTTCTGTAAATGTCATTTAGGTTAAGTTGATTGGTAATCTGTTCTAGTCTTCTGTATCCTTGCTGATTTTCGGTCTACTTGCTCTATCAGTTACTGAGAGAGGAATTTCGAAGTTTCTTTTATTGTGTTTTGGTTGTTTGTTCGTTTTTCTTGCCGCCTGGCTTGTGAGATCTTAGTTCCCCGACCAGGGATTGAACCTGGGCCCTCACCAATGAGAGTGCAGAATCCTAACCACTGGACTACCAGGGAATTCCCTCTTTTATTGTGAATTTATGTTTCTTCTTTGAGCTCATATCAGTCTTGCTACATATATTTTGAAGTTCTGTTGTTAGGTTTATACACATTTAGAATTGATCCCTTTATCATTATATAATGTTCATCTTTATCCCTGATCATACTCATTCTGAAGTCAGCTTAATCTGATATTGATATAGGCAGTCCAACTTTCTTTAGTTTGCACGGTACATCTTTTTCCTTTCTTTACTTTTTTTCTTTTTTTAACAGTTTTAGAGTTGTGCAGCCATTGCCACAATCTAATTTTACAACATTTTTAACACCCCAAAATGAATTCCATACTTATTAGCAGTCACTCCCCATTCCCACTCACCCCAGTTCCAGGCAACCACTAATCTGCTTTCTCTCTCTGCATTTGCCTCTTCTGGACATTGCACGTAAATGGAATCCTACATTATGTGGTCTTTTGTGACTGGCTTCTTTCACTTAGCATGTTTTCAGGGTTCATCATAGATGAACATAGTTGTGGCATATATCAGTATTTCATTCCTTTTTATTGTTGAATAATATGTCATTCTATGGACATACCACATTTTGTTTATCCATTCTTCAGTTATTGGGCATTTAGGTTTTTATTTTTGGCAATTATGAAATAACGCTGCTATAAACATTCACATTACAGGTTTTTGTGTGGATTCCCTTTTACTTTTTTCTTTTTAACAAAGGGAGTTCTTTTTTTTGTTGAAGTATAGTTGATGTACAGTATTGTAAAAGTTACAGGTGTACAATATAGTGATCCACAATTTTTAAAGGTTATACTCCATTTATAGTTATTATAAAATATTGGCTGTATTCCCTGTGTTGTATAATATGTCCTTGTAGGTTATTTTATACCTAATAGTTTGTACCTTCCAATTCCCTACCCCTATGTTGCCCCTCCCCCTTCCCTCTCCCCACTGGTAACCACTAGTTCTCTATATCTGTGAGTCTGTTTCTTTTTTATTTTATTCACTAGTTTGTTGTATTTCTTAGATGCCACATATAAGTGATATCATACAGTATTTGTCTCTGTCTCTGACTTATTTCACTTTGCATAATCCCCTCCAAGTTCATCCATGTTGTTGCAAATGACAAGATTTCATTCTTTTTTATGACTGAGTAGTATTCCACTGTATATGTATACCACATCTTGTTTATCCATTCATCTGTTGGTGGACACTTAGGTTGCTTCCGTATCTTGGCAATTGAAAATAACACTATTCTGAACACTGGAGTGCATTTATCTTTGCAAATTAGTGTATTTGGTTTTTTCTGGATATATACCCAGGAGTGGAATTGCTGGGTCATATGGTAGTTCTGTTTTTAGTTTTTTGAGAAACCTCCATACTCTTTTCCATAATGGCTGCAGCAATTTACATTCCTACAACAGTGTACAAGGGTTCCCTTTTCTCCACATCCTTGCCAACATTTGTGATTTGTGTTCTTTTTGATGATAGCCATTCTGACAGGTGTGAGGTGATACCTCATTGTGGTTTTGATTTTCATTTCCCTGATGATTAGTGATGTTAAGCATCTTTTCATGTGCCTTCTGGCCATCTGCATTTCCTCTTTGGAAAAAAGGCTTTTAAGGTCTTCTGCCCATTTTTTAATCAGGTTGCTCCTTTTGCTTTTAACCTGTCAATGTCTTTATATTTAAAGTGGTTCTTACACGCTAAAGAGTTGGGTGTTGTGTTTTTCTCAGTTCTTGCAGTATCTTTTATGTGGTATACTTAGAACATTTTAATGGAATTATCAATCTTGGGGGATTTAGATCTGTTATTTGTTTTCAGCTTGTTCTCTGTCTTTTGTTCGTCTGTTGCCCCTTTCCTGTCTTCTTTTGGATTATTTGAATTTTTTTTTATTTCATTTAAATTTATTTTATTGGCTTTTTGTCTGTTACTTTTTTAGTGGTTGCTCTAGGGTATATTATACATATATCTAACCTTTCACAGTCTCCTTAGAGTTAATATTTTACCTTCAAGTAAAATATAAAAGCTTTATAACCATATAGGTTCTTTATCTTCCCGACTTTTTTGATATACTGGTTGTATGTATTATATTTACATACATTGAAAACCCCATCCGGGACTTCCATGGTGGCGCAGTGGTTAAGAATCTGCCTGCCAATGCAGGGGACACGGGTTCGATCCCTGGTCCACGAAGGTCCCACATGCCCCGGAGCAGCTAAGCCCGTGAGCCACAGCTGCTGAGCCTGCTCTGTAGAGCCTGCGCTCTAGAGCCCGTGAGCCGCAACTACTGAGCCCACGTGCCACAGCTGCTGAATCCCATGCACCTAGAGCCTGTGCTCCACAGCAAGAGAAGCCACCGCAATGAGAAGCCTGCACACCGCAAGGAAGAGTAGTCCCCGCTCGCTGCAAGTAGAGAAAGCCCATGCGCAGCAACAAAGACCCAACACAGCCAAAAATAAATAAATAAAATAAATAAATTTTTTAAAAAAAGAAGAAAACCCCATCAGACAATGTTATAATTTTTGCTTTCATCAGCCATACATATTTTAAAGAACTTAGGAGAAAAATAATCTTTCATATTTACCATTTTTGTTCTTTCTTTATTCCTGAAATTCCAAGTTCTCCTCTGGTATCATTTCCTTTCAGCCCAGTGAGGGGTTTTTTTAGCCATTCATTTAGAGTGAGTCTTTTGCCTAAAAATTATCTTAGTTTTGTTTTCATCTGAGAATGTCTTTATTCATCTTCATTCCTGAAGGATATTTTCACTGGATGTAGAATTCTGGGTAACAGTTCTTTTAACATGTTTCTATCTTCCGGACTCCATGACTTCTGATGGGAAACCTGTAGTCATTTGAATGGTTCTTCCCCATTTTTTGTAGTGTGTTGATTTTCTCTGGGTATGTTTAAGGTTTTTTTCTTCAACATTGCTTTTCAGCAGTTTGATCATGATGTGTCTAGGTGTGATTACCTTTATGTTTAATCCATTTGGGGATTACTGCATTTTTTGAATTTGTAAATGCATGCCTTTCACAAAATTTGAAAAGTTTTTAGCCATTATTTTAAAAATATGTGTCTAGGGCTTCCCTGGTGGCGCAGTGGTTGAGAGTCCGCCTGCCGATGCAGGGGACACAGGTTTGTGCCCTGGTCCAGGAGGATCCCACATGCCGCGGAGCGGCTGGACCCGTGAGCCATGGCCGCTGAGCCTGCGCGTCCATAGCCTGTGCTCCGCAATGGGAGAGGTCACAACAGTGAGAGGCCCACGTACCACAAAAAAAAACTAAAGCAAAACGTGTCTATACCTTTTCTTCTGGGACTTCAGTTACACATATGTTAGACTTTCTGATATTGTCCCACAGGTCCCTGAAGCTCTGTTCATTAAAAAAAAAAATTTAACCTTTATTCTTTCTGTTCTTTAGGGTGGCCAATTTTTATTTATTTGTTTTCAGGTTCATTTACTCTTTTCTCAGTCTTCTCCATTCTGATAATGAGTATATCCAGTAAATTTTTTATTTCGGATACTGTGTTTTTCAGGTCTAAAATTTCCATTTGATTCTTTTTCATACTTTCTGTGTGTCTGCTGAGAACTATCTTTCCACTCATTTCAAATGTTTTTACCTTTATCTTATGGAGCATCATTATAATAGCTGCTTTAAAATCTCTGTCTGAAAACTCTAACACCTGGGTCATTTGATGTTTGTATCTGTTGATTTTTTTTCCTTTGAGAATCGGTCACATTTTCCCAGTTCTTCCTGTGTGACTTAATTTTGGATGATATCCTGGACATTTATCCTGAACTATTCGACTCTAGGTCCTGTTGGTTGATGTTCTCTGGAGAATGTTGATGTTTTTGTCTTATTAGGTAACTAACCTTCAGATATCATAATTTCTTTTTCATCTTATGTGGATATTGGTTCCAGTGTCAGTTCAATTTTCCAAAGACCTTTGGGTCTATCCCATGTGTCTGTTGCTCTGGGGTTAGTCTAGGACTTGGGCAGTGGTTTATACTATAGTTCAATTCTCAAAGCCTTTTCTCTGCTGCTTTGGGTCTGCCCTGTGTATGCATAGCTCAGGGGTGAGTCCAGAGCTTGTGCCAATTTATGTATAGAATTAGGAGATCCCTTTCTTCAGCTCATCCTCTCCAATGTTTCTCCCATACTCATTGGCCCTCAGAGTCCTGTTTTTCTAGTCCTCTGGCCAGAAAGATGAGGTTTCTCTAGGAGTTTTAGCTTCCTACACCACCAGTGTAACAATTCAAAGTGAGGAAAAGAGATGAAGGGGAAAAAAAAAAAAAAACCAGGAAGCAGCCCTGTGTGGGTTGTTTCTTCAAGTTTGACTCCTCTCCACAGTCCACTTGCTTTTGTTTACGTTTCAGAGATCTCAGTTGCTTTTTTGTATTTTGTCTAGAGTTTTTAATTCTAATCAGTGAGAGAGAGAGAAGCTATCATGAGCTTGTTCCATCTTGGCCAGCGTTCGCAGTTTATTCAGTTTTTTCACCCTTTTGATAATGCTTGAAACTTGGGCAGCAGCACAGGAAGTTTAGACTTCAAACTTCTGCCAGCTTTACTAAAGTAAAATGTCCTGTTGGATGCAACTTCATTTCATCTGATTCAGGAAAAATGGTGGTGTAGGGGGTAGGGCGGGGATTCTATGTAGAGAGAGAAAGACATGCAGCGATAAAAATAGACGTGGCAAGATGTTAACAATTAGTGAATCTAGGTAAAGGGTATATGGGTGCTCATTTACTCTTTCAACTATTTCGTGAGTTTAAAAAGTTGGTGGGAAAGTCTCATCTTAATAAATTCTATGATCTTAATCTTAGACATCCTGATCTGATCCTGAGATCAACTTACTCGTGCTCTTCAGAGTATTTTTAATTGGTCAAGTTTGGACATACAGAGGGGGAGCTAAATCATTCTAGCCAAAACCTTTCCTGATTTCAAGGTGGCTTTCTTTATTCCTGAGAGATTAAACACTTTCTTTTGGCTATTTGTATATATTTCTTCCCTTATCCCACTTTTCGCCCTTGTTTATTTAACAAATTAAGAAATTTGAATCTGCTGAGTAGTGTTCATCTCACCAAATGTTAATTGTCCATTCTCTTACTTTAGACAATTCCAAGCTCGAGTGTCTCGGCAAACTCTGTTGGCACTTGAGAAAGAAGAGGAGGAGGAAGTTTTTGGATCTTCTGAACCACAACGAAGCACATTGGCTGAACTAAAAAGCAAAGGGAAGAAGACAGCAAGAGCTCCAATCAGCCGTGTAGGAGGTGCTCTCAAGGGTAAGTTTGTTAAGTGTTATTATGGGAAGCTCTTCGTCTCAGGTGGTAGGCAAATTATGTAAGGAGAACATGTATAAATATATATGTGGACATTGTCCTTCTGTTCTGAGTACTAGGTAGCAAAAAAGAAAAGTCTAAGGAGAACTGAGATCACAGTGTGCAGTAACACTAGAACATGTCAGCATTTTGTCTCTTAATTAAGAAAAACCCATTCTGAGGCCCTTATAATGCAAAAGAAAAAGAGAGAGAGAAAAAAAAAACCTAACCTAATATACAGGGAGCATCTAGAGTTTCTCAGTTTTAGTTGTTAGTTGAAAGAATATATGCAATAATGTAGCAAGTATTATCAAAGTAAAGCTTACATGTACCAAATCCTCAAAGAATGTTTTAACTTGGTCTTCAGCTTTTGAGGGGTCAGAAATTGGGCTGTCTTTGTATACCTAAAGATGATCAGTAATAGCTTTTTTAAAAATTCACTATTTTTTAGGGAAATTTAGGTTTACAGCAAAATTGAGTGGAAGGTACAAAGATAAATAATTATTAACCAAATTTATAGCAGTTAGACATGTAGACCAGATTTTTAAAAGATCTCTTATCCCTTTCCTGATATCAACTTTTAATACTCAGAATGGGGACTTCCCTGGTGGCACAGTGGTTAAGAATCTGCCTGCCAATGCAGGGGACATGGGTTTGAGCCCTGGTCTGGGAAGATCCCACATGCCGCAGAGCAGCTAAGCCCATGCACCACAACTACTGAGCCTGCACTCTAGAGCCTGTGCGCCACAACCATTGAAGCCTGTGCGCCCTGGAGCCCGTGCTCCCCAATAAGAGAAGCCACTGCAATGAGAAGTCCGTGTGCAGCAACAAAGACCCAATGCTGCCAAAAATAAATAAAAATTAATACTCAGAATGTTCCTTGGAGATCTGAGAATTAGGGTATAAGGAATATAGTCTTAAAGAATATTTCATCCAGATCATGATGAAGCTTGATTCTAATAAGCAGCCCCACTAAAGAGAATACCACTAATAAGTGGGCTAATTTGCTTTTTCTAGGTTCAGTACACTTCAGCTGATTTCCATTGAGAGAAAGTTTTAAACTGAAAAATGAAGATTAAGATTAGGTTAGTCTGGTAAAATTAGGCAATGTTAGAATGATGACTGAAGGAAGATGTAGAATTTGTTTCTTGGATATCTATGCAGAAAAGATTACAGGTGAGGGAAAAGAGGTAGGGTATAAGTAACATACAGAATGGACTTAAAAATTACTAATTTGATCCATTAAGGTTTTTAAAATTATTATTTAAAAAAATCTATGATTGTGTGGTAGTAGAAGTAATCTCCTTGATTTGGGAAAGAATTAGGTATACCTTCTTGGGCATCTAAATTGATAATTAAAGATTTTACATGGAGTTTTAATATTTTTCTCTTAGCTCCAAGGCAGAACAGAGGACTCCAAAATCCAGTTCTTCAACAGATGCAAAGTAATTCTAGAATTACTGTTTTTGATGAAAATGCTGATGAACCTTCTAGAGCGGAGTCATCTAGGCCTACAGGGCAGCCATGGATAGCACCTCCTGTGTCCAGGGCCAAAGAGAATGAGCTGCAAGCTGGCCCTTGGAACACAGGCAGGCCTTTGGAATACAGGGTAAGGACTCTTAGATCCAGTTTATTTGCTGACATAACAAAGACTTCAGAGTTAGAGTAGATGAGTATTTTTAGCATCTCTCTTAATTCCTCTTGAATAATTAGGCATGGTCTGCATATGTTGTGTCAGAATGTAAAACCATGGTAATTTTAGTTTTCTTCTTCATCGCCAGCCTCGTGGCAATGCAGCTTCTATGACAGCTGTACCCTCTGTGCTTCCCAGTTTTACTCCATATGTGGAAGAGACTGCACAACAGCCAGTTATGTGAGTTTGGTTTCCAGATATTTTGAGGTGGGAATTATGAAGAGTGGGCAGGGGCACCTATCCTAGTTCCCAAAGGCATTTTCTTCTTTGTGGGGATGAAGGTAAACCAAAGTTTTATTTCCTTTACATCTGTATTTTTTTGAGTATGTTAGGGCTAAAAGACTATTTGTTGGTATTATTAAGGAAT
Organism: Lagenorhynchus albirostris; assembly: GCF_949774975.1. Classification (NCBI taxonomy): domain Eukaryota; kingdom Metazoa; phylum Chordata; class Mammalia; order Artiodactyla; family Delphinidae; genus Lagenorhynchus; species Lagenorhynchus albirostris. Next base: position 83,952,153 of record NC_083095.1, read on the forward strand.
AAACTCAATAGGTTTATATTTACATTGCTGTAGTCAAAGACAATCACTGTGATTTAAATGAGGTGTTCTACCTTTGTTATTGACAGTAATGAGAAATTATGGCAGTTTTTCCTCGTAACCTGCTTTTTCTTTCTGGATGTCTTTTTCTTCCTAACCCTTGGCATTTCTGTTTATAAGAAAAAATATGATAGATGATGATTAAATAAACAGGCAGTCTGAGATTCAGTCTAATATGTAACATTGTGGAGTTCTAATATTAGGTCGTATTTTGCACCCCATGGCAAGAGTTTCCTCATAACTAAGCTATAACCCTTCGTATATGCTAGGTATGATGTTTGTGTGGGATTTTCATAGAGTCTTTTATCAGTTGAGGAAGGCTTTTAAGCATGTAGATGCTTGGGCCATTCAAGGTTCTGATCCAGTGTATCTGAGGTGAAGACCAGGTATCTTTAGTTGTAAAAAGGTACATAAGAAAATAAAAGATACATAAGTGATTCTGATCCATTGTCCAGATTGAGAACATCTGCCCTATCCCGATTGAGGTACTTAATGCTTCATTCTTTTCAAACCTATATTACCACTCTCATTCTTCCCCCTCAGCTGAGAACATTGAATTTCACATCATCAGTTCCCTAAATGCTATATTCCTAACTCTAATTCTTTGGGGTGCTAAACAATGGAAAATGGGCTGTATTGCATAAGTTAACTTCATTTCATACACTGGCTTTGATTTAGATATTTCCACAGACATAGAAAATAAACTTATGGTTACCAAAGGGGAAAGATGAGGGGAGAGATAAGTTAGGAGGTTGGGATTAACATATACACATTACTATATGTAAAATAGATAACCAACAAGGACCTACTGTATAGCACAGGGAACTGTACTCAATATTTTGTAATAACCTATAAGGGAAAAGAATCTGAAAAAGAATATATCTATAAGTATATATATATATATATATATATATATATATATATATGTATAAGTGAATCACTTTGCTGTATATCTGAAACACAAATCAACTATACTTCAATAAAAACAATTTTTTTAATAAAAATATTACCTCCTTTAAAAAAAAGATATGGTATTCAGATTTATTTTTACCTATAAGTAATAAAAGCTATATGATGACCCTAACTTACACCTAATTTCCTTCTTCATCATAGTAGTACTCAGAACATAATTGTTGATGGACCATGTAAATTATTTTTAGCCTGTTTTCTCAGTCTTTTTTGTTTTTGGTTTTTTGGAATCGCTCACGTATAGCCTCACTACTGACATTGTCCCTGTGTTCTGTCAAAACGTAAGAAATAACTCATTTGATCTGTATGGTGAATAATAATTATCTTGCTTCTTTTAGGACACCATGTAAAATTGAACCCAGTATAAACCACATTCTAAGCACAAGAAAGCCTGGAAAGGAAGAAGGAGATCTCCTGCAAAGAGTTCAGAGCCTTCAGCAAGAGTCTGAGGAGAAGAAAGAGAAAATGATGTATTGTAAGGAGAAGATTTATGCAGGAGTGGGGGAGTTCTCCTTTGAGGAGATCCGGGCTGAGGTTTTCCGGAAGAAATTAACAGAGCGAAGAGAAGGTATGTGTATTGATCTAGTTCAAGTTTGTAAAAATAACTTAGTTGTAGGAAGATTGAGTTGATATGTTAAGTCTGAGGAAAATTACCCCATTGTGTATACCTTTATGTGATGCTTCTGTGGTTTCTATGTTTCTCCATTTAGGCTGAATTTCCATTGTTGCTTTCCATGAAACCCCTGAGGAAAAATATTAAGCAACTAAGTTTGTGTTCAAAAGTAAAGGAACTGCATGACCAATTCATAATTTCCCTGCAATCGGCAGACAGAGTGCTTTTCCTAACATTTCCTAAATATTTCACTTTACTTTTGATACTTCAGCCGAAATTTCTCCCAGGGCTTATTTAGGTTAACATACTCACTCATTTAGATGATAGTGATGTGTACTGTTTAGTAAAGACATTATGTTCTTTCTAAGTTAAGGGAAGCTTCACTATAAATTGAAAAACTGGGAATTTGGGGGAAGTGGGAAGTGGTTAGTGGTTCTGATTCTGAAGCCTAGAAGTACTTGGGGGCAAGAGGTGTGAAGAATAGGCTGAAAGTAGGGAAGTATAGCATTTAGAGCTTAAGGCATTAGAAGATGCGCGAGAGTACAGAAAGGGAGGTAGGGGAGAGTCCAGAAATAAATTTCATTCATTTAGACATTTTGACTAGGATCTATACCAAGAAAGAAGAAATTTTTTTTTTTTTTTAAACACAGGCATCCAGAGTAACCTACTATTGCAGCTCAGCTCACTTAAGGAGACGTGGCATTCATAAGGCTAGCTGGGAAACTTAACCATCACTTGTAATTTGTTTGAGAAAAAAATATTTCAGAGTTCCAGGTGACAAGTTAGAAGCAAACGTCTGTAAAGCAGACTGTACGTTTGGAATTGCCCTATTTGTTACATCAACTGGTGCCTTCCAAGGTTGACAGAAGTGCTCTGGGCTCAAATAATACATTGAAAAATGGAATCTACGTGTCTAGGTAGGAGACAGGGAATGGTTAAAAAGCAAGGAGCTGGTTGTGTAAAGCTTTTCAAAGTGGGAACCACCACAACAAAGAAGTAGGCTAGCAGAGTAGCCAAATATGAGCTGGGAGGAACTAGGTACTTAGATTAAAACGACTGCTTCCTAAAGGGAAGGCTCTAGCTATGCCAAGTATATACAGGTAAAATAGTACATTTTATTCTCAACTAGCCAAAGAAGGACCTGAGCTAGGGTTAGTTGGGATTTGAGTAGTTAAAAAAAAGTATTGACCTTTGAGGATATTTTAATACTCATTTCCTAAACTTGTCTCTGAATCTAGTTTGTACTCTTATAAATCCTTATGCCTATAAGAAAGAGGTTTCTTCTTATACTGAAAATTAGCTTCAAAGATTGTTGCAGACTTTCACTCTCAGGTAGGGATATGAGAAATGAGGAAGCCACAGGTTGGGCCTAAAGACAAGGCTGTTATCCTTTCTTACCACTGCTACTTCCAAACCATATTCCCCATCCTCCTTCAAAAAGCTTCTTTTGGATTCATGTCTTCCAATTTTTCTTTTTCTGCCTCTTCAGCCTCCTTAGTGTTCTCACCTCAGACTTTTTAGTCACTCCCTGTCACTCATTAACTGACTAAGCACCTGGCTCATATCTTACTTTCTACTCCCTACATCATCCACTATACTGTGTTCCCCTGGCAGAACCTCAACCCTGCTTAAATCCAGCTCTCTGCTCACACTCTGTACCTGCATCGAAGTATTGATAGTTTAAATGTAGCTGGAGAAAAATGCAACTGTGTGCATCGGTCTCATTTTAAATTCTTTTTTTTGTGGGGGGGGGGTATAGTTGTTTTACAATGTTGTATTGGTTTCTACTGTACAGCGAAGTGGAGTTCCCTGTGCTATACAGCAGGTTCTCATTAGTTATCTATTTTATACATATTAGTGTATATATGTCAATCCCAATCTCCCAGTTCATCCCACCCCACACTTTCTGCCCTTGGTAGCCATACGTTTGTTCCCTGCATCTGTGTCTCTATTTCTGCCTTGCAAACCAGTTCATCTGTACCATTTTCCCAGATTCCACATGTATGTGGAAATATATGCACATATATTCCACATATATGCAAATATATACCATATTTGTTTTCCTCTTTCTGACTTACTTCACTCTGTATGACAGTCTCTAGTTCCATCCATATCTCTACAAATGACCCAATTTCGTTCCTTTTTATGGCTGAGTAATATTCCATTGTATATATATACCACATCTTTTTTTTTAATATATAAATTTATTTATTTTTGGCTGCATTGGGTCTTCGTTGCTGTGCGCGGGCTTTCTCTAGTTGCAACGAGCAGGGGCTACTCTTTGTTGTGGTGCCCGGGCTTCTCGTTGTGGTGCGCGGGCTTCTCTTGTTGCGGAGCACAGGCTCTAGGCACACGGGCTTCAATAGTTGTGACATGCAGGCTCAGTAGTTGTGGCTCGCAGGCTCTAGAGCACAGGCTCAGTAGCTGTGGCACATGGGCTTAGCTGCTCCGTGGCATGTGCGATCTTCCTGGACCAGGACTTGAACCTGTGTCCCCTGCATTGGCAGGCGGATTCTTAACCACTATGCCACCGGGGAAGCCTGTACCACATCTTCTTTATCCATTCATCTGTTGATGGACATTTAGGTTGCTTCCATCACCTGACTATTGTAAATAGTGCTGCAATGAACATTGGGGTGCGTGTGTCTTTTTGAATTATGGTTTTTTCTGGGTATATGCCCAGTAGTGGGATTGCTGGGTCATATGGTAATTCTATTTTTAGTTTTTTAAGGAACCTCCATACTGTTCCCCATAGTGGCTGTATCAATTTACATTCCCACCAACAGTGCAGGAGGGTTCCCTTTTCTCCACACCCTCTCCAGCATTTATTGTTTGTAGATTTTCTGATGATGCCCATTCTAACCGGTGTGAAGTGATACTTCATTGTAGTTTTGATCTGCATTTCTCTAATAATTAGTGATGTTGAGCATCTTTTCATGTGCCTCTTGGCCATCTGTATGTCTTCTTTGGAGAAATGTCTATGTAGGTCTTCCACCCATTTTTTGATTGGGTTGTTTGCTTTTTTGATATTGAGCTGCATGAGCTGTTTATATATTTTGGACATGAATCCTTTGTCAATTGCTTCGTTTGCAAATATTTTTTCCCATTCTAAGGGTTGTCTTTTCGTCTTGCTTATGATTTCTTTTGCTGTGCAAAAGCTTTTAAGTTTCCTTAGGTCCCATTTGTTTATTTTTGTTTTTATTTCCATTTCTCTAGGAAGTGGGTCAAAAAGGATCTTGCTGTGATTTATGTCAAAGAGTGTTCTTCCTATGTTTTCCTCTTAAGAGTTTTATACGGTCCAGTCTTACATTTAGGTCTTTAATCCATTTTGAGTTTATTTTTGTGTATAGTGTTAGAGAGTGTTCTAATTTCATTCTTTTACATGTAGCTGTCCAGTCATTTTAAATTCTTGACCACAAATCTCAAATGAGCATTTACCAGTGCCTAACAATCATTCTAGTTTCCTGGTAGGTGAATTTCTTCTTTCTGCTAAACAACTAATTTAATTTTCTTTCATATTTTCAAATCTGCATCCCTGTCCCTCCTCACCTATAATCTCGTTTCTAGTTTCATTGAGAAAATAGAAGGAATGTAATGGTAACTCCATTTTCTTCCACCAAATCTACCATATCTGCAGTCTGTACCTATACACTCATTCTTTCTGTTAAAATTAACGTTTCCCTGGGGCTTCCCTGGTGGTGCAGTGGTTAAGAATCTGCCTGCCAATGCAGGGAACACGGGTTCGAGCCCCGGTCTGGGAAGATCCCACATGCCACGGAGCAGCTGAGCCCGTGTGCCACAACTACTGAGCCTGCGCCCCTAGAGCCCATGCTTCGCAACAAGAGAAGCCACCGCAATGAGAAGTCTGTGCACCCCAACGAAGAGTAGCCCCACTCACAACTAGAGAAAGCCTGTGGGCAGCAATGAAGACCCAACATGGCCAGTAAATAAATAAATAAATAGATTTTTAAAAAAAATTAATGTTTCTCTGTTCTTATCAAAGGAGTGGCCCTTTTTTCTTCCCCTTCCAGTATTTTCCCTTTTTACTAAACCATTCTCACTAATTTATACATATATACTCTAATGTCCCCATTCTTTAAAAAAAAAGAAAAAGAAAAAATCTCCATTATCCTCATATTCTTCTCTAGCTACTACCCCGTTTTTATACTCTCTTTCACAGCAAAATTTGGGGGGAATTGTAATCATCTTTTGCTACCTATTATTTCCTCAAGCATCCCTTCTATTCCAGTGATCACGGTGACCAGAAACCTCCTTTTTGCCAAATCTTATGGCTCTTTCTCAGTCCTGATCTTTATTGACCTCTTGGCTTCATTTGGCACAGTTGATGAAATACTATATGAAATGCTTCTCTTGGCTTCTTCCTTGATGTGTATTCCCATTCAGTTTCCTTTACTCCTGTTCTTCTCATTCAGGACCTCTTCCTGAGGCCCAGGGGAGAGTTCTGAAGTATCCCAATTATCTTTTCTTTCAACAGCTATCTTTAGGTAATAGATTAAATACTGTTTTCAAGCCATGGACTCTCAAATTCATATCCCCATCCCTGACATTTCACCTGAACCACAGACTCACATTTAGTTGCCTGCATCTATTGGCTATCCTAATAGACATTTTAAACTCAACCTAACCAAAAATAGTTACTGGGACTTCCCTGGTGGTCCAGTGACTAACACTTTGCACTCCCAATGCAGCGGGCCCTGGTCCGATCTCTGGTCAGGGAACTAGATCCCACGTGCTGCAACTAAGAGTTTGCATGCCGCAACTAAATATCCTACATACCTCAACTAAAAGATCCCGCATGCCGCAAGGAAGATCCTACATGCTGCAACTAAGACCTGGTGCAGCCAAATAAATACTTTAAAGAAAAACAAAGTTAGTGATTTCTGTCACAAACCACACCCCAATATGCAAATGTACCACAGGCTTCCCTATCTCAATAAAAGGCATCCCCATGCACGCAGTTGGTTCAAGCCAGAAAAAGTCCAGAAGTCATCTCTGATCCCTCTTTCTTTACCATTCCCCCACATCTAATGAATAAGCCTATCAACTTTACCACCAAGAAATTTCATAAATCTTTTATTTATCACCATTCCCATTATTACCTCTATCGAAACCACAGTCTTTTAGCTGGACTACTGCGATTAGACTTTCTGCCCTCATTCTGGCCTTAACACAGTCCATTTTATTCACAGCAAATTATCTTTTTTAAAAAGTGAGATCATGGGCTTCCCTGGTGGCACAGTGGTTGAGAGTCCGCCTGCCGATGCAGGGGACACGGGTTCGTGCCCCGGTCCAGGAAGATCCCACATGCCGCGGAGCGGCTGGGCCCGTGAGCCATGGCCGTTGAGCCTGCGCGTCCGGAGCCTGTGCTCCGCAATGGGAGAGGCCACAACAGTGAGAGGCCCGCGTACCACAAAAAAAAAAAAAGAAGTCAGATCATGTCACTCCTTTATTTAAAATGCTCCAGTGTTTTTTCATTGTCTTAGAATGCAGTACAGTGTCTTTACCCCTACGTGATTTGGCCGTTGCCTACCTCTCCAACATCATCTTTTACTTTGCTCCCTCTATCTGCGCTACAACCATGTTGGCCTTCTTTTGGATCCTTGAACACAATAATCTTGTTCCTGCATTAGGGCCTTTGTGCCAGCTAGTCCTTTGGCCTAAAATCTTTCCCCAGATCTTTATATGACTGGCCCCTTGTCATCCAGGTTACAGCTTTCTAATGTAACTTTCTTAGATGATCTTCCCTGATCTCTGGTCTTAAGTAGCCCCTGACCTCCATCCCCCTACCCAGTGACACATTCTCACATCACCTATTTAGTTTTAAAACTGATTTTAAACTGATTTTTAAAACTGATTTTTCTTGTTAATTTCTGTGTTTGTCCCAAATTGAACGTTAGCATCACATGACCAAGGACTTTGTATTATGTACCACTAAAACCTAAATTCTTAAAGTTGTGCTTGGCACATAATAGATATTCTATTTTTTATTGACTGAATAAATAATAGAGACCTTGGGGCTTCCCTGGTGGCGCAGTGGTTGAGAGTCCGCCTGCCGATGCAGGGGACACGGGTTCGTGCCCTGGTGCGGGAAGATCCCACATGCCACAGAGCGGCTGGGCCCGTGAGCCATGGCCGCTGAGCCTGCGCATCCAGAGCCTGTGCTCCACAACGGGAGAGGCCACAACAGTGAGAGGCCCGTGTACCGCAAAAAAAAAAAAAAAATAATAATAGAGACCTAGACCTCAAGTTGAGGGCTTTGCTCCATTTGTATCATTCTCATCTGTAATATTAACATACGTTGAGGACATGAGCCCCAAAGACAGTTTTCGACAGGATAAATTGCTATGAGGAGTAATGCCTCAGCCAACTTCACTGTTTCTAGCTGAGCTACTGACCAGTGCAGAGAAGAGAGCAGAAATGCAGAAGCAGATTGAAGAGATGGAGAAGAAGCTAAAAGAAATCCAAACTACTCAGCAAGAAAGAGCAAGTGATCAGGTCATTCTCTTTTTCAATACATACAACTAATGCTTATTGAAACAAATTTAAACAATATAAAAATATAGAAAGTAAAAAGTCCTGTCAGACCCACTCAGTTTCTGATAGTTTCTTTGCTATTAGTATCAGTAAAGTTGAGCAGGAAAGTAATTTTAACAGGTGACTTCAAATGGAATTTGTGGCATATAAGTGATGCAATTTACTGACTATTGACTTCTTAGTTATACTCTAAATCACTATTCTGTTACTTCTTACTTTAGATTTTTATTCTAGTTATGTTCCATTAAAATGAGATTAGCTAAAGAAATTTAGTGTGTATTTCCATGCCACTACTCAGTTGAGTACAACAGTACCAGTTTATACTGGGAACATAAATTATTGGGAAGAACTTTTGTGGTACAGACATTTTATATGGTTAATATATGTCTAGGGGAAGAGTATAGTAAAGTTAATTTTGGCACTAAAACTTGAGAATAGGTAGCATTTTCTATATAGGAGGGACACATTGATGATGTTTATTTAATGCAAATAGCAAGAAGAGAAGATGTCTACAAAGGAGACAGCTGAACTGCGAATTGTTTCAGAGTCTCAGGAAATACGAGGAATGGCTCTATGCAATTCTGTTTGCCCAGTAAACTCTTGTGCCAGGTAGGACGACATTGGTGGGAGGGATGGTGCTTATAGGAGGGCATCTAGAACTGACCTTTGACTCTCTAGTGACTTGAAGTCTCCTTAACTTTTATAGTATTGAGACATGATTTTTCCAAGTCTTTGTCACAACATAAGCTTTGATGCTGATGAGGGAGGTCTGGGTGCTGGCTTTTTTCCATTAAAAAAAATACATGTTTCTTATAAAAACAACCAAATAATTTTTTAAATGATAATACCACCCATTTCTACTACCAAGAGATGACTAGTATTAACATTGGTATATTCTTATTTGTTTTGGTTTTGTTTTATAAAAATGAAAGCTTACCATTTTGTAATCTGCTTATACTGTTAATGTAACTTAACATCTGTTATCAAATATAATTCTATGACAATTTTAATGACTGAAGGTTCTATCTTAAAGAATTTGGTTTAATGGTACTAGAATATTTTCTTTATCTTAGAGTGAAGAAGATTATATTTAATAAAAAGACCTCTTGGACTTTTAAGGATTAAATAATTCTTTCTGTGGGTACTAAGCACATGTTTTAAAACAAATTTCTTCACAGGGAAACTTCACTTGCAGAAAACATTTGGCAAGAACAGCCTCATTCTAAAAGTGAGTTTTATTTGACAATCTCATGAAGAACTTACCGATACAAAGGCATTATGTAATAAGTGTAAATACTTTTCTTGATTGTGGTAAAAGGATTTGAAAGAAAGCAGAGAGAGGGACTAAGGTACTGTTATATTTGAATCATGGAATTCAGTTATAAGCATGTGATTCAAGATATGTTAGACATTTGAAAGAATATTTTTATAAAATAACTCATTGCTTTAAAATATTTGGTTTAAATGTAATTTAAATTTATACTAACTACAAAATAATCTTCCACTTTAGTTAGTGTACTCTAGCTAAGCATATCAGTAGTACCCAGCAGCCAAGAGTGGAAAGTGGTTTTTTGGAAGAATGAGGGGGAAAGCTTAAAACTAAAGCTATTTTATATTCAAATTTGTTGTCTTTTCAGAAACATGTTAAAAGTGGTAGAAACATGAATATCCATCTATAAGTAGTTAAAAAAAATTCAGTAGAATCTGATTAAACCTCTAATTCTAACCATTAATTTATAGGAAATGCAAAGCATAGAAGAACATGTGAAACAATATAATTGGCAAAAAATCCAGCATTATGGGGCAAACAACCCAGTTTCTAAAATAAAAAATTAATAGCAAAAACAAAAACCCTATAAAACAAAAGCAATTTAAGAGGCATTTCAACTAGTCACAGTGTATGAATCTACTTTGCATTCCTAATTCAAACTTTCTAGAAAGTTTTGGTAAAATGTGAAACCTCTGACTGGATATTTGAATACAGAAATTGTTAATTCTATAGATATGATCATGTTTTGAGATTATACTTTTTAAAAAGAGGCTATCTCTTTAAGAAATATGTACTAAAATATTTACATATGCAATGATACGGTGTTTTGTATTTGCTTCAAAATAATCCAGAATTGGGTTAGGTTTGGGGGAGTAGTAGTGGGAAATAAAGATGACACAAGATCATCCATGTTTAGGTAATTGTTATTAAATGATGTCTACTTTTATATATTTGAAATTATTTATTATAAAAGATAAACAAAATTGTCTTTATGCTTTCAAACAGCAAAAATGTTAATTGACCTAGTTGTCTTGAAGAGCAGGGCATTTACTCTTAAGAGTGTAAATTTAGTCTCTCTTTCTATAGGTTCCAGTGTACCTTTCTCCATTTTTGATGAATTTCTTCTTTCAGAAAAAAAGACTATCAGGTTTGAGGGGTTTTTTGGTTTTGTTTTGTTTTGACAATGAAAAGTTTTCTATTATTATAAATGAGGATGAAATAGGGGGTTACTGTTATCTATGTGAAGAGAAAAATTGCTGAATGAAATATGTCTTTTTCCAGTCCTTCTGCAGATCCCCCACGGGTTTTAGCCCAACGAAGACCCCTTGCAGTTCTCAAAACTTCAGAAAGCATCACCTCAAATGAGGATGTATCTCCAGATGTTTGTGTAAGGAGCAATATCCCTAAGTTTATATAAATGGACTAGTGGATAGTTTCATTCAATTCTCACAAAAGTTTAGGGTTAAAATGAATATTATTGGCTTGAAATAAGCACATGAAAAGACACTCAAAACCATCTGTTATCAGAGAATGAAAATCAAAACCACAGTGAAATGTTGCACACATGCTCTAGGATGGCTATAATCAAAAAGACAAAATAACAAGTGTTGGTGAGGATGGGAAGTAACTAGAACCCTCATACTTTGCTGGTGAGAATGTGAAATGATGCATCCTCTTTGGAAAACAGTTTGGCAGTTCTTCAAAATGTTGAACATAGAGTTACCATATGATCCAGCAATTCCCTCCTAGGTATATATCCAAAAGAATTTAAAACATATCTTCACACAAAAAGCTTTACATGAATGTTCATAGCAGCATTTTTCATAATAGCCAAAAACTGGAAACAGCCCAGTGTTCGTCAACTGATGCATGGATAAACAAAACGTGTATCCATACAATGGAATATTATTCAGCCATAAGAAGGAATGAAGTACTTATATATCTTACAACATGAATGAACTTTGAAAACACTGCTAAAATGAAGCCACACACAAAAGAACACATATCGTATGATTCCATTTATGTGAAATGTCCAGAATAGGCAAATCCATAAAGACAGAAAGTAGATTAGGGATTTCCAGGGGATTAGGGAGAGAGTGGGTTGGAAAGTGACTACAAATGGATATGGTGTTTCTTTTTGAGGTGATGAAGATGTTCTGGAGTTAGATGGTGATGGTTGCAAAGCCCTATGAATATACTAAAAACCACTGAAATGCACACTTTTAAAGGGTGAAGTTTTTGGTATGTTAATTATATCTCAGTTTTTTAAAGTGGGGGAAAAATCACTGCCTTGAAAGCCAAGGATCTTATAAAATGTTTATGAAACATTGGCAATGAAAGAGTTATGTGAACCAACCTTTTTTTTTTGTAGTAATGTTTTGTTTTAATCACTGTGGACTAGTGACATGATAATACTTAGGATAAAAAAAGACCCTGTGTAGATATTCAAGACAAAGTAAATAAACTTTATCAGTGACATTTCATTGAAGTCTTAAACCAGCATCTGGAAACTTGTCTTGAGATTGAAGGGAACTGAGTATGTTTAATCTGAAGACTTTTAAGGGGAGACATGATCGTAGCTACAGTGATTTAAAACACTGATTTAAAACAGTATATTCTCCACATCCTAGGGAATGACTCAAACATGTTTTTGTTTACTTATTTATTGAGGTATATTTTATATTCATAAACTGCACAAATATTAATTTTTATATATGTGAATATCTGTGCGGTCTTCACCCATGTCAAGATACAGAAAATTTCCAGCAACCCAGAGGAACCTCGGGAGCCATTTATGACTAAAGGTGCTCAGGCCCCATTCCAACTATACTGAATTGGAATTTCCAGGGATAAAACCCAAGCATGTATTTTTATTTGTTTTAAATAGTTTCCCAGGTAATTCTAATATAGGTAATCCACTGACTGCTATGAAAAGATAATGATGTAGAAGAGTAAGTTTTACATACTGTGTTCTGGAGAATACCACCAGAGAATAGATGGATAGGCTAGATTTGGAGGTAGTGGTTCTAGGTTCAGCTGTTCAAGGATGGACTAAATTATTAAAGGGGTAAGTCTCAATCTAGTTTTTTTGTCCTAAACCTGTTACTTGAATTTTGTTAATAGGTACCTACCAGGATTCTTTCCCCTACCAAAAAAAAAAATTTAAAGTGTCTAAACTAATAGGGCCATAAGTAGAATTTGCATAAAATGTATTCTTAGACTGCAGACATCTATTTTACTCTAATCTTACAATTTTTTAGTTTCACTTATTGTTTCTTCTAGATGTGTCTCACCTCTACTAAATAATGTTGAGTCAGAAATTCAGAGTATATATCATATTGGTAATGATTTAGAAAATTAATATCTAGTATCTATAAGGGTTAAATGAAATAGGCACTTTTGTGTACTTCAGGTAAATGTATAAAATGGTACAATCCCTCTGAGGGCGGTATGTATAAAGACACTTAGTGTTCAATTACCTTTTTGACCTGATAGTTCTACTTTTATGAATTATTCCTAAGAAAGTTAACATATTCTTAAAGATTTAAATCTACAAGAATATTTAAAATAGTTTTATGACAGTGAAAAACAGGGGATAACCTAAAACATTAGGTCAACTTCTGATAAACCCACAATGTTACCATCATGTTTCTAAAGAATTTTTAATAGCACAGAAAATATACTAAAAAATATAATGAGAAGGAATAATATAGACTAGCATAGATGCTATAATTTCACTTGTTTTAAAACCTCTTTTTTAAATGCATAGAATATGCTTGTGCATGTATCCTACCAGATGTATATGGTCATAGCAGTTGCCTCTGGGGAGTAGTAACTGGAGTGGAGACGTCAGGGGGAATCAAGTGTGGAAAGGAGACTTTTTCACTATATATCCTTTTAAACTAGTTGACTTTTTAAAACTATATACCTGTATTACTTTTAAAGACAAAGGTGTATTTTTTTTATGGCAACAAAGGCGTATTTTAAATGTTTTCCATTATTTTATACTTTTTTTCCCATATTTTCTACCATGATCATGAATTACCTTTAAGAAATAAAATAGAAATTAAACATTTGTCAAAGAAAAAGACTTAAAAGCTAGGAGGATAGCAGATTATTGGAACATATTCTAGGCCAAAGCCAGAAGAAAAATAGCATTAGTCCTCTAGTTCCTAGGTGAAATTGGTTGGGAAAAAAACATTGTCCAGTATTTTTCCTTTGTATGGAGAATCCTCACAGTGTATTTTTGATGAAATATAATTTGCTGTTTTCATAATACAAAACCTTTTTCCTCAAATGTAATGATGTGCTTTTTAAATTTGTCTTTCTCTAGAGATTCTAATATGATGCTTTTGCACCCTGTGTTAAAAATCACTTATCTAATATGTATCTCTTTCACTAAAAAAGATAGGCCATTCATATGCTCACTGAAATGTTTGAGCTAAGTTTTTTGTGGTTTTTCAGGATGAATTTACAGGAATTGAGCCCTTGAGTGAGGATGCTATTATCACAGGTTTCAGGAATGTAACTATTTGTCCTAACCCAGAAGACACTTGTGACTTCGCTAGAGCAGCTCGTTTTGCATCCACTCCTTTTCATGAGATAATATCCTTGAAGGATCTCCCTTCTGATCCTGAGAGACTGTTGCAGGAAGAGGACCTAGATGTGAAGACTTCTGAGGACCAGCAAACTGCTTGTGGCACTATCTACAATCCAACTCTCAGCATCAAGAAGCTGAGGTGACTAGTGATTATAGGTTGTACAAATCAGGTTGTTTGAGGGCTTTCTTATTCTGTGTGTGCTTGTCAGTTATAGCAGTCAATTATGAAGCTTTTACTACCTGCTGGGTACTGTGCTAAGTGCTTTACCTGACAGCTGGGCTCCTCCAGATAAAGTGTTAATGGGATTTAGTATCTGATTTGATTCTAAGCGTTAAAAGTAAATTTTGCCGGATATGGTATCTTTGAGAAAACTCAGCAAAGTGTACCTGATTGGTAGAGACGAGGCATTTATTTTTCCTTTAATATTGAGGTTAAAATAATGGTAGAGTAGGTTGATGCTAATTTCAAATAGGCAATTAGAGACATGTTTTTGGTTTTCTTTAACATCTTTATTGGAGTATAATTGCTTTACAGTGTTGTGTTAGTTTCTGCTGTACAACAAAGTGACTCAGCTACATGCACACGTATATCCCCATATCCCCTCCCTCTTGCGTCTCCCTCCCACCCTCCCCATCCCACCGCTCCAGGTGGTCGCAAAGCACTGAGCTGATCTCCCTGTGCCATGAAGCTTCTTCCCACTAGCTATCTATTTTACATTTGGTAGTGTATTCGTGTCAGTGCTACTCTCCCACCTCGTCCCAGCCCACCCTTCCCCCTCTCCATGTCCCCAAGTCCACTCTCCACATCTGTGACTTTGTTCGTGTGCTGCCCCTAGGTTCATCAGAACCTTTTTTTTTTTTTAGATTCCATATATATATGTTAGCGTACAGTATCTATTTTTCTCTTTCTGACTTGTATCACTTTGTATGACAGACTCTAAGTCCATCCACCTCACTACAAATAACTCAGTTTCATTTCTTTTTATGGCTGAGTAATATTCCATTGTATATATGTGCCACATCTTCTTTATCCATTCATCTGTCAGTGGACACTTAGGTTGCTTCCATGTCCTGGCTATTGTAAATAGTGCTTCATTGAACATTGTGGTACATGACTCTTTTTGAATTATGGTTTTCTCAGGGTATATGCCCTGTAGTGGAATTGCTGGATCATATAGGAATTCTAGTTTTAGCTTTAGCTTTTAAAGGAAGCTCCATACTGTTCTCCATAGTGGCTGTATCAATTTACATTGACACCAACAGTGCAAGAGGGTTCCCTTTTCTCCACACCCTCTCCAGCATTTATTGTTTGTAGGTATTTTGATGATAGCCATTCTGACTGGTGTGAGGTGATACCTCACTGTAGTTTTGATTTGCATTTCTCTAATGATTAGTGATGTTGCGCATTCTTTCATGTGTTTTTTGGCAATCTGTATATCTTCTTTGGAGAAATGTCTGTTTAGGTCTTCTGCCCATCTTTGGATTGGGTTGTTTGTGTTTTTGATATTGAGCTACATGAGCTGCTCATATATTTTGGAGATTAATCCTTTGTCAGTTGCTTTGTTTGCAAATATTTTCTCCCGTTCTGAGGGTTGTCTTTTCATCTTGTTTATGGTTTCCTTTGCTGTACAAAAGCTTTTAAGTTTCATTAGGTCCCATTTGTTTATTTTTGTTTTTATTTCCATTTCTCTAGGAGGTGGGTCAAAAAGGATCTTGCTGTGATTTATGTCATAGAGTGTTCTGCCTATGTTTTCCTCTGTGAGTTTTATAGTATCTGGCCTTACATTTAGGTCTTTAATCCATTTTGAGTTTATTTTTCTGTATGGTGTTAGGGAGTATTCTAATTTCATTCTTTTACATGTAGCTGTCCAGTTTTCCCAGCACCACTTATTAAAGAGGCTGTCTTTTCTCCATTCTACATTCCTGCCTCCTACGTTCTTGGATTGGAAGAATCAACTTTGTGAAAATGACTATACTACCCAAAGCAAAGATAAGGTGACCATGTGTGCATGGGTTTATCTCTGGGCTTTCTATCCTGTTCCATTGATCTATATTTCTGTTTTTGTGCCAGTACCATACTGTCTTGATTACTGTAGCTTTGTAGTATAGTCTGAAGTCAGGGAGCCTGATTCCTCCAGCTCTGTTTTTCTTTTGCAAGATTGTTTTGGCTATTTGGGGTCTTTTGTGTTTCTGTACAAATTGTGAAATTTTTTGTTCTAGTTCTGTGAAAAATGCCATTGGTAGTTTGATAGGGATTACATTGAATCTGTAGATTGCTTTGGGTAGTATAGTCATTTTCACAAAGTTGATTCTTCCAATCCAAGAACATAGTGTATCTCTCCATCTGTTTGTATCATCTTTAATTTCTTTCATCAGTGTCTTATAGTTTTCTGCATACAGGTCTTTGTCTCCTTAGGTAGGTTTATTCCTAGGTATTTTATTCTTTTTGTTGCAGTAGTAAATAGGAGTGTTTCCTTAATTTCTCTTTCAGATTTTTCATCATTAGTGTATAGGAATGCAAGAGATTTCAGTGCATTAATTTTGTATCATGCTACTCCACCAAATTCATTGATTAGCTCTAGTCGTTTTCTGGTAGCATCTTTAGGATTCTCTATGTATAGTATCATGTCATCTGCAAACAGTGACAGTTTTACTTCTTCTTTTCCCATTTGGATTCCTGTTATTTCTTGGTCTTCTCTGATTGCTGTGGCTAAAACTTCCAAAACTATGTTGAATAATAGTGGTGAGAGTGGGCAGCCTTGTCTTGTTCCTGATCTTAGTGGAAATGGTTTCAGTTTTTCACCATTGAGGACGATGTTGGCTGTGGGTTTGTCATATATGGCCTTTTGTGTAGAGGTAGGTTCCCTCTGTGCCTACTTTCTGGAGAGTTTTTATCATAAGTGGGTGTTGAATTTTGTCAAAAGCTTTTTCTGCATCTGTTGAGATGATCATATGGTTTTTCTCCTTCAATTTGTTAATATGGTGTATCACATTGATTGATTTGTGTATATTGAAGAATCCTTGCGTTCCTGGGATAAACCCCACTTGACCATGGTGTATGATCCTTCTAATGTGCTGTTGGATTCTGTTTGCTAGTATTTTGTTGAGGATGTTGCATCTATGTTCATCAGAGATATTGGCCTGTAATTTTCATTTTTTGTGACATCTTTGTCTGATTTTGGTATCAGGGTGCTGGTGGCCTCATAGAATGAGTTTGGGAGTGTTCCTCCCTCTGCTATATTTTGGAAGAGTTTGAGAAGGATAGGTGTTAGCTCTTCTCTAAATGTTTGATAGAATTCGCCTGTGAAGCCATCTGGTCCTGGGCTTTTGTTTGTTGGAAGATTTTAAATCACAGTTTCAATTTCAGTGCTTGTGATTGGTCTGTTTATATTTCCTATTTCTTCCTGGCTCAGTCTCGGAAGGTTGTGCTTTTCTAAGAATTTGTCCATTTCTTCCAGGTTGTCCATTTTATTGGCATATAGTTGCTTGTAGTAATCTCTCATGATCCTTTGTATTTCTGCAGTGTCAGTTGTTACTTCTTTTTCATTTTTAATTCTATTGATTTGAGTCTTCTCCCTTTTTTTCTTGATGAGTCTGGCTAATGGTTTATCGATTTTGTTTATCTTCTCAAAGAACCAGCTTTTAGTTTTATTAATCTTTCCTATTGTTTCTTTCATTTCTTTTTCATTTATTTCTGATCTGGTCTTTATGATTTCTTTCCTTCTGCTAACTTTGTGGTTTTTTGGCTCTTCTTTCTCTAATTGCTTTAGGTGCAAGATTAGGTTGTTTATTTGAGATTTTTCTTGTTTCTTGAGGTAGGATTGTATTGCTTTAAATTTCCCTCTTAGAACTGCTTTTGTTGCATCCCATAGGTTTTGGGTCATCTTCTTTTCATTGTCTTGTGTTTCTAGGTATTTTTTGATTTCCTCTTTGATTTCTTCAGTGATCTCTTGGTTTTTAGTAGCATATTGTTTAGCCTCCATGTGTTTGTATTTTTTACATTTTTTTTCCTGTAATTGATATCTAGTCTCATAGCGTTGTGGTCGGAAAAGATACTTGATATTGATTTCAGTTTTCTTAAATTTACCAAGGCTTGATTTGTGACCCAGGATATAGTCTATCCTGGAGAATGTTCCATGAGCACTTGAGAAGAAAGTGTATTCTGTTATTTTTGGATGGCATGTCCTATAAATATCAATTAAGTCCATCTTGTTTAATGTGTCATTTAAAGCTTCTGTTTCCTTATTTATTTTCATTTTGGATGATCTGTTCATGGGTGAAAGTGGGGTGTTAATGTCCCCTACTATTGTGTTACTGTCGATTTCCCCTTTTATGGCTGTTAGCATTTGCCTTCTGTATTGAGGTGCTCCTATGTTGGGTGCATAAATATTTACAATTGTTATAGTTTCTTAGATTGATCCCTTGATCATTATGTAGTGTCCTTCTTTGTCTCTTGTAATAGTCTTTATTTTAAAGTCTATTTTGTCTGATATGAAAATTGCTACTCCAGCTTTCTTTAGATTTCCATTTGCATGGAATATCTTTTTCCATCCCCTCACTTTCAGTCTGTATGAGTCCCTAAGTCTGAAGTGGGTCTCTTGTAGGCAGCATATGTACGGGTCTTGTTTTTGTATCCATTCAGCCAGTCTGTGTCTTTTGGTTGGAGCATTTAACCCATTTACATTTAAGGTAATTATCGATATGTATCTTCCTATTACCATTTTCTTAATTGTTGGGTTTGTTATTGTAGGTCTTTTCCTTCTCTTGCGTTTCCTGCCTAGAGAAGTTCCTTTAGCATTTGTTGTAAAGCTGGTTTGGTGGTGCTGAATTCTCTTAACTTTTGCTTGTTTGTAAATGTTTTAACTTCTCTGTCAAATCTGAATGAGGTCCTTGCTGGGTAGAGTAACCTTGGCTGTAGGTTTTTCCCTTTCATCACTTTAAATATATCCTGCCACTCGCTTCTGGCTTGCAGAGTTTCTGCTGAAAAATCAGCTGTTAACCTATGGGGATTCCTTTATATGTTATTTGTTGCTTTTCCCTTGCTGCTTTCAGTATTTTTTCTTTTTATTTAATTTTTGATAGTTTGATTAATATATGTCTCAGCGTGTTTCTCTTTGGGTTTATCCTGTATGGTACTCTCTGTGCTTCCTGGACTTGATTGCCTATTTCCTTTCCCATGATAGGGAAGTTTTCAACTATAATCTCTTCAAATATTTTCTCAGACCCTATCTTTTCCTCTTCTTTTTCTGGGACCCCTATAATTCGAATGTTGGTGTGTTTAATGTTGTCCCAGAGTCTCTGAGAGTGTCCTCAATTCTTTCATTCTTTTTTCTTTTTTTTTTTTTTTTTGGTACGAGGGCCTCTCACTGTTGTGGCCTCTTCCGTTGCAGAGCACAAGCTCCAGACGCGCAGGCTCAGCGGCCATGGCTCACGGACCCAGCCGCTCCGCGGCATGTGGGATCTTCCCGGACCGGGGCATGAACCCACATCCCCTGCATCGGCAGGTGGACTCTCACCCACTGCGCCACCAGGGAAGCCCCATTCTTTTTTCTTTATTCTGCTCCCTGGTAGTTATTTCCACCATTTTATCTTCCAGCTCACTTATCCATTCTTCTGTCTCAGTTATTCTGTTATTGATTCCTTCTAGAGTATTTTTAATTTCAGTAATTGTCTTGTTCATCACTGTTTGCTCTTTAGTTCTTCTAGATCCTTGTTAAATGTTTCTTGTATTTTCTCCATGCTGTTGCTGAGGTTTTGGATCATCTTTACTATCATTATTCTGAATTCGTTTTCCGGTAGGTTGCCTATTTTGTCTTCATTAATTTGGTCTTGTAGGTTTTTACCTTGCTCCTTCATCTGTAACAAGTTTTTTTGTCCTTTTTCTTTTTCTTTTTCTTTTTTTGATGGGTGGTGTTGTATTCCTGTCTTACTGGTCGTTTGGCCTGAGGCGTCCAGCACTGGAGTTTGCAGGCAGTTGGATATATCCAGGTGTTGGTGCTGAGATGAGGACATCCAGGAGGCCTCACTCCGACTGATATTCCCTGGGGTCTGAGGTTCTCTGTTAGTCCAGTTGTTTGGACTCGGAGCTCCCATCACAGGAGCTCAGGCCCGACTTCCAGCCTGGGAACCAAGATCCCACAAGCTTTGTGGCAGGAAAAAAAAAAAAAGGAAGGAAGAAAGAAAAAAAGGAGCAGTACAATATCAAAGAATAAAAAACAAAATAAAATTAGAAAGATATAAAATATATTAGGAAAAATAAACTAATTGAAGCAACTGCAACAAGGTAAAATAAAACCGCAGCAGAAAAAAAAGGAGAAAAAGGGGGTGGGGTGGGAAAGAAGCCAAAAGGAGAGATCACTAATAAAGTGTAAAAAATAAAATAAAATTAGAATAATAAAAGGTTTATTAAGAAAAATAAAAATACAAAAGAATCAACAGCAGTGAATCAACAAGGTAAAACAGAACCCAATCTAAAAGAGAAGAAAAGAAAAGAAAAAAAGCCTTGACTCTGGGGGAGGAGTTTAGGCGGGGGTGGGGTTTAGGGTGGGGCAGGTTTAGGGCATGGGGGTGACGTTTGAGCATGGGGTGGGGCCAAGGCGGGACAACGTTCAAGCATGGGGCGGGGCCTCTGCTTAGGACCTGCACAGAAGCGGGTAGGCAGCATGTGGAAAGAAGGACCTCTAGAGTGTGGCATTCGGGAGTTTGGAGGTAGGGCCCTGAGTGAGGGTGTAGGGGCAGGGCTTGGGCTCTCCGGGGCAGGAGGGAGGCTCTGAGGGCAGAGGATTAGGCCCTGGACCCCAACAGGCTTCCCAGTGCCTAAGTGGACAGGGAAGGCACTGGCCGTGTTACCTTCCGTTTCTTCATGCCCCTCCCCCATGGTCTCTGCCAGGGTCTCCCGCACCCGCCCCCCCACTGGGCCACTGGACCCCTAACCATGGGTGGGTCCTGCTGGGTGTAGGAACTCCTCCTCCCCCAGACACCCCTCAGGGGTGTTGGTCCCTGAAGTCCAACCTTTACTTTTGCTCCCCCTTCCCTCCCTCCCACTCCCTCAGGACCCGTGCGTCTGGAGAGGGCCTCAGTGGGGAGAGGATCAGGCCCAGGATCTCAGCAGGTTCCTGGGGGTCCAAGTGGGCAGTGGAAACATGGCCATGCTCCCTTTTGATCCTCTGCCCTCCTAATGGTTCCCCAGTTTCCCCCTTTCGGGTGGGATCCCTTACCCTCCCCCAGCTGCCCCTCAGGGGTGCCAGTCCGGTCCCCCTCCACTTCTCTTCCTCCTTCACTCCCCCCACACCTCACGTCCTACCCGGTGGCTGGGGGTTCCTCCCATCCCCTGAGATGTCTGTGGTCCCCCACCAGTGCCTGGTAGGTGCCCTAGTTGTGAGGAGACACGAATTTCTCATCCTCCTGGTAGCCATGTTGGCTCCACTGGAGACATGTTATTTAAAATATCTTTTGATAGAGAGGTGGAAATGAATAAAGAAGAGGGGGGGAATGGCATAGAGAGCCAGGGACTAAGCCTTGTGATCTCTCTATATTTAAAAGCCACCTGATTTAAACAAACTTATTCCAGTTTTAGGAATAGTTTTTTTTTTTTTTAAGGAGCAAGCTGCTTTTTTATAAATTTTATTTTATTTATTTATTTTTGGCTGCCTTGGGTCTTCATTGCTGTGTGCGGGCTTTCTCTAGTTGTGGCGAGTGGGGGTACTCTTCATTGTGGTGCGTGGCTTCTTATTGCAGTGGCTTCTCTTGTTGCGGAGCATGGGCTCCAGGACGGGCTTCAGTAGTTGTGGCACGTGGGCTCAGTAGTTGTGGCTTGCGGGCTCTAGAGCGCAGGCTCAGTAGTTGTGGCACACAGACTTAGTTGCTCCACGGCATGTGGGATCTTCCCGGACCAGGGTTCAAACCCGTGTCCCCTGCATTGGCAGGCGGATTCTTAACCACTGTGCCACCAGGGAAGCCCAGGAATATTCTTTAATTTGCCATTTTGTACTTTTAAAACTGTATTTTCAAACTTTTTTCACATTTTCTAGCATGTATTCACCTTGAATAATTTCGCTTTTTCTTTCTTGACCTTTGCTTATTGAAGAGTTAAAAAGTCCAAAGAAAGGATAAAGAGGAAGGAAGTTAGTGTCTTAGTTTTTCTCAGTCAGTTTAGAATAGACGTAGAAGAAGGCATTTCCTATAGATTAGGTTAATAAAACATAAATTTAATGCTTGGCATTGATTTTCAATGAGAGTAGATAAAGTTACCTAGATTCTGATTATGAATCTTTTTTTCTTTCAGGAAAATAATGGACTTTAAAATTGAGGCTATTGAATAGCAAATAAAAGTATAATAAAGATAAGTTGATATAAATTACCCCCTTGAGGATTGACTCATCTGTGGTTCTTTCAGCCCAATTATTGAAGACAGCGGTGAAGCCACACACTCCTCTGGGTTCTCTGGATCTTCTGCCTCAGTTACAAGCACCTCCTCCATCAAATGTCTTCAAATTCCTGAGAAACTGGAGCTCACTAGTGAGACTACAGGTAGGTTCATATATACCATTTGTAAACAAATATCTATATCCATGTCCAGTGAACACTTACTTATCAGAGCAAACTGAGGTATAAGTATTTCTTCTCTAGAAAAGTTGCCATAAATTGTGAAATCTCTAGAATAAGTGAGTACTAACTGAATTCGGTATCATAAAGACCTGGGATAGATGAGTCTTGTTAGGTTAGCAGTATTGATCATGCAATCATGGGGTTTTTTTCCCCCTCCTCTGTTATAATACCCATTTTAAGTTTTGGAATAATTTTTTTTGAACATTTTTTTTCCCGCAGACAGCCCTACTCAGTCACCCTGGTGTTCACAGTATCGCAGACAGCTGCTAAAATCCCTACCAGAGCTGAGTACCTCTACAGAGTTTTTTGTAGAAGATAAACCAATGCCTAATTTAGAAATAGAGAAGGAAATTGAATTAGGTAAGTATCGTTGGATGCATGTCCTTTTGTGTATGACAGTATACAAATAAGTGATTATTTGTACTTGAATTTGATGTTTAAGTACAGTCAATATTTCTAGAATGTAAGAAACAACATTATAGGAGTTGACACATTGATAAGTTCATGTCCCAGTAACAATGGAATTCTGTCTTCCCCTCTTTCAATTTTTTTATCCCGTCTTTCAGTTTTTAACAAATGATTTTGAAAAGTATTCTAGATGCTACTAACTGGCAAATATAAAGTGAGTGCCTTTAGCCCTTAAGCCAGGAAGTAAAAGCTAGGGGGCTATATATATTCACAGTGATTTTGAAATGGAATCAAACCTTCTCAACAGATAATGAGGATTATTGCATTAAACAACAATACCTGATATGTGAAGACTACAAATTATTCTGGGTGACGCCAAGAAACTCTGCAGAGTTAACCATAATAAAGGTGGGACTGATTCTCTGTCATTTCAGTTTCTTTGTAAATAATGTTGGTTGAAGCAGTAACTGTGACCCCATGGTACCATAAGATCCTTCTCATAGTCTATAAGCTTCCTTGTAGGAAAGTCAGTGATGCATAAAGAAATCACTCACCATTATATGCCAAGATGAAATATCAAAAATGAGAGGGTAGGGCTTCCCTGGTGGCGCATTTGTTGAGAGTCCGCCTGCCAATGCAGGCAATGCGGGTTCGTGCCCCGGTCCGGGAGGATCCCACATGCCGCAGAGCAGCTGGGCCTGTGAGCCATGGCCTCTGAGCCTGCGCGTCCAGAGCCTGTGCTCCGCGACGGGAGAAGCCACAGCAGTGAGAGGCCCGCGTACCGCAAAAAAAAAAAAAAAATGAGAGGGTATTGTATAAATCTCTCAATGTGTCCAAACATGTCAGGTGTTACATCAATTTTATCTTTTTGAGGACATCTGAAATTTTTTGGCTCACTCCAATCTGGACAAGTTACATTCTAGGCTTGACACGTACACACACACACACACACGTACACACACACACTATATTACCTTGAAATTTCCATTCACCATCATTCCAGGGATTCACATGACCTCTTTTTTACATTGAATGCCTAGTTACGTTGGATCCCGTTTTCTTTTTCTTTCTTGGTTTAAGTCCTCATATTTTAGTAGCTTCCTGAGAAAGGATGCATAGGATGTAAATTTTTTGAAACCTTGCATGTCAAAAAATTTCTTATTCCACATCTTTATTTGATTGGTAGGTTGGCTGGATATTAGAATTCTAGGTTCAAAACTTTTTTTCTTTAGAATTTTGAAGATAAGCTCCATTAGCTTTTGGCTTCTAACCTTGCTTTTAAAATCTTTTGCCATTCTCTGTGTGATTTTTTTTCCCCCTCTCTCTGGATCCTTGTAGGATCTTACGTTTGTCCCCAGCATTCTGAAATTTCACAATTACATGCTTTGGTAAAAGTGTATTTTCACCCATGTGCTAGGCACTTGATGGCCATTTCAATCTGGAGACTCCTTCAGTTCTGAGAAATTATCTTCAAAGAAAAAATTATTTCTTCCCCCCAGTCTTTTCTGTTCACTTATTCTAGAATTCCTTTTATTAGGATTTGGGGTCTCCTGGACAGATTTTTTAAAACCCTTATCTTTTTTTCTCCTATTTTCTCTTTGTCTTTTTGCTTTACTTTCTGAATGTTTTGTCAACTTTATTTTCAGTCTTTTTACTGGGTTTTTCATTTCTTTTATCATGTATTTAATGTTCTTTCTTTGTAGCATTCTGTTCTTCGTTTCAAAGATGAAATATTCCTTATCTCTCTGAGTATATTAATGATACTTTAATTTTTTTTTTCTCCCTGCATCATCTGTTTCCTTTTGTCTGTTTTGATCTCTGTCTTTCATATTAGAGGCTTTCTTCAAGTCTTTGGCTGTCTCTTCATATTTAAGTGTGGGATGCTAGAAAGCCAGTTGAAAGCTCTGTTATATGGTGGGACCTTGACAGCTGTAGGCTTCACTGTACAGTGATCTCACTTGGCCATTTTGTTGGAAAATCCTCAATCTTTGGGTCTTTTGAGCTTATCCGATTCCTTAGAGAAAACTTCTGGTTTCCTGCCTAGAGCATGTAATCCTGGCTGCTAGCCTCCTGAAAGCTGCATGGGGAAGTTAGTCTGGAGAGTAGAGGGGCAGGAAGATGCATCTTAACATTTGACATATAATAAACTTTTTCCTCTTCTCCATATGGTATTCCCACCCTCAACAATGCACGGTGTCCTGTAGTCCAGAGCCCTTCTGTTTTATATTCTCTAGGAATAAACTTCTGGTCTTCAAGAATGAGAGAGAGGCAGGGCTAGGCTGGGCTACAGGAGCAGGAGGGGAGTCTGGGGACTGATGTTCTCTTTACAGAGTTCAACCACCCCTGTTTTAGCTCCACCTTCACCCTTACTTCTATAGGTAATTAGTGCCACCAGTTTTATATTATAGGGAGATGGTCTTGTAGTATAAATATGGTTGCTTTCAGCTTTCTCCACTGCTAGAATCAGCTTTCTTGGGTCTGTTAAGTGGATTGTTACCTCTTATTATTCTCTTTCCAGCTTTCAGAATTTCCTGCTGCTCCGTCCTTTATTATAGATTTCTACCTTTTAAAATATCTCGTTACTATTATTTCTGTTGGGATATAGGAAGGGCTGGAGCGAATGTTTTCATTCTGCCAACTATAACCATAGATTCTAATGACTCTTATTTTTAAAATATATTTTCTTACAGGTATCTTCCCAACCTGTCCCATGGGACTTTTATATCAACTTCAAGTTAAAGGAACGTTTAAATGAGGAGTGTGATAATTTGTGTATCTGTTATCAATACCAAGATGGCTGTATTGTTTGGCACCAATATATAAACTGCTTCACCCTTCAGGTTTGCAATAATATGAAAACATATCATTTAAAGTCCTCAAGTAGAGAGATTTGTGCTCCATTTAGCAAAGGAATTTAGTACAGAATTCCTGTTAATCTTCTAGAAATAGACCAATTAAATTATGAGTTTAAAGCATTGTTTTCTTTTTCCAAGTTATTTTGACCAAGAACCTCCTTTAACTTTTTATTATGTCAATTTTCAAACATATAAAAGTAGAATTGTGTCATGACCTGGTCATCTAACTGTGACCATCACCAGCTCATGTCCACTTTTGTTTTAAATTCCTGGTCTGGTAATTCCAACATCCCTGCCATGTCTGGTTTTGATGCTTGTTCAAATTGCATTTTTTGCTTTTTGGTATGCCTTGTAATTTTTTCTTGATAGCCAGGCATGATGTACTGGGTAAAAGGAGCTACTGTAAATAGGCCTTTAGTAATATGATGATAAGGTGTAAGGGGAGGGAAGGTGTTGTACAGTGCTATGATTCATCGTCTTTTGCAGCGAGCCTATGCCTTTGGACTGTGAACTTCACAAGTTTCTCAGTTTCCTACCCCCATACCCCCCACCACCCGGCTTAGGTAGGACAAGATGGCTGGAGTGGGCTGGAATTGTGTATTTCCCTTCCCCAGGTCAGGTAGGCTCTGAAAATGCCCCAGCAGGTTAGGCTCTGGTTAACTAGTTTCCCCTGAAGGCAGGCCTTGTTAAAAAGAACAGAGTGGTTCTTTTTCCCTCTCCCGCGGCTGGAAGCACTAGGGGAATTTTTCTGTGATATTTACTGTGAGAACCTGGTCTGGCTCCTGGAGGTAAAGTTCACAACAATGTGGGGCCCCCTTATGCTTACAGATCCTAAAGGAGTTGTTGATTTTTCAGTTGGCTCAGCTTTTTACATGTTAGGACAGTGGTAACTTCCAAGCTCCTTATGTGAGGAATGGAAACCAGAGGTCTATTTTTGCCACTCTTGTTCTATCTATATTTTCCCCCTGGATCATTTTTGGAACCCAAACACAATATATCTTTTTTGGCCACACCACACGGCTTGCGGGATCTCAGTACCCCAACCAGGGATTGAACGCAGGCCCTTGGCAGTGAAAGCCCAGAATCCTAACCACTAGGCCACCAGGAAACTCCCCACAATATATCATTTTATTCTTTGGAATGTTCTTAAGAAAGTTTTACTGCCTTTTTTTAGTTTAGTGTTTCCGAGTTTTTTATTTCTCATCTCTTTTTAAATTGAAGTATAGTTGATAGACAATGTTATATTAAGTTTCAGGTGTACAACATATTGATGGTTTTGCTGCAATTTTGATGGTAATACAAATTCTCCAAAATGGTTGGAATGATGGTATTTTAAAACTACCATTTATAGAGCACCTATTATGGGCCAGGCTCACCCTTGATGCTCTTCATCCATTATTTCATTAAATCCTTATAAACAATCTAATTGGAGAGCAGCATTATTAAAAATGGGACAAAAACCCAACCTACAAAGGAGCCGACATTCTAATAGAGAACAACAAGGAAGAGTACAGGGCAGTGGTAAGCAAGGTATTGAGTATAAGTCACCCCAAATTAAGAAATAGTTTTCTGTCCTTCTATTTCCAGGATCTTCTTCAATACAGTGAATTTATTACCCATGAAATGATAGTGTTGATTATTTGTAACCTCTTGACAATGATGGAGAAACTACACAAAGCAGAAATAGTCCATGGTGACTTGAGTCCAAGGAGTCTGATTCTTAGAAACAGGTTGGTCCTTTTCATTCTCTTATAATTCTATCAGCTTTGTTGTAAAACATGGATAGTTGCCATTCTCTTTTGCCTTTTGATAAATGCCATATTAATGAACACAGTACGTTAAGAGAATATTAGCTACCTAAAAGTCAATAGTCACTGGGAATAGTTTAAAAGAATTCAACCAAAAAAAACACGTTGAGGAAAAAATCCAGAAAAAAAGAATTAACAACTCCATCGTGATGATTCCTGTCAAGAAGAGATGTAAAATGTGAATATTTGGGGAAATGTGAAGTAGATTGTCTAGTCTTTCTTTGTGTGGGACCAGTGCGGAGCTAGCAAGGATGCTAGCAACACTGAGGCACTGCTCAGTTTCAAAGACCAAAGCTTAAGTCACACCAAATTGAGGTAATTGCCAAGAGAAGTAGGTAAAACCAGAGTGCAAATGCAAACCATGCCAAGAAAAGGGGCTTAGTGTTCAAATTAAATCCAGTTTAGCCATCAGGTTCAAGGGGTGAGCACAGAGCAGGAAATAAGAAATGAAGTCCAAATACTAAGAACTGAGAAAATACAGACAACATTGAGGCTTAAACAAGGCAAAGATGCTCAACAATTTTTGTTTTATGGAAAGGACTAGAGGACCAACACACCCGTCTAATAATGGGCATTGATCTCATGGTATTTGAGTGAAGGAGTCTGGTTTAAAGGTGCTTTGTCTGCCCCAAGCCTGTGACTTGGGTAAGCAGTTAACTTTCTCTCTGAGGTCATTCGTGTACACTAAAAGCTGGAATCATTCTTTACATTTCTCCTGACTACTTATTCTGTAAGAAGAAACTGAATTAGACTCTAAATCATAGTTGGCATGGAAATTAAAAGAACCTTCAATGTATTTCTGCAGTTATAACCAAAAAAACTAGAGCATCCTACCTTCTTTCCTGAGATGGCAGAGTCCTAAAGGCTTCCCCAGGCATAATACAGCAGCATTTCTCATCCAGGGCACCATAGGTACTTTGGATGAGATAATTCTTTGTGCAGGTCTGGTCCAAGCATGTCAGGATGTTTTATATCTATTTCCCCGTAACTACCTGTCACCCAAACACAAGTTATAATCCCCCAGCCATTGTGATCACCAAATATCTCCCCATATGTTTCCAAATGTGAGAACCCCTGGTATAGTTTTTATTTTCATTCTATTTCACAGCACTGAAATTTCAGAGGATAGTGCTAGAGTTCTCAGGACTTTTCATGGAAATTGTAAGCAAAGAGATTTTCTAAGCCTTTTTGGGATTAGGCATTTGTATGCTGTGTATTCAAATATCCTTCTCTCAGTCACTAGAGGACTCCAGGAAACCACATAGTGTTGAAGGGACATTGCCTTTTACTTTGTCACAACTTTTCAAATTTGATAGGAAATTTCATATAGATGCACAAGGAATTGAAAGAGCCTTTTTTTTTTTTAACATCTCTATTGGAGTATAATTGCTTTACAATGTTGTGTTAGTTTCTGCTGTATAACAAAGTGAATCAGCTACATGTATACATATATCCCCATATCCCCTCCCTCTTGCATCTCCCTCCCACCCTCCTTATCCCACTCCTCTAGGTGGTCACAAAGCACCGAGCTGATCTCCCTGTGCTATGCGGCTGCTTCCCACTAGCTATCTATTTTACATTTGGTAGTGTATATATGTCAGTGTTACTCTCTCATTTCATCCCAGCTTACCCTTCCCCCTCCCCATATCCTCAAGTCTATTCTCTATGTCTGTGTGAAAGAGCCTTTTGAAATCATTTAATGCAGTTTCTACATTGTGTGTGTGTGTGTAAAGTGAGATCCAAAAAAGTGGAATGTCTTGCCCAGGGTAACAGTGAATGGATGATTAGAGAGCTAGGAGACCTTCCTGCTTCTTTTTATTATTCTCAGAAACATTTTTCCTACCTCTCCCAAGTTTTGAAAACATTTGGGAATAGTTTTATGATGGCCAAAAACAAGTTGTAGTAAGGAATCATAAATTTTAAAGTAAAATAGATCATTCTGTGCTGTGGAGGTATATGTGATAGGATTAATCAAACCCTATATTTAGGAATATAAGACCTGCCACTGATATCCATCAGGGATTTGAAAACACCAACTGAGAAAGCAGAGAAACAGAAGGAACACAAAAATAATCCATTTTTTCCTCACATAAATAGTTCCTATATCTCTTTGGAGAATAGCTTTATTACATGGAATAGATAAGCCTGAGGAAAATCAATAGTGAATTAGTGCTATAAAGTTTTTTTCTCTCTTTTTTTTTTTTTGTAAGGAAACAGGATTGGAATTACATATAAGAGGAAGACAGTATGGTATTAATTTAATATAAACAGGATGGTTTACAGTATTTTGTAAAGGTATCACTTTACCAGAAAACAGCCTTATGTTGTTTTCAGTTAAACTCTGGGAAGGAGGGATCTGAATGACACTCGGAAAGCCTAATCTAATAGCAAACAAGAAAGACTGTGACATCTATCAAAGCTTAATTTCCTCCATCATAATTCTTGTCAGTGTATAAATCATTGCTGTTATATATGTCAATATGTTCAGTGCAAGACAGAGGCCTGCAGTCTACTTCCAGTATTTAGTTTATATAATATGGAAACTTGATAAATGTTCTGTGGTGGCCATGCACAATGGCTTAGATATAGCTTGGGTCACTAAACTCATCTTAACGTTCCCCAGTTGGGTGGATACTGCCACTGCTCTTACAGGTGCATTTTCATAACTAACCACTGGAGGGAGCTATTGGCATAGCTAAGGCACACCTGCAGTACCTCCTTTTTTTTCTTTCTTCTTTTTTTTTTAAAGACCAGCTATGCAGCTTCTTTCATGGCCTATTTTTATTATCTCCTTCTCTTACATCTGGGCTTAGAATCCACGATCCCTATGATTGTAATAAGAACGA
Source organism: Lagenorhynchus albirostris (assembly GCF_949774975.1). Lineage (NCBI taxonomy): Eukaryota > Metazoa > Chordata > Mammalia > Artiodactyla > Delphinidae > Lagenorhynchus > Lagenorhynchus albirostris. The sequence continues at coordinate 83,982,741 of NC_083095.1, forward strand.
TCAAGCTTTGAAGATAGTGGACTTTTCCTACAGTGTTGACCTTAGGGCACAGCTAGATGCTTTTAACCTCAGCGGCTTTCGGACTGTACAGATCCTGGAAGGACAAAAGATCCTGGCTAACTGTTCTTCTCCCTACCAGGTAAGTGTAAAACAAGCTTGAGCAAATGTGGAGAGGGCTTCTTAATCTCTTTCTTACCTAGATAAGCCGTGAAAGCTAGTGTTTACTGATATTGTCTCTCCTGGAACAGATGACCTAGTTTTCAGATATCACCAAGTCAAGCAAAATGTACCATTTTTCTGTCACAATACTGAAGAATTTACACACACACGTGCGGACACATGACTAACTCAGTAACCTAAGTGTCAGGGCCATTTCTACCACTTATCTGTGTTGTCTTTTGTAAATCATTTTCTGTGATCTTCTCTGTAAAATAAAGATAATAATCAGCTCTGTTTACATCAGAATTCTTGTGAGGATTAAATGCAATAATGTATATAAAAAGACATTAGGAGAAATATAAAGTGTTTTATATGGTGGCATTATATGCAGAAATCCCTTCTGACTCAGCTCTGGATATATGGCATTTTGCTGACTGAATATGTAGCATAGCCCTGAACTAGTCATGTAGAACACATTTAGATCACAGCTAGAGTCCATGCAAATTTAGTAGGTGTACAAATTTGAATTTGGCAGTCCAGATATATTTGTCTTCTTTTTTTTTTTTTTGCGGTACGTGGGCCTCTCACTGTTATGGCCTCTCCCGTTGCGGAGCACAGGCTCTGGACGCACAGGCTCAGCGGCCATGGCTCACGGGCCCAGCCGCTCCGCGGCATGTGGGATCTTCCCGGACCGGGGCACGAACCCGCGTCCCCTGCATCAGCAGGCGGACTCTCAACCACTGTGCCACCAGGGAAGCCCTATTTGTCATCTTTTGTTCTAGGATAATTCCTAGAGTTGGCTCTACTGATCACTTCTTTGGGGAGTTTCTCTCTTTACTGTAAGGATAAGGAACAGTCTACTAAAATGTATGTCATAAAATAAACTTAGCTAAGCACTATGGTACCTGTCAACTTCCTACATAAATAAATTGCCATGACAATAGCAGAGAATGATTTTAGCTGATGGTGCTTTTTGTGATTTCAGGTAGACCTGTTTGGTATAGCAGATTTAGCACATGTACTATTATTCAAGGAACACCTGCAGGTCTTCTGGGATGGGTCCCTCTGGAGACTTAGCCAAAATATTTCTGAGTAAGTATTGGTGGTTTCAGGGTCTTTGCCTGTCCAAATAATGTTCTCTTTATCTTGGGTGCTCTCTGCTTTGACAGCCTTGGTTTCTTAGTCCAAATGCCATGATTTCATTAATTTTAACCAGTTTTCATTAGAGTATCAGTGGAGCACCTTGTGCAGGACAAAGGAATTGTTCATTAAAAATGGGAATCAAGCTATTCGGACTTCAGGACATCATTCTGGACCTAGATGTATCACAGACAGATAAACCGTGACTAGAGTATGGAAGCCTCTCAATTTAGAAGGCTTAATAGAAACATTTTATGAGAATAATTTTCTAATCAATTGGTATTAGTCTTATGGCCCTTTTTAATAGCTTTTGTCAAAAGTTAATAAGCATCTCTTGAAGAAAGCTAAATTTCTAAATTACATACTAATTTTAGGCTATTATTTATTTAATGAATGGGTGAAACCAAAGCAGAGAACTGAATCTCCTTGGTGAGGAAGTAAATGCTCTCTTAATAACAGCTGCTTGGTCTCAGAACCTTAGTACTCCCTCAGGCCTGCTCATAATACTTATTAAATATCCCATGTTCTCCCTTACCTTATCATAGCTATTAACTTCACAGAATAAGCTTACCAATCTATCACTTAAAGAAAAGAAAAATCAGTGTTGAAAATTTAACACCCCTTCACCTCCATTTTCCCCTGCCAACAATTGAATTGTATTTTTTTCTTTATTTAATTCAGAATTTGGCCAATCTTATTTGTCTCTAACATGTACTTTCAAAATAGGTTTGAAATATAATGTAAGGCATATAGGATAGATTCAGGTTATCTCCAGTTGGTTATGGTCCTAGGTGGGTTTTACACAAACAGAAGCAAGTGGGGTCACGTAGGGTTTCCTAACAGCCTTGCCTTTTACAATAATAGAAGCTTCTCTGATCTTTTAAAAAAAAAAGGTGCAAACATCATAGACTTAAGCAGTAGTTACTTCACTTGAGCTTAGGATTCTGAGAAGGTTGTAAAGATAATAAACCCCTGGGCGGGGGGAGAGAGGAAGCTGTAGTCTTTCTAATGACCTAGACTTTAGAAAAGTTAGAAGAGAGGAGACAAAATTCGTCTTTCTTCTATTTGTAGAAGAGAAATGCTGCATCTTAGTACGTGGAGGAAATTTATAGATTCAGATGAAAGATTTTCTTTCCCTTTATGTGCATTATATTATGGCTCTTCCCACTATGGTAGTCTTTTTTCTTTTTTCTTTTTTTTTTTGTAGTTTGACCTTGGGTTTTCAAAGGACACTACTTGAATGATCTCTAACCCTAGAGTTAGGTATTACCTTAAATCATGTTGGTGCATAAATGTACCACTGAGTTAAACACAGAAAGAATTCTAACTCCTATATGCCTAATCTTGATGAAAATGGTTTTATATATTTTTAGGCTAAAAGGTGGTGAACTGTGGAATAAATTCTTTGTGCGGATTCTGAATGCCAGTGATGAGTCCACAGTGTCTGTTCTGAGGGAACTTGCAGCAGAAATGAATGGGGTGTTTGACGCCACATTCCAAAGTCACCTGAACAAAGCTTTATGGAAGGTAGGGAAGTTAATCAGTCCTGGGGCTTTCCTCTTCCAGCAAGATAGGCAGTCAAGTCTCTCGCAGATTCCTGCCTAAAACCAATGGTGGTACTGTGGAACACTGGACCTGTATATGCTATGACTTAATTTAGGTACACTACTAACACTTTTCTGCTTTTTGGTAGAAGTATATTTCTAGGTAACTGGCATTTTCTACTCAACAAGGTGCCGCCTCTTGGCCTTGTCTAACTTTAACAAAGAACTGTTTTATTCTAAATGGATTCCATATTAATGGGTACCTTGTTGTCATTTAATGCATTTGTCTCAACTTTTCCCTGTGCTTTTCCCGTTTGTAATTTGTGACCTGTGCCCTTATGATCACTATGTATTTTGTAAATAATAAAATAGTATTTGTTAAATTTGTGCTTCTAACATCTCATCTACTTTTTGCTAACTAAGGTAATAAATGGCCTGATTTTGCAGACAGGCGCTACTTTACCATGGAAATGTATATATTCTAGACTTGGAACTGTTATGATAGGATCGTAACGAGACAAAATAGCCAACCATTCCTTTAGGTGTTCCTGACCTTGCACTAAATGGTCTAGATTGAAAAGCAGATAAAATGGTTTACACAAGGCCAAATTTTCTTAAATTTCAAGGGGCAAAATTGTTTGTTTTTATTATATTTTAATGTTTTCATTTTTTATCCACCAAGCCCCTTGGTCTACTTATATAATCTAGCAGTGCTGCTGCTGCTCGGTCTCTTGATTAGGGCTGTGCGAGTTAGAAAAGAAAAGGTTTTGAATGGGCTTTAGCAACCTTTCAGAAATGGAATAATTACCATTCTGTTACATGCAAAATGACTTGGTGGGGGCACGGTTAATGAAGGAATAGAAGGAGATTTTGTTGTTTGGAAGATTTGAAGAGGCAGAATTTTAGAATAAAAAGATGACTTTGAAGCATGGAATCATTTGGGAGAGAATAGGTCTAAATGAAGTATTAGACTGCTAAACAGAAGCATGAATTACACCAGGTCTTGGGTATAGGGAAGGAAATTGGTAGAAAAGGGCAATGAAAATTAACTATTTCATATCTAAATATCAAAATTATCAAATGTGCCTCTATGCTGGTGCCTGATTTTTTTTTTTCCCACTCTAGTTGTCACTGTTACTGCTCTAAGATTGCTGGAAAGCAGAAGATTCTAAGTATATCTCAGCTAAAAATATTTAAGCATATATAGTTGAAGCACTGAAACATGACTTGGCTCTGAAGGATAATCAACTTAGAAATTTTTTGCTCTTAACCAAAATATGATTTTTCAAACATTTTCATGTTTGCTTCTTATACAACTAAGGATATGAAATTATATATCTGTATCTTTTATGTAATCGAACCCATCTACCCCTCTGCTTTGCTCTCCTCATTTCTCAATCTACCTCTTTGACACATAAAGTCATTTGAGGCTGGATGGTAAATTTAGATTCTTTCTCAACATAGGCTTAGCTACCATCTAGTGAATTTTTCAGCAACCTTGACAGCAAGACTGACAAACCAGTGCTTTATGGATAAAGCTTTGATTCTGAAAGTCCAGTCTGAGGAGAGGGAGGAAAATCTGAGGAAGCTAATTTATTAGAGAACTTGCAACTATTTTGCTACCTCTTCCTCCTTTCCCCATCCCCTCCAATCCTGACCTTTCTTCGTAGAGGGGAGAAAATAATACCTGACCAGTTAGGACCTATGATGTCTTTGTTTTCTCTTTGCCTGAGCATAAAACCACAAAGCGGGCACATTTCCGTTTTCCTTATATTTTATGTTGTTTGTCTTGGGAGAAGGAAGCGGAAGCCTCTATTTGTTGGCTGAAGCTTCAAATGGTTCTTATTTCTTGTCTCACTAAGGCAGAAATAGCCTAACGATAGACCTGAGAAAAAGAACATAGCTGAAAAGACAGGATCTTCACTTTTGTTTGAAAAGAGACCATGGAATATATAGCGCCTCACCATTCACAAAGTGTACATCCACTAATCTTCTACCACTGTTAGAACCTTCATCCCCCTGTGGCAGCTGTACAAGAAACCTTCCACCCAAGTCAGAGTGCTCTAACTGATGCCAAACCTGAATCTGGAAATAAAAAGATTTCCTTTAGCATTAGGACTTTAGACTGTTAGTTGGGCTATTATCTCAAGGTAGATAAGAAAGCCTTTCAGAGGGTTAGCACAAAGCACTTTGAAATGACTCGTGTTCAGGCTAAAATCTTTAAGCAAAGACAGCAAAGAAATGCTTCTTGTCTGTTGCATTTGGAAAAGAGGAATTCTTCCTCTAGCTGCACCAACTCTTATACCAAATTCACTTCCAGTCTGGCTCATAAAAGTAAGATTTCCCTAGTGAGGAAGATGCGTTTTTAAAAAAATTTTTAATATGGCAAACTTCGACCTTAATGAGGTTCTTGTTTCCACCAAAGACACAAGAAGCTATGAATATTTAATAGGATAAAGGTGGCATTTCAGAAAACTGGTGTTGAAATAATGGATTAGAGTTTGAACTCTATCACCAGCGCCACCACTAGTTCATACAGCACCTTTGTGCAAATTAGAAGTCCCCTTCCTCTAGTGGATTTAGGACCTCCCTGTGCACCGTAGCTTGACTGGATTTCAGTCCGCACTTACCCTCTCAACCTGGTACCCTTGTAAATAAATTGCACAGCCATATGCAGTGGTCTTTCCTGTTTCACAGCTTACCTGCAAAAAAAAATTTAGATCAAAAATGTTAATGTAAAAAACTGAAAATATAAAATAGTAGATGACTTTGTAATTTTTTGTCTGTGACATAACACCAAGATTTATCCAGGAAGATTGCTATTTATTACTATAATAGATAAAAAAATAAAACCTAACATAGTCATCTGTCTCTCCCCTCCCCCCCCAAAAAAAAACCCCTAAACGCAAACTAGGAAAAATTACTTGCCACACGTTTGCATCATTTTTCACTTGCATTATCTCAAGGTCTCATAACTAGTCTCTCTGCTTCCCCTGCCCACCTCCAGTCAAATCAGAACCCTCCAATGGCTTCCCATCTCACACAGCACAAAATCGGAAGACTTCTCACAGCCTGCAAAACCCTACCAGGTCTAACCCTGCTATTCCCTCACCTCTTCCCTGACTCCTCTTTTCCTTGCTCACTCCACTGTAGCCTGCCTACCTCCTTTCTGTTCCTTAAACATGCCAACTAGTTTCTCTCTTTATGAACTTTTTGCTTTGTTTCTTCTGCCTGGAATGTTCTTTCCCATAACTTCACATGGATTACTCCCCTACTCCCCTTCAGATGTCTTCTCAGATCTCCACCTTATCAGAGGCCTTCCCTGCCTATTCTGTACAAAATAGCATCCCATACACACACTGATGTTCTGCTGTTACTCTCTATCCCTCTTTACCCTGCTTTATTTTTTCCATAGCACCTATCACCTGTTTTTTTCCATAGCATATATTTTTTGTTCTTCTCCCCTGTATCCCACTCCTAGAATTTAAGCTCCTTAAGGGCAGGGATTTACTTTGTTTCTTGTTTTAACCCCAGTGCCTAGAGCACTGTCAAAGCACTATCTTACCTAAGGTACAAAGAACTCGCTTAAAAAATTGAAAACCAGTAGAAATAGACAAAGGGCATGAACAGTCCACTAAAAACATTTTGATGGCCAGCATGTGAGTTGTTCACTCTCATTCCTAATTAAATAAAATGCAAAATAAACCTGAAATTTTCATCATTCAGATAGTAAATGGTTGAAAATTGTGTTTGTGAGGGTGAGGGGAAATAAGTACTCATGTTATTAGTGGGAGTGCAAATTGGCACACTATTAGGAGGTGATTTGGCAATGTTTATTTAATTTAAATATTCATTCCCTTCAGCTGAGAAATTTTTCCTAAGAGTTTATCTTAAAGAAGCATTGGCACAGATGCTCAAAGATAAAGCACTGTTTGTAACAGTTGTCCTCCCTGCTTCCAAGGCTCATTAGTCCCAGAGGGATAATCCATGTGACAGACCCTGCGGAAGGAGGGGTCCTGGAACTAATGCAGAGGTGAAGTCAGACAATTTCTGTAGATGGCAGGGATGCCTCGGCATTGGTGCCAAGAAGATTGGTGCCCAATCTTCCAATCTGGCATGAGCCTGTAGAGATGGCAGAACCTGAGTTAGGCTTTGAAAGTTGAATTCCAGACATTTCAGCTTATGTTTAAAAAAAAAGCTGAGGGGAAAAAGTGGTTGCCTTTGAGGAGAGTAGGGTAGAGAGGAGAACGAATAAAGGCTTTTACTTTTCAATTTGTGTGTTTCTGAGCATTTTGAACATTCTGATCACTTTTTTTTTATGTCTATGGGATAATCTAGGCTAAGAAATTATGGGCTATGGTTTTGTCATCTTTTCCCTTCTCTACATTAAAAAAAACAAAACGCCTAATATGTGTTAGGTGTTTTTATAGTGGGAAATTTGGGAGACTTTATCATCCAAATATAAAAGCAAGATTAATTTGGAATTAAAATGAGAGCATGAAAACAGTTTTAAATTATTGAAGATAATATATCTAAACTTCTATTTTTAGTATGCTAAAAATTCATACATGTTCAAATGTTTTATAATGTTTCTATTCAAGGTGCGCTTTCTAAAATTATCTTCCTACTGTTACAACTTCCTGTGTCTGTGAATAAGGGATTGAATTACATAAAACTTGACTTTTTTCAAAACAAAATACATTTTATGGCTCTCGTATAAAAACTTGAGCTTCCACAAACTGACATTGTATGATTAAGAAAGGAACAAACAATGATGAACTCAGGCTAAATGTCTATAAACATACGTTTTTCCCGTCAAAGCGTACTACTTCCAGTAGTCTTGCTCTTTAGAGGCTCCTGCAGCAGATATTCAGCTGCCTAGCAGTGTTGTCCACTAAATTCAAATTGGCTTCTCCATGGGGAGCAGTGGTTGCCCAGTCACACTGCTAGTTCTCAAACCCCTTGTGAGCAAAGGACTATGTGTCTATTAATTTTATATAGTCCTAGAAATTAGTAGTGAATTAAATACGTAGTGAGTTAAAAAAATAAGTAGTGAATTAAAATGTTGGAAAATAGTGGCCACAAGTTCAAAAACTAGCTGTATTAGAGTCTTGGTGAGGGGGGAAAGGCTGTAGATATGCCTGGAATCATAATCTCACTTTCATTTCTAGTGTGTCACTTTGTGTATGTTTCTTTAACCTTCTCTTGTAATCGACTGCTGACCTTACATCAGGATACACTTCATTGTACTGTTTACTCTTTTCAAAATTAAATGTTATTTTCACAGGTATGTTTATTCCATCAAAGTGTGTACTTTATTTTCCGTGTGTGTATAATTCAGCCTCACATTCACTCGAAACAGTTACGTGAGTCAGTGTATGCTGCAGTTTCAAAGTAGTCTAATCTTACTGGCCTGGTCATGTGATGCGTTTTATTTAATTGCTTCAGTCCTGCAAGTAACAAAGTGAGGGTGGCATTTCATAAAAACAAATACCCATTAAAATCTGTGAACAAAAAGATGAACATACATTTGCTTTTGCATTTTAAAACAAAATTGAAAAATAAACTGGTAATGCTAGAATAAAGTGATAAAGATATTGACAAGGATGACACATGAAGTTTCAGTGAGACTGGCTCCTTCCAGGAAATGAGACAGCTAAGGGTGAGTACATGTGTGGTACAGCAAGTCAAGGAGTCCCAGTGAATCTAGGGGATCAGGCAGACAGAAATAGGAGCTAGGCAGAGCAGACAGACGTTAACTAGCATTGCTGGGAGAGACCTTCCTGATCAACTACTCTGTCACTGAACAGATAAGGAAGCCACTTGCTCAGGACTCACCCAAGCAGGCACATCCAGAACCCTACCTAGCTTATGGACCAGTGGTGTAGGCCACTAGGGCAGCCCCATAGCACCTGCCTGCGTTGTATCATCGGTTGCCTTGGACAGGTACATGTACATGCCTTACCTCTCTAATTCAGTTGAGCTCTGTGGGACAGGAACTGTGTCTTTTTATACTCTAGTTACATCTTGCATGTGGTGCTCACATTATAGGGGGTCAACTTCACAGGCCCAGGGCCTGCTAGAACCTCCTCAGTATTGAGATGGCCCCTTGCCTGTGGTGCCAAACCAAATGCTAATAACATGGTTAGAGATGCTGCCTCTACAGCCAGAATGCCTGGGTTTGAATCCTGGCTGTGTGACAATGAACAAGTTACTTATCCTCTCTAAGCCAGTATTGTCCTTTATGAAATGAGGATAACCCGAGTGCCTACTTTACAAAGTTTTGAGAACTAAATAAAGCTTTTAGTACAGGTGCTTGTAGATGTTTGTATTGATTTAGTTCTAATGTGGTCTAATGTTCTCTAGAAACCTCTCGAGTAGATTAGAATTCCAGCTAGATTGGAGTCTTACTGTCTTTTGAATTAATTTAAGTACAGAGTACAGCTAAATCTATAATATAATAAAGGTAAGTGAAAGAAACATGGTGTTATCTAATCTAAAGGGGAAGTGAGTTTCTACTGGGAGTGACCTTCAGGGAACCAAGTATTTGTACTTCAAGAAGACAGACTCAAGATAAGCCAGGTACCAAGCCATCAGGAAGATCTGTCTAGTCCCGTCATCAGCCCACAAGGCTGTTTCAGTCCGAAGGTGGTCTCTGGCTCACAGCTCTCTGCTGCTTCTGTGCCATTTTCAGAGCACAGGAATCTTAAATGCTGCCTCTGGTCCTGTTTGCTCTGACAGTACGTAACAGGCAGGTCTTGCTGCCCACATTAGTGGGAAGCAAGATGCAGATCCCTTCCCTCTAGCCACCTGCAGATGTATCTCACTCCTCTCCCCCACCAGGGGAAGCACTTTCTGACTTAGGGAGCAGGGTCTACTCACCCCATTTAAGGCCAAGACATTTAGTCTCTTCCTGAGACTCTTGCTGCTAGAGCTTAGGCTTTCAGAACTATTTCTATATTACCCTCTGCTACATCCCTCTCCTGAGCCAATGGATAAAAAGTGACCACTTGCTTAGTAGGAAAAAGGAAAGGCAGAAAATAGGAAGCCCTATAAATTCAATTCATGAACTGGAAAACCTGGGCTCCAACCCCAGTTCTGCTCCATGCTGGCTTCTTTTTTTTTTTTTTTTTTTTTTTTTTTTTGCGGTACACGGGTACATACCGTGTACACCGGTACACGGTATGTGGGATCTTCCCGGACCAGGGCACGAACCCATGTCCCCTGCATCAGCAGGCGGACTCTCAACCACTGCACCACCAGGGAAGCCCCATACTGGCTTCTTGATCAGGGCAGGTCAATCTGCTATCTATAAATTAGTGCTGAGGCTTCTACCCCAAAGGGCTGTTGTGAGAATTAATAACACAGTATAGTTGCTAAACATGGAAATTTCATGGCTCCTGGCAAGCAGTGGATTTGGCTCTGTCTGCCCAACAGCCAACCCAGAGCTGGGCACAGGAGGCAGCCAAGCTGGTGTAATCCATCGTCGTGGAATCTAAGCTACAATGGAGATGCCTGACATTCTTATTCACTCAGGCCTTCAGCTGCAACCTGTTGACTCCTGTTTTACTCTGTTGATAAATGTTCATTTACCCCCTTCAGGACAGCAAGTAATCTCTTGGAATGTGGCAAAGATGTTTAGCCAATGAGTGTTTTTAAACTCTACTGGCGCTCCACATTTAATGACAGGCACCATGAAGGATATAAAGAAATGTAAGACATGCTCTCTCCCTTCAGGGAGTTTATAATTTAGTTAGCAGAACAGGATATTACAGGTTAAAAGCCAAGAGAATATCGAGACAAGTAAGTCAAAGGACATCTCAAGGTAAGGCAGATGGAGCAGATATGTTAGGACACTGAAGAAGTGAGGGTCAGCATGGGTTAGGGTGTCCTGGGAGCCATCAGGGCATGGCAGGGATTGGAGCTGGTCTGTATTGGGTAGTTTTCAGCTGCAAAAATCAGAAAATCGAAACTAGCGTAAAAGGTAAGAATATCTGTTATCTCACATAACAGCCTGAACCCAGCAATTCATGGAAGACCCATGTTGTTTCCACCTATTCTGCCATCCTCAGCATGTTGGCTTTTGTCCTCAGGCTGGGTCCCCTTCTAGAACCCAGCTGGCTACCACAGCAACTTGGAGCAGCACAAGGAAATTTTTCCCAAAAACTCTCCCAGCAAACTTGCACTCCTGTCTCAGTTGTCACATGCCTAGGGCCTAAACCAATCCCTGGCAAAAGGAAGGGAATTAGCAAGACTGGTTTAAACTAATCAAGATTCACCCCTAGGGCTGGTGCTGGGGAGGGGCCCTTCCCTGAGCACACAGGAAGGAGAAGAGTATACATCCAAATAAGTTGGGTTTCTTCCAGCAAGTAAGAAGGGACAAGCAAGAAGGGAAGACCATACGAAGCGGTGCCCACCTTCTGCTTCCCAGGCCATCTGCTAACACTGCCATCTTCTCTGGGTCTATCTCCCTGTTGGCCACGACCCTATTACCCTTTCTTCTTGCTTCCCCCAGTTGCCCCAGAAGCCGGGGCACTGTGGGGTGGAAGCATGGGGGTCGCTAGACCAGCTTCTCAGGGAACAATCCCTGACTTCCCTCAGTCTGTGCCCCGGCCCCTTGGCTTCCTCCCCACCTCCCCTGCCCATCAGCATGCAGGCAGGTTCCGCAGCCCAGCCTGGGCTACCGGAAGGCCTCGTCATTCCCTCTTTGCTTCTAGGCAGAGGGCCAGCGTTGGGCCTTCTGATCAAAGCCAGAGGGACAGTGGCAGGGCAGCAAGGCCGTTGGCCGGCAGCAGTAGTAACTCCTGGGCTTTTCCAATTTGCTTTTGTTGAAGAAGAGTTCCTGGAGAAATTCCCTAATACGCAGCCCGGCAGGCTCTCCTACTCCATGGAGTGTGGTGGAGAGAATTCTGCCAGTCACACTCTCAGCCCTCTGCCAGGAGTCTTCCACACACCTTGCCCCGCTACCAGAATACCCGATTACCCTGGCCTCCCTGCCCCCTCCACACCCACAGGAGGGAGAAGGAGCAGGGCAGGAGGAGAGGCACAGAAGGGGCCCAAGCATCTGACAAGGCCCCGATGCTTCCTTCCCACTGAGGACCACCCCCAGGACTCGATTGGTCACTCTCCCTTTTGCTACCACCACCTTGGAGTGTGGGCGGGTTCTCTGGAGGCATCTGCTCCCTGGGAACCCCACCAGCCCTGTGGGAAGCCATTTGGGAAAACCTCTTGAAGGTGGGGCCCCTGCCTCTTACCTGGAGGCCCAGGGCTGAGGGGCACCTCTGAGGTAATACCAGCCCTGGAACACAGGACACAGACCCCAGTGACAATACCTGCCCCTTAATACCAGCCCTTCCCTTCTGGAGCCTGCCTCAGCTTGGGATGGTAGGGGGTGAAGGCAGGCAGACCTGTTCCTCCCTTCCTGGCCCTGCGGCGAGAGATGCTGACGAGTGTGGGCAGGCGGAGACAGGCCCACACAGCCGTCAGAAAGGCCCGTGTGAAGCACCCTCTATACACACAGCACAAGGGGGGGCGGGAAGTGTGGGGAAGAATCTAAAGATCGAGAAAAAGTTGTCAGTAAAAAGGCATTTTTCCCACACGCTGGAACCCTAGACTTTGTTTCTGAAACTTGTCATTCTTAAGGAAAGCTGGGGAAGCATGCGTCTACGAAAATGTGAGGACTTCGCTGTTAGAGGGCCTTTCCAAACCCATCCCCAGACGATTTGCTTAAAGCCATGCGGTGGGACATTTCGGTGTAAGCAGTCAGTCCAACGGAACCTGACTCACCAAAATGGTACAGAGGAGGCAAGTTGCTTTTGAGGCTTTAAGTATATCTCTATTTTCAAAAGCAAAATGGAGAGTAAAGTGAAAGACTTTATTGTAAAAACACCATTTTGGCTGATTCACATGCTGCCACTTCCTGGGAGCCAAGAGTAAAAGGCAGAAATGCCCACAGTGACAGCACCGCTGCTGCCTTGGACTAAATTACAGATACGTCACACTCGGGGCTTGACCTAGAACGGGCTGCATGGGCCGCAAAGGGAACAACGGGCCTGTGAGGAGGAAAGCAGTGTTGCAGTCCTGACTCTGCCTCTAATTTCCTCTGTGGCTTTGCTGAGTCACTTAATCTCTGGGGGCTGCAGTTTTCTCACCTGCAGAAGGCGGGGCAGGGCTGATGATTCTAGAATTCCTTTCAGCCATGATTCACTGTATTCCAAGTAAGGGTGACCAGAGCACAGAACCGCTTCATGCATTCACTCATTCAACAAAGTTTGCAAAGGCATCTACTATGTACCGGGCACCATGCTGGGTTTCCTGCCCTCGAGAACGCAGCCTGCTGGGATTAGCAGAGGTGACTCTGCTGGGATAAGGAAGGGCACAGGGCATACCACTGGCCCAAGAACACAGGCATCTGGCCAACTGCCTTCTACAACAGGCAGCCAAGCCTTTGCAGGATTTCTTCCATTGGCTGGCAGATCCCCCTTTTCTACAACCTGTGAGGAAAGGGATCTAGGTTGGCAGGTGTCCTCAGCAAATCAAGAAGCCATGCAACATGATGGTGGAGGAACAAGTTCCAGTCTGTGCAGGCATCAGCTTTCAGAAGTCCCTGAAGACAAGACTAACAGAATCGACAATGATGGATTATCATGCTCAGGAATTTTAGAGGATGAGAAAATGTAGCCAAGACCCATGGTGACCCTTGGCTGGTTTTTGGCCTCCAGCACCCTAATCTTCTTCCCCACCTCATGTGGGTAATGGGAACATTTGACCAGGCTACCCTCCCCTCTGCCAGGCCAGAGGTGGACACGTGACCTGAGCCTCCAACCAGACTCCCCCTGCTCTTGGACCAGGTGCCGACGTGCATCAGGTGGTGCGCGTGGTGGGAGCACCTTCCGTCCAGGTGGGGGAAGCGTGGAGACTCTGGAGTTAGGTCCGATGTCTAGAGACCTCAGGGCTGCCCGGCTTCTGTCCTGGACTTGATTCTCCAGACTTATCAGTGCTGGGAGTTAGTTACCTGATGGCTGTCAAAAAACCCCTTTCCTGCTCAAGATGGCTGGTCATTAGAAAACCTAACTGAGTTTTTATGATTAATGCCACATGGTCCAATGCTGTGCAGCTCAATCAAAATGTCTGTGTGTGCAGCCTGAGACTGTTACATGGGAGGTGACTGGAGTCATGGTTTGGAAGATGGACCTGCTGCTGTTTGGTGCGTGGATAAGAATGAGTGACAAAACGAGCACAGCCATGAAGCTGAAAGCTCAGAACACTGATGTTTTCTGAGCTCTCAGGATGAGCAGTTCCTATGCCAGGAGCTTCGTTCATTTATTTCCCACAACCCTGTAGGCAGGTGAAATCATCCCCATTTTATGGATGAGGAAATTGAGGTCCAGGTGATTAAATAACATGCTAAAAGTCACTCAGCTGATGAACGGTAAAGCTGGGATGTGAACTCAGGAGGAAAAACTCAGAACCTGGGCTTTTAACCAAACACCACGTTGTTTCCCTATGGAAGAAAATTCATGAAAGAGTTTTCAAAATTAACGCGAACAGCTTAGTGCCGCCTTGGGCTGGGGGGTGAGAAGCGTCAAGGGGAACGGTGGGTTTCCATCTTCAGCAGCAGTGGGCACTGGGGCGGGAACCGGCAGGTCAGGGTGGTGCCTACACTGGGGCAGCTGCGACTTGGGCTCTGGAGTGAGCATTTCCAGGTTGACGGTCAAAGCCATGGAGAGGATGGTGTTCCAGCGGGAGTGTGGGCAAGTGTAGGGGAGAGGAGCAGGGGCCGAGACTGGGCTTGGGCACTGGGAGAAGAAAAGGAGCCAGTGAGGGGACAGGTGGGTCCAGGGACCGGGAGGGCACTGTAGAAGGCTGAGCTCTGCCTGGCCCCTGGGGAGCTCAAGTTCTCACCTGCAAAGGCCCCTGTTTCTGATCAGGGTCTGGGAAACAAAGGGTCCCTGCCGACCCCGGAAGCCGGTGCCCATGCTGCCCGCCACCCCCTGCGTGCCGCTGTCTCACCCTTCACAGCAAAACCAGCCAAGACCCCTAAAGGCGAGCTCAGCCAGCTGTGGCTGGGCAGCCAGGTCCCAACCCCGAATTCTGAATCCTACATCTCTGGGGTTGGGGAGCCTGGGAGGTCTGGCTTCCCAGGGGCTGAGGGAGGCTTGCACTGAGCTGGGCAGGCAGCCCTTCCCCCCACCTCCCCCTCAGTAAAGGAAGGCAGGAAAAAAACGTGTTTTTATAAATAGCTCCAGCCCCAGCTGATTTGTAAATTCAGTGGGCTTTTTGTGTCAATGACATCACCCTCCTCCCCATGGCAACCTCCGACGATATCAAAATTGCCAAGCAACGTTGAAGCAGCTCGGCGCCCCAAACGAGAGCGGGTTGATGCCTGAGGATTTAATGGAGAAATCCCAAAGTGAGCCGAGGTGTTCCGTGGAGGAGGCGTGCGTGGCTGGGGTGGAGGCCAGAGCCCGCCAGTGCCGCTTGCCAGGAGCCCTGGGCCAGCTGGGGCTCCTTGGCCATGCTCCCTTTGACAGCCTGCTGCCGGCAGCAGGGGGAAGGACATCGCTCCCTGCCTGATGTGCCAGGAGCCAGGAGCAGCCATCCAGGTGACTAAGCCGGCCCACGGGCACTGAGTCACCGCTGGCCTGGAGGTTTCTTCCTTCCCTTTTGCATCTGATTATTTTGGGAACTGGAAACTTGGAGCTGCACCTGAGTCCCGCCCCTTCTAGCTCTCCCCTCCCTACCTGGGGCTCCAAGGAAGATGGGACCTGCCACGAGTCTGCTGCCACCCGCTAAGGATATGGAAGACGCTGTGGGGGCCTGAGGGGCCGGGGAGAGATGTCAGCCGGCAAAGTGCAACGGCAGATATGGTGATGAGGCTGCCTGTCCTCTGGAGGTGTCGGGAGAAGGGGAGTCTGGTCCATGCTGACTGGCGTCCTCCGGGCTGGCTTTGAACTCACCTCCTAAGGGATATTTCTGTAAATGAGCAGCTCCTAGGGTCCGAGTGGCATTTGGAGAACGAGGCTGGATTGGCTTAGGCTGGCCTGGGCAGGTAGGTGGCTGTGCGCCGGGTGCGGCCTCATGTGTGTGTGAGAGGAGCAGGTGTGTGTGTGAGAGCGGGCCGCAGGGGAGCTGGCAGAGACTGGGGATGAGGGATTTAGCAGCAGTTCATCCTGACTGATGCTGGGCCCGCCCAGGCCCCAAGATGGGTGCTGTGGAAAAGGACACCAGGTGCCTGGCCTGAGCAGGTGCGGAGCAGCTCCAGCTCAGACAGACCCAGGCCCCACTGAGTCCACAGGACAGAGATACGGCAGGGTGCCAGGGTAGGGGGTGGTCCAAGGATGGAAGCCAACCCGCCGGGGGCACCGGATGGTGCTTGGGCTGCCTCCTCTTCTGACAGCCCTAATCACTAAGGCACTAAGGAAACAGCTTCCTACCAGCAATTCTGTCCCTCTCGGTGCAGTGCCCATCAGCAGCTACGTGTGTCCTCCGCCGAGCTCTCACGGGTGTATCCCTGGGAAGGATGCTGCCCAGGGCTCTGCTCCCCCATACTCAGGACACAGCAGGGCCACTGATCAGGCTGGTGCTCAAGCCAGCACCCCGGACCCCTGACCCCACAGGACGTGCTCTGGTGTGGGTTCCCCGCCTCCACACCAGTGAGTAAGCTGCTAGAGGGAGAAGGCTCTGTGCCCACAGAGGCAAGACGACACCAACCAGGAGCCTTCGGGAGAAGCGGCTGGGCGAGAAAAGCACTGAGGTTTTCTTTTTCTGTTCCTTTTTTTTCTTTTTTGCCCGAAGGGAGTGCCGCTTCCTGGGCTAGAGGCAAGCACCGGCCTGCAGCAGGGAGCTCGGGGCCCAGAGGACGGCCAAGGTAAGGTCCCTGCTGCCACGGCGGCGTGGGCCTCCCTGGCGGGGTGGGGTGCCAAGGTGTCCAGGTTGCCCACCATCTGGGACAGGGCGGGCGGCTGTGGGTTCCTGGGCTAAGGAGCCCCACACCCCGCCCAAACTGCCACTCCCTTCCCAGATGGATTTTGAAGCACCCCCGTCCAAGCTGGCCTCTGGCTCCCTGGCCAGAGAGAGATATGCTTACTTCTGCTATTCCTGCCTTTAACTGGGACCCTCAGTGCCACCGGGACGCCCCTCCAGGAGGCCCCACCGCCTCTGGGACACTCCCCCCATGCGTGCATCCCACAGATATTTATGGAGCATCCGCTGGGTCCCGGGATCCAAGTCACGCCCCTGTGCTGAGCTTGACTTGGCACAGACTCTGACTCTGAAACTCAGCCTCAGGCCAGATTCAGGGGGCTGCCTGGCTGAGAGCACCGTGTTTCCTCACAGACCTCAGACTCCCCTGCAGTGTTAAGGACCTGGTTGGCTCCGGGGACGTCAGGCCCAGTGAGCTCGGGTTTCTAAAGCACTGGGGCCCCACCAAGAAGCAAGGCTCATACAGTGTAGTTTGCTCTTTCCCTGACATCACACACCAAGGTCGGGGGGTCCTGCTCGGGGTCTTCCCCTGAGTGGTTTTTGTGGGAACCGGGTTCCTGAAGTAGAGGATGAGCTCTGGGCTGCATGGGCCCCGGTGCGCCTGGGACTCAGCCCCACAGAAGCTCATCTAGCTGAGAATAAGGCCTTTGGGCCAAGCAAGGGGTCCTCTCTGCAGCTCAGGAGAGCCCTGGTGACCAGGGTGCCTAGTCAAGAGGGGTCGGCACCAGGAGCAAGCTTTCTGGGAGCCCCTGATTTGTGTGGAAAGCTCTGTGCACCTGAGAGTGGCCGCAAGAGGAGAGTACGGTGGCCACATGGACAGTTCGGTCCCCCAAGGACAGACATTCTTGATGAACGGAGCCCCCTGGGATGTACCAGGCACAGAGAAATGTGCAGGCAGGTCTGGGGCCTCCGGCCATGGCAAACCCACTCTGTGCATAATTCCCAAGAATGACCAGGAATGCCCCCAGTCCTGGAAGAGCCCATGGGACCAGAGTCAGGATGAACCCAAGTGTCTCCCACTCAATTAATCCCCATACCTGGCTCCAGGAAGAGGAAAATGGGAGTATTTACTAGCCGTGGGGTTACCAGCTTTGGGCGTATTCCCAGCTCCTGGAGAAAGGCCACTCCAAGCCTGGCGGTGCCCCGTGTATGCAGAGCTGAGCAGCAACTGGTGCCCAGGTGGGGACAGAGTGGCAGAGGCTGGGGAGCACCAGACAAACAGCAGGCCAGCAGGGTGGCAGCTGGCCGGCCCAGGAGGGAGTGGAAGGCAGAGGCCAGGAGGAGAGGAAAAGCTCAGGGAGGACTCAGGACGACGGCTTTCTTATACCTACCACCTTGGTGGGAGGCCCGGGCTGGGCGGAGGCGGAGACCCTGAGAGACCTCATTCCTCACCGGAACGGCCCCAGAGGCGCCTCTGCGCACTGTGTCCTGGGCGCAGAAGGCAGGAAGGACTCATGGGAAGCTGACCTGTGGCTGGAAGTGGAGCCCTTCCTGTAGGATGCATTCCACACCTGAGTGGGAAGGAGACTCGGGCAGTAGGAAGGCTGCTAGCAAACCTCATTAGCAGGCCTTCTGCAGCCTGTCCCTAAAAGAAGTGGAGTAGCCAGCAGGTTGGAGTAGAGCATGGAAAATGGAAGCTTCGGAAGAGCTCTCAACTTCCTGAAGCAGGGCTGACCCTCCTGCCCGGGGTGAACAGGCCGACTGGTCCTGGGAAGCTGCCCCTTCCAAGCTCAGCCCGAGGGCCCACTGGGGGCTAAGGTGAGAGGTGTGAGGTGTGGGATAAAGGGGGACTTGGCTTTTCTGGGCAGGGTGTGGGCTCTAGGCAGCACTGGGTGGTGGCCACTGGCACCTTGTTCTGGCTCACTCGCATGCAGGCAGGAAAGAGCTATGGCCTGACTACGAAGTACCAAACACCGGTGGCAGGATGGGGGACGGGGTGGGGTGGCGTGCTGGAGCCCTTGCCCCGGGGGAACTTACAGGCTTCAACAGAGCAGTGGAAAGGAAAGCTGAACAGGACAGACTTTCATACCCTGGGGAGAATTAGCA